>NC_091361.1:6510482-6647982 GCF_038502225.1 Cherax quadricarinatus | reverse complement strand
ACACTGAAAGGAAGCAGGAAGAAAGAAAGGAGATTGAGAAAATCATCACGGAAATAGGTGAAGAGATGGACGAGATTGTAAATTTTCAGAGAATAGGGGGGTACTCGAAGGGGAGAAACCGACCAATCAAGCTGATTCTCAGGACGGAAACAGTGCGGAACAGGATCCTCCAAGAGAAACCACGATTGAAATACTCGGAAGAGTACAAGAGGGTGTTCCTAGACAGAGACAGAACAAAATCAGAACGACAGCAGCTGAGGGAGAGGACAAAAAAGCGAAAGGAGCTAGGAAAAGAGACAAGGATGGAACCAGCAGAGGTCAGTCAGAGCAGGACAGAACAGCAAGGGCAAGCACACACACAACTACTCTCAGAACCATACAACCTATCACACCATCCCAACACACACTACAATCCATACCCACAGCCTCCACCCAACACCGAGCTATAGAATCCCACAGTATGCCACCAGGTCTCCCACCCTCACAGGCCCCCCAAACCACAGTGTTGGAAAGGAAACTGAAGGTATGGTACACAAACGCTGATGGAATAACAAATAAGTGGGAGGAGTGGCACGAAAGAGTCAAAGAAGCATCACCGGACATCATAGCTCTCACAGAAACCAAGCTTACAGGTATGATAACAGATGCCATCTTTTCAACGGGATACCAAATCCTGAGGAAAGACAGAGGGAACAGGGGGGTGGAGAAGTGGCGTTGCTGATCAAAAATCGCTGGAATTTTGATGAGCTGGAGAGAGGAGATAGCGGAGAAGAAAGTGATTACATAGTGGGAACACTTCACTCTGGAGGTCCCAAGGTGGTAATAGCAGTGATGTATAACCCACCACAGAACAGCAGGAGGCCAAGGCAAGAGTACGACGAGAGCAATAGAGCGATGGTTGACACACTGGCTAGAGTGGCGAGAAGAGCTCATGCATGCAGGGCAAAGCTCCTGATCATGGGTGACTTTAACCACAAGGAGATCGATTGGGAGAACTTGGACCCACATGGGGGCCAAGATACATGGAGGGCTAAGATGATGGAGGTGGAACTGGAGAACTTCATGTACCAACACGTAAGGGACACTACAAGAGAGAGAGGAGAGGATGAACCAGCAAGGCTGGACTTAGTATTCACATTCAGTAGTGCAGATATCGAGGACATCACATATGAAAGACCCCTTGGGGCCAGTGACCATGTGGTTTTAAGCTTCGAATACACAGTAGAGCTACAAGTGGAGGGAGAAGCAGGAAGGCCAGGACGAATGAAGCCAAACTACAAGAAAGGGGACTACACAGGAATGAGGAACTACCTGAACGGGGTTCAGTGGGACAGAGAACTGGCAGGGAAGCCAGTTAATGAGATGATGGAATATGTAGCAACAAAATGCAAGGAGGCTGAGGAGAGGTTTGTACCCAAGGGTAACAGGAGTAATGAAAAACCCAGGATGAGCCCATGGTTTACCCAAAGGTGCAGGGAGGCAAAAACCAAGTGTGCTAGGGAATGGAAGAAATATAGAAGGCAAAGGACCCAGGAGAATAAGGAGAACAGTCGTAGAGCCAGAAACGAATATGCACAGATAAGAAGGGAGGCCCAAAGACAATATGAAAATGACATAGCAGCGAAAGCCAAATCTGACCCGAAACTGTTGTACAGCCACATCAGGAGGAAAACAACAGTCAAGGACCAGGTAATCAGGCTAAGGAAGGAAGGAGGAGAGACAACAGGAAATGACCGAGAAGTATGTGAAGAACTCAACAAGAGATTCAAAGAAGTGTTCACAGAGGAGACAGAAGGGACTCCAGAAAGACGGAGAGGTGGGGCACACCACCAAGTGCTGGACACAGTGCACACAACCGAGGAAGAAGTGAAGAGGCTTCTGAGTGAGCTAGATACCTCAAAGGCAATGGGGCCAGATAACATCTCCCCATGGGTATTGAGAGAGGGAGCAGAGGCGCTATGTGTACACCTAACAACAATATTCAATACATCTATCGAAACAGGGAGATTGCCTGAGGCATGGAAGACAGCAAATGTAGTCCCAATCTTTAAAAAAGGAGACAGACATGAAGCATTAAACTACAGACCAGTGTCACTGACATGTATAGTATGCAAAATCATGGAGAAGATTATCAGGAGAAGAGTGGTGGAACACCTAGAAAGGAATGATCTCATCAACAGCAGCCAGCATGGTTTCAGGGACGGGAAATCCTGTGTCACAAACCTACTGGAGTTCTATGACATGGTGACAGCAGTAAGACAAGAGAGAGAGGGGTGGGTGGATTGCATTTTCTTGGACTGCAAGAAGGCGTTTGACACAGTTCCACACAAGAGATTGGTGCAAAAACTGAAGGACCAAGCAGGGATAACAGGGAAGGCACTACAATGGATCAGGGAATACTTGTCAGGAAGACAGCAGCGAGTCATGGTACATGGCGAGGTGTCAGAGTGGGCACCTGTGACCAGCGGGGTCCCGCAGGGGTCAGTCCTAGGACCAGTGCTGTTTCTGGTATTTGTGAACGACATGACGGAAGGAATAGACTCTGAGGTGTCCCTTTTTGCAGATGACGTGAAGTTGATGAGAAGAATACACTCGATCGAAGACCAGGCAGAACTACAAAGGGATCTGGACAGGCTGCAGACCTGGTCCAGCAATTGGCTCCTGGAGTTCAATCCCACCAAGTGCAAAGTCATAAAGATTGGGGAAGGGCAAAGAAGGCCGCAGACGGAGTACAGTCTAGGGGGTCAGAGACTACAAACCTCACTCAAGGAAAAAGATCTTGGGGTGAGTATAACACCAGGCACATCTCCTGAAGCGCACATCAACCAAATAACTGCTGCAGCATATGGGCGCCTAGCAAACCTCAGAACAGCATTCCGACATCTTAATAAGGAATCGTTCAGGACCCTGTACACCGTATACGTTAGGCCCATATTGGAGTATGCGGCACCAGTTTGGAACCCACACCTAGCCAAGCACGTAAAGAAACTAGAGAAAGTGCAAAGGTTTGCAACAAGACTAGTCCCAGAGCTAAGAGGTATGTCCTACGAGGAGAGGTTAAGGGAAATCAACCTGACGACACTGGAGGACAGGAGAGATAGGGGGGACATGATAACGACATACAAAATACTGAGAGGAATTGACAAGGTGGACAAAGACAGGATGTTCCAGAGATTGGACACAGTAACAAGGGGACACAGTTGGAAGCTGAAGACACAGATGAATCACAGGGATGTTAGGAAGTATTTCTTCAGCCACAGAGTAGTCAGTAAGTGGAATAGTTTGGGAAGCGATGTAGTGGAGGCAGGATCCATACATAGCTTTAAGCAGAGGTATGATAAAGCTCACGGCTCAGGGAGAGTGACCTAGTAGCGATCAGTGAAGAGGCGGGGCCAGGAGCTCGGACTCGACCCCCGCAACCTCAACTAGGTGAGTACAACTAGGTGAGTACACATACACACACAGGGGTCAGTCCTAGGACCAGTGCTGTTTCTGGTATTTGTGAACGACATGACGGAAGGAATAGACTCTGAGGTGTCCCAGTTTGCAGATGACGTGAAGTTGATGAGAAGAATTCACTCGATCGAAGACCAGGCAGAACTACAAAGGGATCTGGACAGGCTGCAGACCTGGTCCAGCAATTGGCTCCTGGAGTTCAATCCCACCAAGTGCAAAGTCATGAAGATTGGGGAAGGGCAAAGAAGGCCGCAGACGGAGTACAGTCTAGGGGGTCAGAGACTACAAACCTCACTCAAGGAAAAAGATCTTGGGGTTAGTATAACACCAGGCACATCTCCTGAAGCGCACATCAACCAAATAACTGCTGCAGCATATGGGCGCCTAGCAAACCTCACAACAGCATTCCGACATCTTAATAAGGAATCATTCAGGACCCTGTACACCGTGTACGTTAGGCCCATATTGGAGTATGCGGCACCAGTTTGGAACCCACACCTAGCCAAGCACGTGAAGAAACTAGAGAAAGTGCAAAGGTTTGCAACAAGACTAGTCCCAGAGCTAAGAGGTATGTCCTACGAGGAGAGGTTAAGGGAAATCAACCTGACGACACTGGAGGACAGGAGAGATAGGGGGGACATGATAACGACATACAAAATACTGAGAGGAATTGACAAGGTGGACAAAGACAGGATGTTCCAGAGATTGGACACAGTAACAAGGGGACACAGTTGGAAGCTGAAGACACAGATGAATCACAGGGATGTTAGGAAGTATTTCTTCAGCCACAGAGTAGTCAGTAAGTGGAATAGTTTGGGAAGCGATGTAGTGGAGGCAGGATCCATACATAGCTTTAAGCAGAGGTATGATAAAGCTCACGGCTCAGGGAGAGTGACCTAGTAGCGATCAGTGAAGAGGCGGGGCCAGGAGCTCGGATTCGACCCCCGCAACCTCAACTAGGTGAGTACAACTAGGTGAGTACATGCACACACACATACACACACCTGCAAGGTTATCAAGCAGTCACTTTATCCTCGGCCCTCTTTCCCCTCCCTTCCCTTCTAATCCCATACACACATACACCTCCCCCACTTTTAAGTGTCACTCATCCTTCTCCCCCCTCCTCCCCTTAATCCCATCCCTTTCTCTCCCACACATGCACACACACATACACAAGCACATATACACTTGACACAAACATGTACTCCCCCTTCCCCTAACAACCTCCCCCCCTCCCCTAACCACCTCTTCCCCTCCCCTAACCACCTCTCCCCCTCACCCTAGCCACCTACCCCTCCCCAACCCATCTAACCCCTCCCCCAAACCATTTAATCCCCTCCCCCAACTACCTCTCCTCCTCCAATACCCATCCTCCCCCTCCCCCATACCCATCCATCCCCACTCCCCATAATCATCTATTCCCCTCCCCTAACCACCTCTCCCCCTTCCTTCTGTGGAGCAATGGGGAAACCTAGAACTAGGACAAAAACAAGGGGCCCGAAGGATGAATCTGGGAGGGAGGACTGGGAGGCAGAGCTCCAAGAAAGGGAGGAAGACTAAGGAAGGAGTCTAGATGAGCTTGCAAGGAAGATGGAGGAGAGGTTACCAGCAGAAAGCAGAAGGTGGAAGCAACATGCCACAGCAGCAGAAAACAAGATACAGAGATTAGAAGAGGAGCTGAGACATCTGAAACAGCATAGAGACAAAGATATTACAGAAGAAGCATCAGCAATGGCTTCATCAGACACAGACAACAGGTGTGAAGGGAGCACGGAAGCTAAACTGTATGCAGAGGTCCTGTGATACCCACATGGGGCCAAAACAAAGACAGGGAGCACACAAGGACAGAATGAGAGGTTGGAAGAAATTGAAGGAACTAGAGCATGTGCAGGGGCTTTACCAGACACCTGTGGGGGCCAGGAACAGGTGAGCAGGAAGGACAAACCAATGAGCATAGGGGCCATGGCTAGGGAAGGGACTGAAGGAAGGAACACTCCACGGGAAGGAACTAAAACACCTCAGAGGACGCAATGGGAGTCATAATGGGAGGTGGAAAAAGAGAGATCAGTTTTTGTCTATGGGCTAGACGAAGCAGGAGGAGAAAAAAGCAATTGAAGTTATCATGAAAGTTATAGGCGAGGGGGACATGACCCAGGTGGCAATTTTTTGGAGAATCGGGTGGTTCAAAGGAATCGGCCTCTCAAAGAAATTTACAAGGCAGAATCAACCCGAACCATAATCCTGCAGGAGAAAACACGGCTGAGAGGCAAACAGGAGTTCATGAGTGTGTACCTCGATCGAGACAGAACACAGGAGGAAAGGACGATGCTGAAAGAGAGAGTACAAAAACGAAAAGAGAAATGGGAGGAAATGAAAAAGGAGAGAAGAATAACCAAGCAACAAGTGGATGGACAAGCACACGGGGGGTGTGCAGACGGACACCAGCCACGACACCCCAAGGCAGCTGAACAATCAAAACCAACCATCACACACCGATCCCTCTGTTCCCAGCCCCCGCACCACAGTTACAGTATTAGAACAGAAGTTGAAGGTTTGGTACACATATACGGATGGATTAACGAATAAACAAGAGGAATAGCAAGAAAGAATCAATGAGAAGTCCCCAGACATCATAGCAGTTACAGAAATAAAACTCACTGAGACAATAACAGATGCAATCTTCCCACCAGGATACCAGATCACGAGGAAAGATAGAAGGGGCAGAGGGGGAGGAGGGGTTGCTCTGATCATAAAAAACAGATGGAAATTCGAGAAAATGGGAGGCATAGACGAGACGGGAGAAAGAGACTACATAGTAGGCACACTTCAGTCTGGGGAGCACAAGGTGGTCATTGCAGTGATGTATAATCCACCACAGAACTGCAGGAGGCCAAGAGAGGAATATGAAGAGAGCAACAGAGCAATGGTGGACACACTTGCTGAGGTGGCAAGAAGAGATCACTCCAGCAGAGCAAAGTTGCTGGTTATGAGGGATTTCAACCACAGAGAGATTGACTGGGAAAACCTTGAGCTCCATGGGGGTCCCGAAACATGGAGAGCCAAGATGTTGGATGTGGTGCTGGAAAACCTCATGCACCAACATGTTAAGGACACTACCAGAGTGAGAGGGGAGGATGAACCAGCAAGATTGGACCTTGTGCTCACCCTGGGCAGTTCAGACATTGAGGACATCACGTATGAGAGTCCCCTAGGAGCTAGCGACCACATGGTTCTGTGTTTTGAATGCATAGTAGAGATGCAAGTGGAGAGAGTAACAGGAGTTGAATGGGAAAAGCCTGACTATAAAAGAGGGGACTACATAGGGTTGAGGAACTTCCTGCAGGAGGTCCCATGGGACAGAGAACTTGCAGGAAAGCCAGTAAACGAAATGATGGAATATGTAACAACAGAATGCAAGGAGGCATTGGAAAGGTTTATTCCCAAGGGCAACAGAAACAATGGGAAAACCAGAACGAGCCCCTGGTTTACCCGACGGTGTAAGGAGGCAAAAACAAAGTGCAATAGGGAATGGAAAAAGTACATAAGGCAGAGAACACACGAAAATAGGGAGATCAGTTGCAGAGCCAGGAACGAGTATGCACAGGTAAGGAGGGAGGCCCAGCGACAGTATGAAAATAACATAGCATCGAAAAACAAGACTGACCCGAAACTGTTGTATAGTCACATCAGGAGGAAGACAACAGTCAAAGACCAGGTGATCAGATTGAGGACAGAAGGGGGAGAACTCACAAGAAATGATCAGGAGGTATGTGAGGAGCTAAACAGGAGATTTAAGGAAGTTTTTACAGTAGAGACAGGAAGGGCTGTGGGAAGACACCACAGAAGGGTACATCAAGAGGGAATATACCAACAAGTGTTGGATGACATACGAACAACCGAGGAGGAGGTGCAGAAGCTGCTAAGTGACCTTCATACCTCAAAGGCGATGGGACTGGGCAACATTTCCCCATTGGTCCTAAGAGAAGGAGCAGAGATGCTGTGCGTGCCCCTAACCACAATCTTCAACACATCCCTTGAACCTGGGCAACTACCTGAGAAATGGAAGACAGTAAATGTAGTCCCCATATTTAAGAAAGAAAACAGAAATGAGGCACTAAACTACAGACCTGTGTCTCTGACATGTATTGTGTGCAAAGTCATGGAGAAGATTATCAGAAGAAGAGTGGTGGAACACCTGGAACGGAACAAGATTATAAATGAAAACCAGCATGGGTTCATGGAAGGCAAATCCTGTGTCACAAACCTCCTGGAGTTTTATGACAAGGTAACAGATGTAAGACACGAGAGAGAGGGGTGGGTTGATTGCGTCTTCCTAGACTGCAGGAAGGCCTTTGACACAGTTCCCCACAAGAGATTAGTGCAGAAGCTGGAGGATCAGGCGCATATAACAGGGAGGGCACTGCAATGGATCAGGGAATACCTGACAGGGAGGCAACAACGAGTCATGGTACGTGAAGAGGTATCACAGTAGGCGCCTGTGACGAGCGGGGTCCCACAGGGGTCAGTTCTAGGACCAGTGCTATTTTTGATATATGCGAACGACATGATGGAAGGAATAGACTCTGAAGTGTCCCTATTCGCAGATGATGTGAAGTTGATGAGAAGAATTAAATCGGATGAGGATGAGGCAGGACTGCAAAGAAACCTGGACAGGCTGGACATGTGGTCCAGAAGCTGGCTTCTCGAATTCAATCCTGCCAAATGCAAAGTCATGAAAATTGGGGAGGGGCAAAGAAGACCGCAGACAGAGTATAGGCTAGGTGGACAAAGACTACAGACCTCTATCACGGAGAAAGACCTTGGGGTGACCATAACACCGAGGACGTCACCGGAGGCACATATCAACCAAATAACTGCTGCAGCATACGGGCGCCTTGCAAACCTGAGAATAGCATTCCGATACCTTAATTAATAAGGAATCGTTCAAGACTCTGTACACTGTGTATGTCAGGCCCATACTGGAGTATCCAGCACCAGTCTGGAACCCACATCTGGTCAAGCATGTCAAGAAGTTAGAGAAAGTACAAAGGTTTGCAACAAGGCTAGTCCCAGAGCTTAGGGGAATGTCGTGCGAGGAAAGGTTGAGGGAAATCGGACTGACAACACTGGAGGACAGAATAGTCAGGGGAGACATGATAACGACATACAAGATACTACGGGGAATAGACAAGGTGGACAGAGACAAGATGTCCCAGAGAGGGGACACAGAAACTAGGGGTCACAACTGGAAGCTGAAGACTCAGACGAGTCACAGAGACGTTAGGAAGTATTTCTTCAGTCATTGAGTCGTCAGGAAGTGGAATAGCCTAGCAAGTGAAGTAGTGGAGGCAGGAACCATACATAGTTTTATGAAGAGGTATGACAAAGCTCAGGAAGCGGAGAGGGAGAGGACCTAGTAGCGATCAGTGAAGAGGCGGGGCCAGGAGCTGAGTCTCGACCCCTGCAACCACAATTAGGCGCGTACAATTAGGTGAGTACTTACACAGTGTGGAGATGAGCTCGAGCTGAGTCTCGACCCCTGCAACCACAATTAGGTGAGTACACACACACACACACACACTCACACCTGGCAAAGGACGACAGGAAATTAGAGAAAGTGCAAAAGTTTGAAACAAGACTAGTCTCGGAGTTAAGGGGAATGTTCTACGAGGAGAAGTTAAGTGATATCTACCTGACTTAAATGGAGGACAGGAGGGACAGGGGAATCATGATAACAACATAAAATACCGAGAGTAATCGACAAGGTGGACAGAGACAGGATGTTTCAGAGATGGGACACAATAACAAGGGGTCACAATTGGAAGTTGAAGACTCAGATGAGTCACAGGGAGGTTAGGAAATACTCCTTCACTCACAAAGTTGTTAGGAAGGTGAAAGCCTGGAAAAGGAGGCGGTGGAGGCAGGATCCATATATATTTTTAACAAGAGGAATGATAAAGCTCACAGAGCAAGGAGAGAGTGACCTACTAGAAGACAGAGAAGAGGCGGGGACAGCAGATATGACTCGACCCCGTCAACCACAGTTAAGTAAGTACACATCAACACACAGGGCAGGGCAAAGCTACTGATTATGGGTGACTTCAGTCACAAAGAAACTGACTGGGAAAACCTGGAGCCACATGGGGTCCCCATAAAGGTGAAGGGCTATTATAATGGACGTGGCACTGGAAAACCTCTTGTACCAACACGTAAGGGACACTACCAAAGAGAGAGAGGAGAGGACTAACAAGTTTGACTGGATCTAGTATTCACCTTGAGTAGTGCAGATATTGACGACATCACATATGAAAGACCCCTTGGGGTTCTTCATTACGTGGTTCTGAGCTTCGAATACATTGTAGAGGAACAAGTGGAGATGGGAGCAGGAAGGGGAGGACGAATGAAGCCAAACTGCAAGACAGCGGACAACACAGGAACTGCACATGACTCAGTGGGACAGAGAATTGGCATGGAGATCAGTAAATGAGATTATAGATTATATGACAACAATATGCAAGGAAGCAGAGGAAAGGTTTGTACCCTAGGGCAACAGAAATAGCAAGAAAGCCAAGATGAGCCCTTGGTTCACCCAGAGATGTAGAGAGGCCAAAACAAAGTTTCGTCGAGAATGAAAGAAATATAGTTGGCAGATGACCCAGGAGAATTAGGAGAGCAGTCAGAGAGCCAGAAATCAATATATTCACGTAAGGAGGGAGATACAACGGCAATACGAAAATGACCCGATATTGTTGTACAGTTACACCAGGAGGAAAACAACAGTCAAGGACCAGGTAATCAGGCTGAGGAAGGAAGGAGAGGAGATCACAAGAAAAAACCGAGAAGTATGAGAGGAGCTCAACATAAAATTCAAAGAAGTTTTCGCAAAGGAGACAGAAGGGAATCCAGAAAGACCCAGAGGTGGTGTACACCATCAAGTGCTGGACACAATACATACAACGGATGAGGTGAAGAGGCTGCTAAGCGAGATAGATATGACAAAGCGATGGGGCCGTACGACATCTCTTTATGGGTCATGAGATAGGGAGCAGAGGCGCTCTGTGTACCACTGACAGCAATCTTCAGCACATCAATCAAAACATGGTGACTACCTGAGGTATGGAAGACAACAAATGTAATCCTAGTTTTTAAAAAAAGAGACAGATGCACAGCATTAAATTACAAACCAGTGTCACTGACATGTATAGTATGCAAAGTTATGGAGAAGATTATTAGGAGAAGAGTAGTGAACACCTAGTAAGAAATGAGCTTATCATTAACAACCACCACGGATTCAGGGCCGGGAAATCCTCTGTCACAAACCTACTGGAGTTCTATGATAGGGTAACAGTAGTTAGACAAGTGAGAGAGAGGGGTGGGTAGGTTGCATTTCCTTGAACTAAAAAGGCTTCTGGCGCATTTCCACAGAAGAGATTAGTGTGAAAACTGGAGGAAAAGGCATATATAACTGGGAACGAGGGATTGCAATGGATCAGAGAAACCCTGAGGGAAAAACATCAGCGAGTCATGGTACGTGACGAGGTGACGGAGAAGATGCCTGTGACGTGCGAGGTTCCACACGGGTCAGTCTTAGGACCGATGCTGTTTCTGGTATATGTGAATGACTTGATGGAAGGAATAGACTCAGAAGTGTCCCTGCTTGCAGAAAATGAAGTTAAAGAGGAGAATTCAATAGGAGGAGGACCAGACAGGACTGCAAAGGGATCTGTACAGGCTGCAGGTAGGGTCAAGAAACTGGCTTCTGGAGTTCAGAGTCACCAAATGCAGTGTCATGAAGACTGGGGAAGGGTAAAGAAGACCACAGAGAACAGTCTAGGGGTCAAAGACTACAGACATTACTTAAGGAAAAGTTTCTGGGGTGAGTATTATACCGAGCACATCTCCTGAGGTACACATATGCAGCATGTGGGCGCCAGAAAACCTAAGAAAAGCATTCCTAAACCTCAGTAATAAATCGTTCAGGACCCTATACATCGTGTGCATCAGGACCATATTGGAGTATGCAGCACCACTTCAGAACCCACATCTGGCCAAGGACGTCAAGAAATCAGAGAAAGTGCAAAGGCTTGCAATGAGGCCAGTTCCGGAGCAAAGGGGCTTGTCCTACGAAGAGAGGTTAAATGAAGTCAACCTGATGACACTGGAAGACAGGAGAGATAGGGAGGATATAATAACGATATATAAAATACTGTGAGGATTCGAAAAGGTGGACAGAAACAGGATGTTCCGGAGATGGGACACTGCAACATGCGGACACAATTGGAAATTAAAGAGTCAGATAAGTCACAAGGTTTTTATGAAATGAAATAGTCTGGAAAGTGATATAGTTGAGGCAGGATCCATATATAGCTTTATGAAGAGGAATGATAAAGCTAATGGAGCAGAGAGAGTGACCTAGTAGAGACCAGTGAATAGGCAGGGCTAAGAGCTGTGACTCGACCCTTGCAACCACAATTAGATGAGTACAGTTAGGTGACTACCCACACACACACACACATACACACACACACACACACACACACACACACACACACACACACACACACACACACACACACACCCACACACACACACCCACACACACACACACACACACACACACACGCACACACGCACACACACACACACACACACACTGGCGGGGCCAGGAGCTAAGACTCGACCCCTGCAACCACAAATAGGTGAGTACAAATAGGTGAGTACACACACACACACACACACACACACACACACACACACACAGGAGCTCGGACTTGACCCCCGCAACCTCAACTAGGTGAGTACAGAGGTATGATAAAGCTCACGGTTCAGGGAGAGTGACCTAGTAGCGACCAGTGAAGAGGAGGGGCCGGGAGCTTGGACTCGACCCCTGCAACCTCAACTAAGTGAGTACAACTAGGTGAGTACACACACAGTTATTATCATACATACAACAATTAACATTCAGCAAGTAAGATAAACTCGGCAGTTTTGGGTCACACTCACTAGTGCGCGTGCGCGCAGGAGTAGGCGCAGGCCACAGAGAGTTATATGTAGAACTGACACAGTAATTTTAAGCACATAAAGACAGTGTGTACATAGTGCACAGGGTGAACGAAGTGATTGGGTACATATGTAGCTACATACGAAGGGACTCACATACAAACACACACAAGCACACGGGCACACACACGTGAGTACATAACAAGAGACTCATAAACACGCACATGCACACGGGCACGCACGTGCGTGTACACATGCGTATTCTACGCTTACCCACACACAGCCTCTGACCGTTAGGGCCTCCTCCACCCCCTCCTTCCTCCACTTGCTCCTCCGAAACCCTGTATCTCCTCCTCTTCCTCTTCCTCTTCCTTCTCCTCCATTTTCCTCCCTCCTCCTCTTACACTTCATCATCTTCCTCCTCCTCCTCTACCTCCTCCTCCATCCCCACTTTCCTCTTCCTCTGCTTTCTCTTTCTCTTCTTCCTTATCCCCCTCTCCCCCCTCGTCTTCCTCTTGCTCTTCTCCTCCTCGTAATCCTCCTCCCTCTCCCCTCCCCTTGTCATTCCCTCTCCTTCTTTCCCTCTCACTCTCGATCCATTCTCTTCCTCTCCCTTCCCCTCATTCCCTCTCTCTCTCGTTTCCCCTCCTCCCTTCCCCACATTTCTCTTTTTTCCCCTCGACGCCATCTACCAACACACACACACACACACACACACACACACACACACACACACACACACACACACACACACACACACACACACATCTTCTTGGACTGCAAGAAGGCCTTTAACACAGTTCCTCACAAGAGATTAGTTCAGAAGCTAGAGGGTCAGACGTATATAACAGGAATTGCACTGCAATGGATCAGAGAATACATGACAGGGAGACAACAACGAGTCATGGTACGTGCTATTTTTGGTATATGTGAACGACATGATGGAACGGTTAGACTCAGAAGTGTCCCTGATCGCAGACGATGTGAAGTTAATGACGAGAATTAAATCAGATGAGGATCAGGCAGGACTGCAAAGAGACCTGGACAGACTGGACACCTGGTCCAGCAACTGGCTTCTCGAATTTAATCCCGCCAAATGCAAAGTCATGAAGATAGAGGAAGGGCACAGAAGAATGCAGACGGAGTATAGGCTAGGTGGCCAAAGGCTGCAAACCTCGCTCAAGGAGAAAGGTCTCCTGTGAGTATAACACCGAGCATGTCTCCAGAAGCATACATAAACCAGGTAACTGCTGCAGCATATGGGCGCCTGGCAAACCAGAGAACAGCGTTCCGATACGTTAGCAAGGAATCATTCAAGACACTGTACACCGTGTACGTCAGGCCCATACTGGAGTATGCAGCACCTGTTTGGAACCCGCACTTGATCAAGCACGTCAAGAAATTAGAGAAAGTGCAAAGGTTTGCGACAAGATTAGTTCCAGAGCTAAGGGGAATGTACTATGAAGAAAGGTTAAGGGAAATCGGCCTGACGACACTGGAGGACAGGAGGGTCAGGAGAGACATGATAACGACATATAAAATACTGCGTGGAATAGACAAGGTAGACAAAGACAGGATGTTCCAGAGAGGGGACACAGAAACAAGAGGTCACAATTGGAAGTTGAAAACTCTGATGAGTCAAAGGGATGTTAGGAAGTATTTCTTCAGTCATAGAGTTGTCAGGCAGTAGAATAGCCTAGAAAGTGACGTAGTGGAGACGGGAACCATACATAGTTTTAAGACGAGGTTTGATAAAGCTCATGGAGCAGGGAGAGAGAGGACCCAGTAGCAACCGGTGAAGAGGCAGGGCCAGGAGCTAAGACTCGACCCCTGCAGCCACAAATAGGTGAGTACAAATAGGTGAGGTGAGTACACACACACACACACACACACACACACACACACACACACTCAAGTGGCTCAGAAGGGAAGTCGACGGCTCAGGGGATCAGAGATGATTCTGGTAAGGAAACAAATGGGCGCCTGGCGAACCTAAGAACAGCATTCCGACATTTAAATAAGGAGTCATTCAGGACTCTGTACACTATGTATGTTACGCCCATATTGGAATATGCAGCGCCAGTTTGGAACACTCACCTAGCCAAACATGTAAGGAAACTAGAGAAAGTGCAAAGGTTTGCAACAAGACTAGTCCCTAAGCTAAGGGGTATGTCCTACGAGGAAAGGTTAAAGGAAATCGACCTGACGACACTGGAAGACAGGAGAGCTAGGGGGGATATGATAACTACATATAAAATACTGAGAGGTATAGACAAGGTGGAGAGAGACAGGCTGTTCCAGAGATGGGACATCAACGAGAGGTCACAGTTGGAAGGTGAAGACTCAGATAAACCACAGGAATGATAGGAAGTATTTCTTCAGTCACATAGTTGTTAGGAAGTGGAATAGCCTAGGTAGTGATGTAGCGAAGGCAGGATCCATACATAGCTTTAAGAAGAGGTATGATAAAGCTCACGGAGCGGGAAGAGTGATCGGGTAGCGGTTAAGTGAAGAGGCGGGGCCAGGAGCTATGAATCGACCCCCGCAATCACAACTAGGTGAGTACACACCCACACACACACACACACATTTAAGTCCACACACCAAATGACACCTCACTGTGAATAAACAGATGTACCTAACATTCTTCTCTCTCTCTCTCTCTCTCTCTCTCTCTCTCTCTCTCTCTCTCTCTCTATCTCTCTCTCTCTCCCTCTCTCTCTCTCTCTCTCTCTCTCTCTCTCTCTCTCTCTCTCTCTCTCTCTCTCACTCTCTTTCCCCTCTCCCTTTTTCTCCCTCCCTCCCCAGATTCCTCTGCCTTTTCCTCTCTCTCTCCCTTCCTCTCTCTTTTTTTTTTTTTTTTTTACACAGGGTTTGACAAGGTTAGGTTAAGGATCCCTACCTTTATTGACAAGCTACTTACAGGTTAAGGATTCCTAACTTTATTGGCAAGCTAAGAGCTGTTACCTACATCAGCTCATTAGAAAGCATTTTTATTGTTATGAGACATACATGTAGGGAACAGGATGAAGTTGGAGCCATCTGTGAGCCAGCATTTTTATGTGATCAACTGTCTTTATCTCGTTGACATCATTATGCTGTACGAATGTGTTCCATACTCGAGTCATCCTGGGTATATATGATCTCAGATGGAGTGATGTTCTGGAGAAGGGTACAGCCAGAGTGAAGTTGCTGTTTTCTGCCCGTCTTGTGGCATAAAAGCTTGTTTCACGCTGTCCTCGAAATGGATTCAAGTTTGGTACTCTGACAATATTGGCCTTGTACATAACAGTAAGGCCACCCACATCCCTCTTGTGTTGAAGGCTCTGCTGAAATGACAGATCTATCCAGGATAGATCCAGGCGAGAGATGAGACGTCTTGCTCTGTTCTCTACTCTGTCGAGCAGTCGCAGATGAGAAGAGGGGGGGGGACAGCCAAACCAAGAAAGTGGAGCATACTCAAGGTGTGAGCATGCTTGTGCCTCATTCAGAATCTTGCAACCCCTACTGTCAAGCAGATGCGAGATACGGCGAAGTGCTGTAAGCTTCCTGGCTGCCTTGTTTGCAAGATTTACAACATGGTTCTTCATGGTTAATTTGGAGTCAAATTTCACCCCAAGGATATCAACTTCTTCTCCAGGAGCCAACACCCTCCCATTCATCCTTACTACTGCACCGGCATTACCATCATGGCGTCTAGAGACCATCATCATTTGCGTTTTCTCAGGTGCAAATGTTACTTGCCATCTATTTCCCCAAGCTGATATAGCTCTCAGCTGGTGATTGATGTAGCTTAGAGCAGCCGGCATTTCTTCTCTTGGATAAGTGAATGTCAGTGCACAGTCGTCTGCATATGCGTGGGATTCTGGGATGAGATGAAGAAGGTTGTTGAAGTAAACATTCCATAACAATGGTCCCAGCACGCTTCCTTGTGGAATACTTGCCCCAATAGGATGTCTTGCTGATTCCGTTCCATTGAGAACTACCCTTAGATATCTACCATGAAGGTAATCACTGAGGAGGCATAGTGTAGAGCCTGCAATTCCCAGTGCTTGAAGTTTTGCTAAGAGGCCCTGGCGCTACACCCGGTCGAAAGCACCAGCAATGTCCAGTGCTACCACACAGCTGACTTTGGATTCATCCAGTGACTGGTGCCACTTAGTGGAGAGTTTTAACAACAGATCAGCAGCAGAGTAACCTTTCCTGAAGCCATATTGACGATCACAAAGTAGTGAGTGGTAGTCAAAAATGTCATTTGTCTTGAGATTATTGTCTCAAGGATCTTACCAGTGATTGACAGGAGCGACACTCTTTTTGTGAACAGGGACTACATTTGCCTCTTTCCACAGAGAGGGCCATTTACACTGTACTAGGCAGTGCTGAAAGATGTGAGTTAGAGGTGCTGCTAGCTGGTTTGCACATCTTCTCAGCAATCTTGGGCTCAACTTGTCTGGGCCCCCAGCCTTTTCTTGGTCATGCAATTTAAGAAGGAAATGCACCTCCTCCTGCCTTATTGTCACCACTGACAGTTTTGACACAGTTCTTGCAGCTAGCCAAGGAGGGTCCCTTGCTGGATCAGGAACTTGCATTTTGGTAGCGAAGTGTTTGGCAAAGAGGTCCGCCTTCTCTTGACTACTAGTAGAGGTGGTCCCATGCTGTCGATTTAGAGGTGGAATGAGTTCATCAGGCAGATAACCTTGTCTGTCCTTGACCAGGGACCACCAGGTTTTGGAGCCTACTCTACCTGATGCTGGCTCTCTTTTTGTGTCCACCTCCCATTTAGCAATGGCCCACTTTTGAACGTCACCCATATGCCTACAGGCTTGCCTGAGCAAATTCCTGTTATAGGTTGTAGGATGTCTCTTATACCTTCGCCATGCTTTGTACTTAGCAGTAGCAGCCCACTTCCCACCCTCCTCCATCACTCTTTCTGTCCCCCTCCCCCCTCTCCCCGTTACAACTCCCCCACCCCACTTGCACACACTCCCTACTCTCTCTCTCTCTCTCTCTCTCTCTCTCTCTCTCTCTCTCTCTCTCTCTCTCTCTCTCTCTCTATCTCTCTCTATCTTTCTATCTATCTATCTATCTCTATCTCTCTCTCTCTTTCCCCTCTTCCTCTCCTTTTTGTCTCTCTTTCCCCTCTTCTTTTTCTCTTCCTCTATCCCCACATTCCCCTCTCTTTTCCTTCCTCCCTTCCACCCCTATTCCCTCTAGCCCCTTCCCCACTCTTTCTCCACCCCCATCACTCTCCCTGTCACTGTCCCTCCCTCTCCCTTTCTCTCTCACCCTTACAGTCCACCAGCTCCCCCCAACACACACAACTACAACACCTAACCCAATAAAAAAATAGTGGCTCTGGGGATCAGAGGAGATGGTTCTGGTATGGAAGAATGGATGGAAGAATAATGCAAAAAGATGGAACAAGAGTGGGAAAGCAAACTAGGTGAGTTTTCTGCAAATTAAAGAAAATGATGGAGGCAGAGCTTTCTGCGAAATAGGAAAAGAGGATAGAGGAGGAGAAGAAATGGAAGTCACAAGTCAAAGCTGCAGAAGCCAGGATAAGGGCCCTAAAATAACGAGGAGACCAACGGAAAGGTAGGAGTCATGTCTTACACTAAGGCCCTATCAGCCCATCAAGCAGGGCCAAAGAATGAAGGGGGAGAGCAGTTGGGAGCAGAGATAGCAGTCGGTGAGGGGGGTGAGGAGGATAGGTCACATGCAGAGGCATGACAATGCCACCAAGAGCTATAGGAAAAAAATAAGGGAGAAAATGACCATGTATAAATGGGACTGAGGGGAAATGTTCAAATGTACTGAGGGAAATGCAATGGGAGGAGGAAAGGGAGAAGTCAATGTTTATACATGGACTTCAGGAGAGCAAGGGGCAAGGGGACAACATACAATGAAAGACGGTAGGAAGAAAGACAGGAGATTGAAAACATCATCAAAGAAATAGGTGAAGATGAAATGTTTGAGATAGTAAATTTTCAGAGAAGAGGAGTGGAGGTACTTGAAGGGGAGAAATCGGCTGGTCAAGCTGATTTTCAAGACAGAAACAGTGTGAAACAGGATCCTACAAGAGAAACCATGGATGAAGGAATTGTCAACATACAGGAAGGTGTTTCTGGACCGAGACAGAAAAAAACAGAATGACAGCAGCTGAGGAAGAGGACATAATAGCAAAAGGGGCAAGGAAAAGAGACATGGACAGAATCAGCAGAGGACAACCAGAGCAGGGAAGAGCAACAAGTGCAAGCACACACAGAACCACTTCCAGAACCCCACAGTCAAACGCACAGTCCCATCAGTTCCCATAATCCACAACTGCAGCCCCCACCCCACACTATGCTGTATAATCTCGCAGCACACAGTCAGGTCCCCCACCCACACAGACCACCCAAAACACAGTGTGGAGAGGAAACTGAAGGTATGGTACACCAGTACTGATGGAATAACGAATAAATGGGAGGAATGGCACAAAAGAGTGAAAGAGGCATCACTGGACATCATAAGTCTCACAAAAACCAAGCTCACGGGGATGATAACAGATGCTGTCTTTCCAATGGGATATCAGATCCTGAGGAATGACAGAGGGAACAGACGGGTAGAGGAACGGCACTGCTCATCAAAAACTTATGGGATTTTGATGAGCTGGAGAGAGGAGACAGAGGAGAAGCAAGAGACTACATAATAGGAACACTTCAGTCTGAAGGTCCCAAGGTGGTAATTGCAGTGATGTATAACCCAACACAGAACAGCAGGAGGCCATGGCAAGAGTATGAAGATAGTAATAGATCGATGGTTGACACTGGCTGAAGTGGCTAGAAATGCTCATGTGAGCAGGGCAAAGATAATGATTATGGGTGACTTTAACCATATGGAAATCGAATGGGAGCACCCGGAGACACAGGGTGGGGGGAAGGGGTGCAAGAAATGTGGAACACTAAAATGATAGAGGTTTTAGTGGAAAACCTCATGTAGCAACATGTAAGGGACACTACCAGAGAGAGAGCAGAGGGTGAACCAGCGAGACTGGACCTAGTATTCACCTTGAGTAGTGCAGATATTGAGGATACACACATATGAAAGACCCCTCGGGGTCAGTGATCATGTGGTTTTGAGCTTCGAATACATAGTAGAGTTACAAGTTGAGAGGGGAGCAGGAAGGGCCGGACGAATGAAGCGTAACTACAAAAAAGGATTTCCTGCACGGGGTTCAGGTGGACAGAGAACTAGCAGGGAAGTCAGTAAACGAGATGATGGAATATGTGACAACAATATGCAAGGAAGCTTTGGGGACGCTTGCATTCAAGGGGAACATTAATAACGAAAATGCCAGGGTGAGCCCTTGGTTTACCCAAAAGTGTAGGGAGGCCTAATCCAAGTATGATAAAGAATGGAAGAAATACAGAAGACAAAGAACCCAGGAGAATAAGGAGAGCAGCCAGAGAGCCAGAAATGAATATACACAGGTAAGAAGGGAGTTCCAAAGAAAATACGAGAATGACATTGCAGCTAAAGCCAAATCTGATCCAAAGCTGTTGTACAGCCACATCAGGAGAAAAACAACAGTCAAGGACCAGGTAATCAAGCTGAGGAAGGAAGAAGAGGAGGTCACAAGAAGAGGTATGATGAAACTCATAGAGCGGGAAGAGATTCCTGGCAGTGGCCAGTGAAGAGGCGGGGCCAGGAGCGGTGACTCGATCCCTCAAACCACAACTGAGTACACACAGGCACACACACACGTACGCACACACACACACACACACAAACACAAACACACACACACACACACACACACACACACACACACACATACACACACACACGCACACACACACAAACACAAACACACACACGCACACACACACACACACACACACACACACACACACACACACTGTTACGTCCTTTGTGCACAATTTAAGAAGGGTCAATTGATTAGTGTGTAATTACGGTTTTATTCGTAGCTAAAATAAAGACTCCTAGTTTTATAATATTATCTGGCCATGAATTATTGACTTATTTTGTAGGATGTTTTGTATTCATATGATGAATTGCCTTGTGGTCGTTTATGCTTCACAAACTCTCATTTATTCCGAGGTGACATCAAGCAAGGGAGTTTTACCCATAGCAGTTCATTCTCACCTCTGGTAGAGAAAGCACCAAGCCACGGAGCTCCCTTAATCTCTTGTTGCAAATCTCCAGAGAACCTTTGAACCTGGATTCCTAGGTTCAACTGAGGTTGCTTGGATTACGTCAGTCTGGGGATACTTGACGGGTTACGTTTGTGCATTCAGCCATTCAGTGAAGCAATAGACCACGTCTGTGTTCTGAAACCATTGAAGTCTCGTGATAGTCTCTAACCAGTTCTAGCTGTAGTGTGTATAACTGATAGAGGAAGGGGTAAAGGAACCCTATCTAGTGCTTCATTTGCTGTCAGAGATCCCAGTGATGAATTGTGGACATTGATTATGAAACTATAGTGATTGTATACATATGAATATATAAGAAAAGGTATACCTGAATTTTATCATTTATTTTATTTACTAAGTAACTCTATAAGGTTAGTATTATACTGAATAAAACCAGATAAAGCATTATAGAACTTTTTCGCCTTATATTTATATATGTGTATCTGAAAAGAGTAAGAAGACCTGAGTTGATCTTCACCTGTTCTTACTAACGGGTCTCCTCCCTGAAAAGAGAGACTCCAAACATAACACACACACACACACACACACACACACACACACACACACACACACACACACACACACACACACACACACACACACACACACAGTTCGTTTATTCAGAAAGTTGCATGTACAAGAATATTAAAATCGGAGACTAGCAAGAGGCCCTGAAACTGAGTAAAAACAACAAACTTCATTCAAAGAGAAAAGCCTTTGGGTGAACATACTACCAAACTCATTACCAGTGAAACACATTCAACCTCTGTGGTGAATGCTCGTTTGTTAAATTTAAGTGTAGCCTTCAGCAATCTCCATAAAGAAATAATCGTTATACGATATATGTTAAGCCTTTTTTAAAATTTGCAGCACTAGAATGATATGGAAAGGCAGACTGATGTCACAACTGATGAGTGAATGTGGGGGCAGGATAATTGCCTGTGGAATGCGACATTCGCTGCCTGGATGAGGTAGAGTGGGGTCGTGCGTTGCACCCCTCTACTGTTTACCAAGACGAGCTACTCAGAAAACAATATGGCGCTAGGTGTGGGCCGGAGAGTGAATACTGTGGGTATTGAGCTCATTAGTGGGGCTTTAACGCCTATTTCAGTCGAGGTGTTATTGCCAAAAATTATAAGAGAGACATACGGCATCAGAGACGAGGATTTGTATGGAGTTGCACTAAATGGTGTTTATAGAATATTCGTGAAAGTGCTAACAGCTCAAGTGTACGATGCATTGGTGGATCGTTACCAAGATGTCAGCATTAACGTAACACCGGCAGTGAGGGTCAGGTTAACGGATGTATCAAGACATTCGTGGGTTAAGCTCCGCAACGTCCCTTTTGAGGCTGATGAAGCAGATATCAGAAGTGTTTTCGAAAGATGTGGGACTGTACATCTAGCTCACCCTGGAAAATGGGTAAAAATAGCTTACGCAGGATTTCCTGAGGGTACTTTCAATCTCAAGATGACGGTGCGACATCCTATACCCTCGTATGTATATCTCGAAGAGTTTAAAACCCAGGTAATGGTGGCGTATGCTGGGCAGAGGCGTACGTGCCGACTGTGTGGCGAATATGACCATATGGCGGCAGATTGTGGCAAGCAGAATATGGCTCCTGGGCCGGCAAGAGGCGGAGCACCTGCGCATGAGAAAACGATGCCTGAGGAAGAACAGAGGCAAGGAGGAGGGCGTGGTCGCATGAGGAGTGAAGAGGTGGTGGCTCCTCTTGGGGAATCAGAAAGGGATGTGGTGATTCATGAATCACCCAGCCCATTGACAGCGCAGTTGACGAATGAGGAGGTGCAAGTGGGCGCAGAAGTGAAAGCTATCGAGGAGTTGGTGATGGTGATACAGGCTATGCTACAGTCTACGGAGGTGGAGAGTCGCAGTGAGCAGGAACCTGGGATCGGGGAGGAAGGTGTGTGTGGGAGGAGGGAGGACCAGTTGGCACCTGTGATGGACAGTGCGAGTGCCATGGAAAGACATGGAGGCGAATTAAGGGTGGTAGAGGTGGATGTCCATTGTGAGGACTCCCAGGACACAGATATGGAGACTGAGGGAGCAACGAGGAAAAGGGCGGTGGCGTCAGATTCGGACGATGTTGTGACGCCAGCGCAAAGGCCAGGAAAAAAGGCATGGGGTTATGGTACCCAGAGTGGCAAAGGCAATGCCCAGGGAATGGTCAGAAAGGGAAAAGTCTGGAAATGAGGTGGGGAGAGAAACCTTAAACTGGCCTCAGGTGTGTAACAATAAATATTAATGGTCTGTGTGATGGTGTAAAACGTGAGTGCTTCCAGATGTTTTTGAACAGATAAAAGGTTGACGTGGCTTTTGTGCAGGAACACAATTTTAAACTTGGTCGTGAATTATTGGTGCCTGAGTACCAGGCTTATGTGTTGCCGTCTAAGCGTTTAAAAGGAGGAGTGGGTGTGTTGATGAGGGAGGCGAGCCCGTTTGTATTGCACAGCAAAGAGGGGGGGAGGGGTGGGAGATCATTACATGTGGAAGAATGGTGGATGGGAGAGAGAGTGGAGTTTGTGTGTGTGTATGCCCCAGCAGAAAGTGACGTGAAAGTAAAGACGGATTTTGTGCGTGACGAACTTGTGTACTACCTACGCACGTTACTGTCTGTGGCGATTCTGGGGGGGAGGGGATTGGAATTGTGAAGTTAAGAGGGCAGACGTGGAACCCAGAGGAGCGGGATATTTTTCCTCAGTCTTAGGGGGCCTGCTTAGAGATCTTCAGTTATGTGATGCTTTTGGGGGACGTCTGTTGGAGGTGGAACATACTTTTATAAGGCGGGGATACGCGGCTCATTTGAACAGAATATATTTATCTCAGAGGGTTATGGGTGAGTCTTTTAAAACTATTGAGGTGGTGTCTTCCGATCATAGGGCGGTAATAATGGAGGTGGGGTGGGAAGCTTTGGCTCGTAGACAGGAAAGCTATTGGAAACTGAATACGATGGTTTTGGGGGATGGGGAGGGAGTGGAAGGTTTTGCAGTATTTTGGGAACAGTTCTGTGCAGAGGGAAGGACTGAGGAGGATGTGGTAGGATGGTGGGATAGTGTGGCTAAGGTAAGAATACGTCAATTTTATGTGAGGGAGGGCAAACATATTAATCATTTGCGGTATGGTTTGTCAAATTATTTAGAATCTAGATTACAGGGTTATTACGCGGGGATGGGGGGGGGGGCGGTGGCAGGGGTGTACCCCGTGGAGGAAATACAAATGATGGACAGGATATAGGATTTGCAAGAAGAATGTTTTGCAGTGGTACGGGTACAAGAGGGCTGGATGAAGTACTCTGGGGCGACAAGCCATTGGCTTCTGTGCTGCGAGGACAGAAGGTACGACAGCAAACAACTAAATACCGGGATTGCAAGTCATTTCTTCAGTGGGTTTTTTTCGAGAGAGTCAGGTATTACGGGAAACAACGGGGATGAGTGTGTATGCAGATAGATGGTTTGAGGAGTACGGGAAAAGTAGTGTCGTGGATGGCGAGGTTCTTGGGCAGGTGTATGAGTATGGACATGACGAAGGGAAAGGCGCCCGGGATAGATGGTTTACCAAGCGAATTTTATGTACAACACTGGGTCTGCTAAGGGGTTTCCTAGTAAGGTTATTGAATGCCATGAAAGACAGTGGTAAGATGGGAGAATCGCAGGCAATGGCGGTGGTGGTGTTGGTCCTGAAGGGTAAAAAGCAGAGTACCCTTCGGGATTACCAAGCCATTTCGTTGCTTGGTGCTGATTATAAGCTGTTTGCGAAAGTTCTTGGGAATAGACTTAAATGTATTGTGGGGAGGGTGGTGTTTGAGTCTCAGTTTGGGTTGCCGGGTAGATCAATGGGCGAGGGCCACGGGATCATAAAGGGGTTCCTGGAGGACATGGAAGGGGGCAGAGGGGCATTGTTGACATTGGATTGGCAAGGGGCTTATGACAGGGTGGAAAGAGGGGATTTGCGGGAAATTCTCCTCAGACAGGGGTTTGGCGAAGAAATAGTGGGGTGGGTGGATACGTTGTACTCAGGAGCAAAGGTAAGGGTGCAAATCAATGGGTGTGTGGGGGGAGGGAGTCAACATGGAATGGGGTCTTCGGCAAGGTTGTCCAGTATCACAACTTTTGTTGGCATGTGTTCAGGATCCTTTTTATAGGATGGTGGAGGATCGTCTAAGGAATGGGGGGGGGGGGAGATGGTGTGCAGAAGCCTTGGCCTGGCTTAGTGGGCTATGTTGACGATACAACTGTTCTGGTGTGTGAGGAGACACGGTTAGGAGTTTTAGGGGAAGTTGTTCACATGTTTGGGAGACCTACTGGGATGAAGGTAAATCTGGAGAAGTCAATGATATTGGGGCTGGGAGAGTGGCCAGGGAGATTAGAATGAGGATGTGATGTCGTGCAGTGTCAGAATGGGAGTCTGAAAATCTGTGGTGTCATATGAGGCTGACCTGAGTGCTGCTAGGGTCAATAATTCGAATCGGATGGTGGAACAGGTGCAGTGACGTTTGGGAATGCTGCGATCTCACCATTTACATAAGAACATAAGAAAGAACACTGCAACAGGCCTACTGACCCATGCGGAGCAGGTCCATGTCCCCCCCCTTCGCATTAGACCAATGACCCCCTCGGATTAGCCAAATGGCCCACACAGTCTGATCATCTCCACTCAAGGATGGAGCACTGCACCAGACCCAGCAGCACAATTTAGTCAGATCCAACTCATACCCACCCACACCCACTCAAGTGTTTATCTAACCTATTTTTAAAACTACACAGCGTTTTAGCCTGAATAACTGTACTCGGGAGTTTGTTCCACTCATCCACAACTCTATTACCAAACCAGTTCTTTCCTATATCCTTTCCGAATCTGAATTTTTCCAACTTGAAACCATTGCTGCGAGTCCTGTCTTGGCTGGAAATTTTCAGCACGCTATTTACATCCCCTTTATTTATTCCTGTTTTCCATTTATGCACCTCGATCATATCCCCCCTAATTCTACGCCTTTCGAGAGAGTGCAGATTAAGGGCCCTCAGTCTATCCTCATAGGGAAGATTTCTGATACATGGGATCATCTTTGTCATCCTCCTCTGTACGTTTTCCAGAGCATTTATATCCATTCTGTAATATGGTGACCAGAACTGAGCAGCATAGTCTAAATGAGGCCTAACCAAGGATATATAGAGTTGAAGAACAACCTGAGGACTTCTATTATTTATACTTCTAGATATGAAGCCAAGAATTCTGTTAGCTTTAATGTGAACACTAATGCACTGTTGTCTTGGTTTTAAATTACTGCTAACCAGAACTCCTAAATCCTTTTCGCAATCAGTAGTATTAAGATCTACATTATTTAGTTTATATGTGGCATGGTTATTTACCTGTCCAACATTTAGAACTTTGCATTTGTCAAAATTAAACTGCATCTGCCACTTATGCGACCATTGCATCAGTCTATTAAAATCATCCT
The DNA here is from genome assembly GCF_038502225.1 of Cherax quadricarinatus. Taxonomy (NCBI): domain Eukaryota; kingdom Metazoa; phylum Arthropoda; class Malacostraca; order Decapoda; family Parastacidae; genus Cherax; species Cherax quadricarinatus. The sequence continues at coordinate 6,621,855 of NC_091361.1, read as the reverse complement.
GGAGAGCTCTAGTGTCCTCATTAGAATGAATTGGACGGCCTATTTTGGTGTCATCACCAAATTTGCTTATGTCGCTATTTATTCCCACATCTATGTCGTTTATGTAAATTGTGAACAACAACGGGCCCAACACTGACCCCTGAGGAACACCGCTTGTGACGTGCCCCCATTTTGATTTCTCCCCATTCATGCAAACTCTCTGCTGTTTATTTGTCAGCCATTCTTCTACCTAGGAAAAAATTTCTCCTATTCCGTGTGCCTTAAGTTTCCTCAATAGCCTCTGGTGTGGAACTCTATCTAAAGCCTTACCGAAGTCCATATACACAATATCATATTCATTACCATGATCTACCTCCTCAAATACCTTAGTGAATAAAGTTAGTAAATTAGTAAGACAGGAACGCCCCTTTGTAAAACCGTGTTGAGATTCATTAATCAATCTGTGCCTGTCAAGATGGCTACGAATTTCTTCGGCAATTATTGATTCAATAAATTTTCCCACTATGGAGGTAAGGCTTATTGGTCTATAGTTGGAAGCCAAGGACCTGTCACCTGCCTTGTAAATAGGTATTACATTTGCCATTTTCCACTTATCAGGCACTATGCCAGTTTGTAGTGATATATTAAAAAGATTAGCCAAAGGTATGCTAGGTTCCTCTTTACATTCCTTTAACACCCTTGCAAACAGTTCATCAGGGCCTGGGGATTTGTTAGGTTTTAGTTTCTCTATTTGTCTGAGGACCATGCCACTAGTTACCGCAATCGTACATAGTTTATTATCATCCTGTTCTACATAATCTATTATTTCAGGAATATCGCTAGTATTTTCCTGGGTGAAAACTGAGAGGAAGAAGATATTTAGAATTTCACACATATCCTGATCACTGTCATTGATCTGACCAGAGTTACTCTTAAGTGGGCCAATCTTGTCCCTAATCTTACTACTGTATACCTGAAAGAATCCTTTAGGGTTAATCTTTGAATCCCTTGCGACCTTAGCCTCATAATCCCTTTTTGCTTTTCTCATTCCTTTCTTCATTTCTCTCTTTAATTAAATATATTGATTTCTTAACCGCCCATCCCCTCTTTTGATACGCCTATAAATGCCTCTCTTTTGACCAATGAGATGTTTTAATCTATTGTTCATCCATTTGGGATCATTTTTGTTAGATCTAATTTCCCTACTCGGAACAAAAGTCATATTGGCAACACAGATCATCTACCTGACCCATAGTCAGGGCATCCCAATTTAGCCCACCCAGGTAATTTCTCAGTCCCATGAAGTCGGCCAAGCGAAAATCTGGGACAGAGATTTGATTGCAGTTATCTGGGTAATTCCATGATATATTAAAACTAAGTGATTTGTGATCACTTTTCCCAAGCTCATCATTAACCTCAAGATTATTAATTAGTTAATCTTTGTTGGCAAGACCCAAATCAAGCAGATTGTTTCCTCTAGTTGGTTCTGTCACAACCTGTTCTAAAAAGCAATCCTGAACCGTATCAAGAAAGTCACTAGACTCAAGATTTCCTGTCATATTGTTCCAATCAATTTGTCTAAAGTTAAAATCTCCCATTATAACAACATTTTCATATCTAGATGCCTTATGAATTTCGTCCCATAACAGCTTACTGCACTCCCTATCAAGGTTTGGGGGCCTATAAATCACACCCAAAATTAATTTGTCACGTCCCTCGAGAAACTGAACCCAAACAGATTCTGTGTTCGATGTTTCTAATCTTATATCATGTCTAAGACAACAATTTAAATTTTCTCTGACATACATCGCCACCCTCCCACCCTTCCTGTTGACCCTGTCAGTGTGTAATAGTTTATAACCCTGTATGTTGCATTCAGAAGGCATTTCTCTATCTTTCAGGTTGAACCAGGTCTCTGTTATACCAATAATATCTATATTACCTACACATGCAAGTAATCTTAGCTCATCTATCTTATTTCTTAGACTCCTACTATTTGTATAGTAAACTTTAAGGGAGCTAGTCACTCGTTGCCCTCTTCTATCTCTCTTTGTTTGTTGATCAATTGATTTGCCATTACTAGCAACTTTATTTTGAATATTGTCTTTTAAACATATCCCTGAGGTATCCCGGTAATAACTGCTGTTTTTAACCCTAATGCTGCAGCCTGATTGTTTCCCACAAACACCCATACCTCTATAATCTATCAGTTTAAATTCCTAGACAAGTCATCAATTACTCTCTCAATTGAATTGGCTAATGCAACCACTCCATCCCCAGAGAGATGAACCCCATCCCTTGCATACATGTCACGTTTGTCAAAGAATAGGTCCCAGTTATCAATGAATGGGATTGCAAGTTCATTGCAGTACCTATCTAGCCAGCAATTTATACCAATTGCCCTAGACATCCATTCATTGCCCACTCCCTTTCTAGGCAAGATGCTACATATGACTGGGATCCCTCCCTTAGACCTAACTATTTCTATGGCTGACCTGTACTTATCCAGCAGCTCCTCTCTCCTGCCCTTCCCAATGTCATTACCCCCAGCACTAAGACAGATAATGGGCTCGATCCCATTACCTGCCATAATGTTATCCAACCTGCTGACTATGTCACCAACACCAACTCCAGGAAGACACACACTCTGTCTGACTTTTCTGTCTCTGTTACAAAATGCACAGTCCATATATCTTACCTGAGAATTGCCTACTATTAAAATATTCTTACCTTGATTAGCAGGGGAATCAGTGGTACCTTCAACCTCACTAACCACTGAAATACACTCGTCTTGGAGAACAGAGAATCGATTTCCTAACTTCACATCTTCTCTATTAACTCTCCTCATCTTCCTTCTTCCTGAACTGTGAACCACTTGCCACTTAGAGCGGCTGCCACTCTCACTGCTGGCGACCATTCCTTCCTTACCAGCTAAATCCTTCTCACACTCGCTCCCAAACTCATCTACGCGAAGCTTCAGCCTCCTATTTTCCTCCTGAAGAAGTAGAATCTCCTTCTTCAACACTTGAACCTGAGATTCTAAAACACTACAACAAGCCATGGTGCTTGGTAACAGCCCACGCTAACTCCCAAGAGCTTAGGCAGGTAGGACCGCAGGTGTTCAGGGTGCAACTGGTTGCAAAGGGAGGAAGTGACATTGCCGGTATGTAAGGGAGGATTGGGTTTGTTGGACTTGAGAAAGCGCGTGAAATGTGTGTTCATTAAGAGGGAAGTGATGCGTGCAGGTGGATGGATGGGGAAGGGGGCAGCTAGATAAGATACATGATCACCTACAGAAATGGTATGGGAGAGCGGAAATGAAGGAATGTGAAAAAGGAATGTGAAAAAGTGTTACGTGCCTTAGCGTTAGCCAGGGAACCGGGAAAAGTAAAGATGGGAACTTTGTGTAAATTGTTAGAGGGACATGTAGTGGTGCTGGTTGAAGGGATCTACCCCATGTATGCATGGGATGTAATATGGCAAAAATTTAGTAAATTAAGGATACGACCTAGGGCCCGAGAGGTTATGAATCGTTTCCTACATGGTATATTGCCAACTGGAGCGATGCTCCGAGGTAGGAGGGCCATCGAGGGTGGGGGGTTAGCAGATGCAGTGGGGAAGAGACTGCATATCATGTTGTCTATTTTTGTGAAGGTTTGGAGTGCATCAAGGTATGGATGAGTTGGGTAGTGGCTAGGGTGGGGGTCATGGTGTGTCGGTATTGAGAGCGTTGAGTCTTGATGTGAGTGGGGTGGATGAGGGTGTGGCAAGGGGTTTAGCACATATAATCGTGGACTACATATATGTTTTGTGGAGTATGAGGGGAAAGGAGGGTGGGGAAGTGCTGAGAAGGATTTTGGCGGCGACGTTTTATCGAACTTTGTGTCGCAATAGAGACATGTATGGGAAAAAGTGGGTTGAGTTTTTTTCCAAAGGTTATAGAGGACTAACAATAGGGAATTTAAGGGCGTTATAACGGGGTTTTAACTGCCGGGGTGAGTATGTTGGTAAAAGGGGGGGGGGGAGTCAGGGGTATTCAACGGGCTAACCTCCTCGGGTGTGAAGTGATGGGTGGATGGGTGTGACTGGAGGTACACGTGTGGAACTGGATGTGATGGTGTGAAAGATCTATTTTGTTTAGTTCTTTTGTTGGGGAAGGTATAAATGAAAGATTAAATATATAACATTTATAAATATATAACATATAAAATATGTAACATGAATTTTTTCTTTGGTAGCGAATTATGTCCCGCTTGAACTGTTCTTGCAAGTGAATTTTAACTTGAGAGGGTCTTCCTTTCACTATGTTCCTTGAAACATTGAGGTGTTTTGAAATTTTTGTAACGTGTTCCTGCATCTTTTTTTGAAGTAATTACCTATTATGTAATCATGTGTGAATAAGGGTTAGTACCCTAAATTAACATTCATTGTATATTTATTTGTATGTAATACTAGTTAGGCGCGTGCTAGAAGGCACAGAGAAAGTCTAGTCTGGTGGAATGTGTGTTAAGTTTTGGTATGTTTGTATGTGGCGTGTTAGATGTTGTAAGGAGTTTGTTACGGTGTTGTTATCTTACTAAAATCAAAATAAAACTTTTGGATAATCTTATTCATGTCCTAGTCTTGGATTCTTTTAAAATATTTACATATCCTAGTATTTTACCGATAATGTAGCATGTGGTGTATTTTCTAGCATTTTAAAGCGTGAACTTCAAGTTTTGCAATGTTGTTATAATAGCTTGAATTTCATGGTTGTTACATTAATATTGATATTATATATTATAGGTGTATATTCTTATACTTATAAAGGTGTTTGGGTGTATAGGCATGTAATGTTTATATCTGATTTAGTCTGTAATTTTGTTTTTGTGTTATTGATGTTCATGCATCACCAACTATTGGTAAATACTCGTTAAGTTTTTGATGAGGTCAGGGTATGACCCTGAATTAGGATAATTAATGGTATGTTTCTTAGAACGGTGAATGTTAATATTTAAGGGGGGGGGGAGAAGCGTCAGGTGTAGCTACACTGGCAATAGTCATTATTGTAAAAGGAGAAGTTTGTAAGATATGTTGTGGGTTGTGTATCTGGTTGTAATATGGCCATTATCTATGTTTATTTTCTGTACTGGGATTGTGTAATAGAGGTTATTGTAAATATCCAGTATAGTTTTTAATTTTATTGTACTCTTATACATTCTTGTATTTGTTCTATGTTTTAACTAAAAATATGAAAAAAAATGCCTGTGGAATGAGGCATACAAGTTTACATAGGTTGGCTTACGTTTGCTATCGACTGCTATTCGTGTCGTCATTACTTAACATTTGTTTGAAGTGACTGAGCAATGTATTTTTGGCTCTAATATAGGCTTCGCAGAACATCTGAATCTGAATAGACCCCACATGCAAGCAACTTCTTTTGTGGAGATAGAAACTTAGGCTTGCACGGATTTGTTGTTTAATTAATACTTTTGCTCTTTGTTCAGTTTGATGCTTGTGAGTGGGCAACATAGTGGCATCGACACCATGCCCAGCCCTTCTAGGGCAGGATAGGTGCCTGAGCCCGAGTTTGCAACTCACAAGCCTGCCATTCCCATTAGCCCCGTTGGGGCGGGGATGGCAGACCAGAGAGGCCTAGCTTCTTCCTACGAGCCCCGTGAGGGCGGGGAATGTGGCTAGGCCTGGGGACAGTTGGTCCTAAAGATGAGAGGGTACTCGTACCTCCTCCCATGGGAGACTTAGGTCTCAGACACTCCCTAGACAGTGGAGCCAAGGCCGGGTCACCACTTGGAAAAGGCCCGGGCCGGGAGAATCTTTAAAAATAATAATAATAACAACATAGTGGACCCTCTCCATACTGCGAAATATGTCTACTTGACAGCAACTGATGGTTTTTGCCACAATATTTCTTACGTAACTCAAGAAAACACATCGATTCATTATCTACGGCATCTAAAAATACCTAGTAGCTCTCTGGCACCTGGTATAAAATGGGTTAACAGCAAAAGATAATCTGTGAGTCTGAAAATTCTGCCAAGACGCAGAAGTACCAATATTTTATGTCCAGGGCTGGAATCGACAAATTGAAGGCAGTAGCAGTTTTCAAAGAATGTGGATGTCGTCCCTGAGGAATTTTATGGGATTGCATCCCATATGAGGAGAGAAACCTTCTTTAATGGTAGAAGCTTAATGCGTTAATAGAAAAGCTGAATAATGTAAAGTGATGTCGCTTTAAGCAAGTAGCACAACTTTGACAAAATATGAAATTCTTCATGCTTTCCTAATATTAGTTCCAAATTTAAAACGTTGACATTTTTGGTCAGGCATGAATGACATGCTCGTAAAATTTGCTCTATATTACAGTGCTCTTCATTAATATTTATGGGTGGCTTTCATTCTCTCTCGATCACTGAGTCACTTCTGGGACACCTCCTCCTACAACATCTTTACCTTCAGTAATACGTACACTTTAAACTCCCTAGTCACTTCTCGTAATTAACTCTTTGAAAAGAATATCATCGTCACACTCTTCATCATTATCAATATCATCATCATACTCTTCATCATTATCAATATCATCATCACACTCTTCATCACTGTCAATATCATCATCATACTCTTCATCATTATCAATATCATCATCACACTCTTCATCACTGTCAATATCATCATCATACTCTTCATCACTGTCAATATCATCATACTCTTCATCACTGTCAATATCATCATACTCTTCATCACTGTCAATATCATCATCATACTCTTCATCACTGTCAATATCATCATACTCTTCATCACTGTCAATATCATCATACTCTTCATCACTGTCAATATCATCATACTCTTCATCACTGTCAATATCATCATACTCTTCATCACTGTCAATATCATCATACTCTTCATCACTGTCAATATCATCATACTCTTCATCACTGTCAATATCATCATCATACTCTTCATCACTGTCAATATCATCATACTCTTCATCACTGTCAATATCATCATACTCTTCATCACTGTCAATATCATCATCATACTCTTCATCACTGTCAATATCATCATTATACTCTTCATCACTGTCAATATCATCATCATACTCTTCATCACTGTCAATATCATCATTATACTCTTCATCACTGTCAATATCATCATCATACTCTTCATCACTGTCAATATCATCATCATACTCTTCATCACTGTCAACAGGTTGATTTCTAAACATCCAGAAAAGTACGAATGGAGATACTGAGGTAGATTCTCTGGGAAACATGAACATTAAAATGGTATGAAATACCGACAGATTGTTAGGTAAGACACATATGCAACAGTTAGGTATCTTTATTTCGAAACGTTTCGCCTACACAGTAGGCTTCTTCAGTCGAGTACAGAAAGGTTGATAGAAGCAGAAGATACTTGAAGACGATGTAATCAGTCCATCACATACATGTGTCATTAACATTCACTGAAAAACTGTTAATTTTATCAATATTTCATGAAATTTAATAGCAAAATATTTTGCACTACCTGTTATTTATTCGCGAACACAACAGGAATTAACCTCACCTACTGAGCAATGAAGTATGTTTTACAACAGAAATTTTAGCTGCCTTGTCTTCACTTTGAATGAGTGAAACGTGTGAACTCATATTTTTTAAATCTTCTAAAATATACATGTCTCTAATGAGTTGCATCAAGTGGAAGACTATTTCATAAAGACAAGTTTCAGAACGTTTGTGGTGGATGCCACACAGTGTTGTAATATAGGTGACAGATGTATATCACACCTACAGAAATTTCAAATTTGGGAATATTTGTGCAAAGGCTTTGTATGTTTACGAACATTATTTTTTTTTATTATCACATTGGCCGATTCCCACCAAGGCAGGGTGGCCCGAAAAAGAAAAACTTTCACCATCATTCACTCCATCACTGTCTTGCCAGAAGGTTGCTTTACACTACAGTTTTTAAACTGCAACATTAACATTTACTAAAAAAAAAAATTATCCGTAGTAATGAAGAATAACCAATTACCAGTATTGAGAAACAAGAACAGAAATTATAACTTATTTCATCCAGAAGTACTATCAATAAAGCAAAGAAAAAATTTTCATAAAAATTACTCATAAAACATTACAATAAATCATTAAGACAACCTTATAACTTATACATTTTCATGGAATCTGAGACTTACATATTTCTCACAATTTAACTGTTATTTTCCCTAAATGAGAATGTTTGCATGAAAAAGGTCTTTCTTCTCTTAAAAGAGAGAAGGTCTAGCATACTAATGTTCAGAACGAACAAGATTTTCAGAGGATTTGACACAGCAGAGAGCAGAACTTATTAAAATACTTGGCAGGGAAACGATGAGGTATTGGAGGAAGCTAATATTACAGTTGAGTATCAGGGATTTTAGAAATTACATATTCAGTCTCAGGATCGTAAATAAGTACTATGATCTAGAAGTTGAAGCAGTGAAGGCAAACCTGATACACAGTTTCAAGAGAAGTACGATAAGGCCAAGATGCCAGGAATCAATGAAGACGGTGATTGCAAGCATAATTTTATAACTGCAACATGTAGAACACACATAGACAAAAGCTACAATAATAGACAGTATCCACCTGCAGGGTCGCAGGCAGCAATAACAACACGTCCAGGGAGAGATGATAAATGACCCACAAACTCTAAAATATCGTTCTCTTTCCACCATTTTTTTTCCATTTTTTCAACCGAGTCTAATGGTGATGTGTCACGAAATTTTGCGTTTTCGTCCAGTGTCATATTGTAGTTAATGCTGCTGTATTTATTATGACAGCCTCACAATATAATTAATATTTCTTATCATTACCATTAACCAGGACAGAAATAACAATTATACTTGTTAGTCATTTCATTAAAAAGTATATTATAACGCCAAGATTTCACTTGGATTTTAATAAAAATATTTGATTCTCTCTATAAATGTCGAGGAAACTTTCATATGTTTGACAGACATTTCGCAATGTTCTGTCAGACAGTTCTCTACAAGGGACTCTATTCACACATTTCAGTGTACTGTATCCAGTCAACTGAACAATTACATTTTACCCAGTATCTGTTATTCATTGTATTGCATATACAGGATACTTATAGTACTAGATACTAACAGCACATTTTACTCTGTAATATTTATTAACTTTACACATTATATAGAACAAAATACTAACTGCAAGCTTGGTGCAGGGGTAGCACAGAGGTGACAGTGGTGACACGCATGGGGGGGGGGGGATACAGTGTTGGCACAATGGTGGCACAGGGGTCACACATGGGTGACTATGGTGGCACAGTGGTGGCACAGGGGTGACACAGGGGTGGTAGAACTGAATATACACAGTAACCAGCACAATTTACATACTAACTACATTGAGAACTAACATCCAGTTTTCAGTACACTGTACATATGCCCCTAACTGCTCCCCATGTGTCTGTAAATTACTAAATCATTAACGTCAGCCAGATTTATAATTATATTTCGTACTAGATTCAAAATATAATTTAGAATTTTGTCTTTCAGAGATGCTCATGCGTCCATTACTTGTCAGATATTTGTAAGATTTTTTATTCAATACAAAAAAACTTGAAGCCTAATCTTCTTTCCACTGAAAGAGATTCAAAAAACATTTAAGTAGCAAATTACAAAAATTGTGGTAATATTTGAAAATATATTATAAAGAGGTTTGAAAGAAGCTTAATGACATCTAAATCAGTCTCTGAGTTAAGAAATATTAATTCCGTCAATGACTGAAAGACGAAAACCTGAGGATGAACATGAGAACGAAAAAGAAAAGGAAGGAAATCTGCAGTAGCTACGATTACTGGCCAATGGCAGGCAAGTCCAAGACACACCGACTCATGTAACTGTCTAACCTACTTTTAAAGGTTCCCAAGGCTTTCAAACACCCTACTCGGCAGTTTGTTATACTCATCCATAACTCTACAAACAAACCAATTCTATATCTCTCTCAATCTATTTTTGTCCAGCTTTAACCCATTGCTATGAGTCCTGTCTTGGTTAGACATTTTTAGCGCGTTATATATATCTCCTTTATTTATGCCTGTCTTCTGTTTAAACTTCTCAATCATATCCTCTCTAATCCTACGCCTTTCAAAAGAACACAGATTCCGTAAGTAAGACACCGGATACCTGGGATCAATATTGTTATCTATCTCTTTGTTTTCCAGTCACTTTATATCCATTCCTTAATATGGTGACTAAAACTGTGCAGTATAATCTATATGAGGCCTTACCAAAGATATGTAGAGTTGAATTATAACCTGAGGATTCCTGTTTTTATACTTCTCGATATGAAGACATGAATTGTATAAGCTTTTCCGCGAACTTTTTTGTCCTTTTGCGTTTTTCTCTTGACTTTAGATTATTGCTTAGAAATTTACATTTGTCTACATTAAACTGCATTTGCCACTTCTCCGACATCTGCGTCAAAATATCCTTATCTTCCTTTAGCGATCTATTGTCCTCATCAGAATTAATCCGACGGCCTCTTTTAGTGTCATCGGAAAACTTGCTGATGTCGCTTATCCTCTAATGAAAGTCATTTATATATATATATATATATATATATATATATATATATATATACATGCATATATATATATACATACATCTAGGTTTTTCTCTTTTTTCTAAATAGCTCTTGTTCTTTTTTATTTCTTCTATTGTCCATGGGGAAGTGGAAAAGAATCTTTCCTCCGTAAGCCATGCGTGTCGTATGAGGCGACTAAAATGCCGGGAGCAATGGGCTAGTAACCCCTTCTCCTGTATACAATTACTAAAAAAGAGAAGAAGAAAAACTTTATAAAACTGGGTTGCTTAAATGTGCGTGGATGTAGTGCGGATGACAAGAAACAGATGATTGCTGATGTTATGAATGAAAAGAAGTTGGATGTCCTGGCCCTAAGCGAAACAAAGCTGAAGGGGGTAGGAGAGTTTCAGTGGGGGGAAATAAATGGGATTAAATCTGGAGTATCTGAGAGAGTTAGAGCAAAGGAAGGGGTAGCAGTAATGTTAAATGATCAGTTATGGAAGGAGAAAAGAGAATATGAATGTGTAAATTCAAGAATTATGTGGATTAAAGTAAAGGTTGGATGCGAGAAGTGGGTCATAATAAGCGTGTATGCACCTGGAGAAGAGAGGAATGCAGAGGAGAGAGAGAGATTTTGGGAGATGTTAAGTGAATGTATAGGAGCCTTTGAACCAAGTGAGAGAGTAATTGTGGTAGGGGACTTGAATGCTAAAGTAGGAGAAACTTTTAGAGAGGGTGTGGTAGGTAAGTTTGGGGTGCCAGGTGTAAATGATAATGGGAGCCCTTTGATTGAACTTTGTATAGAAAGGGGTTTAGTTATAGGTAATACATATTTTAAGAAAAAGAGGATAAATAAGTATACACGATATGATGTAGGGCGAAATGACAGTAGTTTGTTGGATTATGTATTGGTAGATAAAAGACTGTTGAGTAGACTTCAGGATGTACATGTTTATAGAGGGGCCACAGATATATCAGATCACTTTCTAGTTGTAGCTATACTGAGAGTAAAAGGTAGATGGGATACAAGAAGAATAGAAGCATCAGGGAAGAGAGAGGTGAAGGTTTATAAACTAAAAGAGGAGGCAGTTAGGGTAAGATATAAACAGCTATTGGAGGATAGATGGGCTAATGAGAGCATAGGCAATGGGGTCGAAGAGGTATGGGGTAGGTTTAAAAATGTAGTGTTAGAGTGTTCAGCAGAAGTTTGTGGTTACAGGAAAGTGGGTGCAGGAGGGAAGAGGAGCGATTGGTGGAATGATGATGTAAAGAGAGTAGTAAGGGAGAAAAAGTTAGCATATGAGAAGTTTTTACAAAGTAGAAGTGATGCAAGGAGGGAAGAGTATATGGAGAAAAAGAGAGAAGTTAAGAGAGTGGTGAAGCAATGTAAAAAGAGAGCAAATGAGAGAGTGGGTGAGATGTTATCAACAAATTTTGTTGAAAATAAGAAAAAGTTTTGGAGTGAGATTAACAAGTTAAGAAAGCCTAGAGAACAAATGGATTTGTCAGTTAAAAATAGGAGAGGAGAGTTATTAAATGGAGAGTTAGAGGTATTGGGAAGATGGAAGGAATATTTTGAGGAATTGTTAAATGTTGATGAAGATAGGGAAGCTGTGATTTCGTGTATAGGGCAAGGAGGAATAACATCTTGTAGGAGTGAGGAAGAGCCAGTTGTGAGTGTGGGGGAAGTTCGTGAGGCAGTAGGTAAAATGAAAGGGGGTAAGGCAGCCGGGATTGATGGGATAAAGATAGAAATGTTAAAAGCAGGTGGGGATATAGTTTTGGAGTGGTTGGTGCAATTATTTAATAAATGTATGGAAGAGGGTAAGGTACCTAGGGATTGGCAGAGAGCATGCATAGTTCCTTTGTATAAAGGCAAAGGGGATAAAAGAGAGTGCAAAAATTATAGGGGGATAAGTCTGTTGAGTGTACCTGGTAAAGTGTATGGTAGAGTTATAATTGAAAGAATTAAGAGTAAGACGGAGAATAGGATAGCAGATGAACAAGGAGGCTTTAGGAAAGGTAGGGGGTGTGTGGACCAGGTGTTTACAGTGAAACATATAAGTGAACAGTATTTAGATAAGGCTAAAGAGGTCTTTGTGGCATTTATGGATTTGGAAAAGGCGTATGACAGGGTGGATAGGGGGGCAATGTGGCAGATGTTGCAAGTGTATGGTGTAGGAGGTAGGTTACTGAAAGCAGTGAAGAGTTTTTACGAGGATAGTGAGGCTCAAGTTAGAGTATGTAGGAAAGAGGGAAATTTTTTCCCAGTAAAAGTAGGCCTTAGACAAGGATGTGTGATGTCACCGTGGTTGTTTAATATATTTATAGATGGGGTTGTAAGAGAAGTAAATGCGAGGGTTTTGGCAAGAGGCGTGGAGTTAAAAGATAAAGAATCACACACAAAGTGGGAGTTGTCACAGCTGCTCTTTGCTGATGACACTGTGCTCTTGGGAGATTCTGAAGAGAAGTTGCAGAGATTGGTGGATGAATTTGGTAGGGTGTGCAAAAGAAGAAAATTAAAGGTGAATACAGGAAAGAGTAAGGTTATGAGGATAACAAAAAGATTAGGTGATGAAAGATTGAATATCAGATTGGAGGGAGAGAGTATGGAGGAGGTGAACGTATTCAGATATTTGGGAGTGGACGTGTCAGCGGATGGGTCTATGAAAGATGAGGTGAATCATAGAATTGATGAGGGAAAAAGAGTGAGTGGTGCACTTAGGAGTCTGTGGAAACAAAGAACTTTGTCCTTGGAGGCAAAGAGGGGAATGTATGAGAGTATAGTTTTACCAACGCTCTTATATGGGTGTGAAGCGTGGGTGATGAATGTTGCAGCGAGGAGAAGGCTGGAGGCAGTGGAGATGTCATGTCTGAGGGCAATGTGTGGTGTGAATATAATGCAGAGAATTCGTAGTTTGGAAGTTAGGAGGAGGTGCGGGATTACCAAAACTGTTGTCCAGAGGGCTGAGGAAGGGTTGTTGAGGTGGTTCGGACATGTAGAGAGAATGGAGCGAAACAGAATGACTTCAAGAGTGTATCAGTCTGTAGTGGAAGGAAGGCGGGGTAGGGGTCGGCCTAGGAAGGGTTGGAGGGAGGGGGTAAAGGAGGTTTTGTGTGCGAGGGGCTTGGACTTCCAGCAGGCATGCGTGAGCGTGTTTGATAGGAGTGAATGGAGACAAATGGTTTTTAATACTTGACGTGCTGTTGGAGTGTGAGCAAAGTAACATTTATGAAGGGATTCAGGGAAACCGGCAGGCCGGACTTGAGTCCTGGAGATGGGAAGTACAGTGCCTGCACTCTGAAGGAGGGGTGTTAATGTTGCAGTTTAAAAACTGTAGTGTAAAGCACCCTTCTGGCAAGACAGTGATGGAGTGAATGATGGTGAAAGTTTTTCTTTTTCGGGCCACCCTGCCTTGGTGGGAATCGGCCGGTGTGATAATAAAAAAAAAATAAAATATATATATATATATATATTATTGTAACCATGGACGAGTGGTATTGATCAGTAACAACACTGCGCTAGCCATGGATTCGAACCCATGTTGTACTGGCCTGCCTCATGGTAAGCGAGAACCACATGATGCTTTAAACCAGGGCAGCCAGCAGAGCTAGCTGCTCGTGAGGCTAGTACACCAAACAGGGATGAGAAGGAAATTAGATTAGAAGCTCCCACACCTCCATATGCCCTCTGATGGCGGCCCAACAGCTAGCTCTGCTGGCTGCGCCATTCTTGTAGGGTTGGGTGGTCCTGTGGTTCAAAGCGTCATGTACTTCTCGCTTAGCATGAGGCAGGCAGCGCGACGGGCTGGAGTTTTGAGTACAACATGGAGTTCGAATCCTTGGCTAGCGCAGTGTTGTTATATATATATATATATATATATATATATATATATATATATATATATATATATATATATATATATATATATATATATATTATATGTATATATTATATGCAAGGAATTCGCAAGAGCAGGCGAAATATACACAAACACTGATCTCTGGCCGATAGAGACTCGAACCTACGAACCTTGGAACAAGGTACGCAGTGCTTTATCATTCTCACCACACTGGACCAATACCTTGGCGCCCAGCTTGCGCTAGAAGTTAATGCAAGGCAGCCAGCCATCAGGGAGAAGGCTTACAGCTTTTCATCTCGTCCTCTGCATGCATCAGCCTTACTAGAGATTTTAAAAATGCAAGGAATTCGCAAGAGCAGGCGAAATATACACAAACGTTGATCTCTGGCCGAAGTAGACTCGAACCTACGAACCTTGGAACAAGGTACGCAGTGCTTTACCATTCTTACCACACTGGACCAATATCTTGGCGCCCAGCTTGCGCTCTTGCGAATTCCTTGCATTGTTAAAATCTCGAGTAAGGTATTGGTCCAGTGTGGTGAGAACGATAAAGCACTGCGTACCTTGTTCCAAGGTTCGTAGGTCCGAGTCTCCTTCGGACAGAGATCAGTGTTTGTATATATATATATATATATATATATATATATATATATATATATATATATATATATATATATATATATATATATATTTTTTTTTCTTTCAGCAAACCGGCCGTATCCCACAAAGGGAGGGTGGCCCGAAAAGAAAAACGAAAGTTTCTCTTTTTAAATTTAGTAATTAATACAGGAGAAGGTTTTATTGGCCCCTTGCTCCAGGCATTTATGTCGCCTCTTACAACACACATGGCTTACAGAGGAAGAGTTCTGTTCCACTTCCCCATGGAGATAAGAGGAAATAAACAAGAACCAGAACTAGAAAGAAAATAGAAGAAAACCCAGAGGGATATGTATATATATGCTTGTTCATGTATATGTAGTATGACCTAAGTGTAAGTAGAAGTAGCAAGACATACCCGAAATCTTGCATGTTTTTGAGACAGACGAAAAACACCAACAATCCTACCATCATGTAAAACAATTACAGGCTTTCGTTTTACACTCACTTGGCATGACGGTAGTACCTCCCTGGGCGGTTGCTGTCTACCAACCTAATACCGAGTATATATATATATATATATATATATATATATATATATATATATATATATATATATATATATATATATATATATATATATATATATATATGCAAAACAACCACTCTGAAAGAATAGAGAAATTCATTCGCTGCCTGACCACGGTCGAGTGCGGTTGTGCTCTGCACCCCTCTGCTGTTTTCAGGCGAGCTACCTTGTATCAACATGGCGCTGAGTGTGAGGAGGCGCGTAAATACCATTGGTATTGAGCTGCTTCGTGGGGCGATTTCCCACTCTTCAGCGCAGGTATTACTCCCAACAATCATTAGGGAGACCTATGGAATCCAGGACGATGAGGTGTACGGTGTAGCCCTGAATGGGGCTTACAGAATCTTCGTCAAACTGAATTCCACGTCCGTGTATGAGTCTTTGGTGACGAGATTCCAAGACGTGAGTCTTGATGCTACTCCAGCTGTGAAGGTGCGTTTGATTGACGTATCTCGCCACTTTACGTGGGTTAAGATACGTAATGTTCCATTTGAGGCAGATGAGGCTGACATCAGGAGTGTTTTCGAGGCATATGGAACCGTACATCTGGCACAAAAGGGCAAGTGGACGGCAGGTGCTTACATGGGCCGTCCGGAGGGTACCATTTCCCTGAAGATGACTCAGAGACATCCCATACCGTCTTACGTCGTGTTGGAGGACTTCAGGACGCAAGTTATGGTATCATATACCGGACAGAGACGTACGTGCAGAATATGTGGGGCGTACGACCATATGGCGGCAGAGTGCGTGAAGCTGAGGAGGGCGCCAGCACAAACTGGTAAAGCACCAGTTACCAGCGTGATAGCTGTTGAGAGCCCCACGCGAAAGCAAGGGCTTGGGCGCTTGTGGAGTGAAGAGGTGGAGGATGCCAAAGAGGAGACTGGCATGTGTGAGGTAAGCTGTGATGTAAAAGGATCTGTTACTAGACAAGGGAAAAGTACAGAAGTGCAAGTGCAGGAGGAGGTGCAGGCTCTAGAGGAAGAGCTTCAGGAAGTGTTAAAGACATTGACGCCACCTGCAGAGGATGTTGTTCCTGAGCTGGTGGGAGGCATGGCGTTGCCTGTAGAGGGATGTAATAATAAAAACCATAGCAAGGTTGACGGGCCAACTAGTAAGAGTGAGTTGTCGCCGTGTGCTGTGGAACGAGGCGTGGTGGAGGTTGAGGTACATCGTGAGGGTACCTCAGAAGATAACATGGATGTAGAGGGCATCACGAGGAAGAGAGCGGCGGCATCAGACTCAGATGATGTCCTGACGCCGGCGCAGAGGTCTGGGAGGAAGGAAGAGCACTGTCGAAGTGGTCATGATAAGAGGCATCGCAAAAAAGGGGGGGGTTGATAGTGTGAAGCCTTGTGCTGGTTCTGGGGCAGGAGGCCCTGGGATGAATGAAGAGAGGAGGAAGGGTTGGAAACTATAAAGAGGCCTTAGGTGTATGACTGTGAACGTAAATGGATTGTGTAATAGCGTGAAGAAGGAATGGTTTCGAATGTTTCTGTATAAATATAGGGTGGATGTAGTGTTCCTGCAAGAACACAATTTCAAGGAGGGAAGAGTGCTCGAGGTGGAGGGGTTTCAGGTTATGACTCTGCCATCTGCACGTCTGAAAGGTGGTGTGGGGATATTGATCAGAGAGGCAAGCCCGTTTGTGTTGCTAAGAAGTGAGGGGGGAGGGGGGGAAGAATATTGTGCGTGGATGGGTGGTGGATGGGGCAGAGGGTATCTTTTGTAAGTGTGTATGCACCAGCAGAAAATGATGTGAGGGTAAAAAGGGATTTTGTATGTGAAGAACTAGTTTTCTTCTTACGTGGGTTACCTACAGTGGCCGTCGTTGGTGGGGACTGGAACTGCGTTATTAGGAGGGCTGACGTGGAACCAAAAGGGGCGGGGCACGTGTCGGCGGCCTTGCGAGATCTTTTGAGGGATATTCAGTTGCGGGATGCGGTTGGAGGAGGGGTGTGGGAGGTAGAACACACTTTTGTAAGACGGGGTTATGCTGCTGGGTTGGATAGGCTGTATATATCTCAAGGGGTTGGGTTGACATTTTTCCGTAAAATAGAAGTAGCTTATTCGGATCATCGGGCGGTAGTAGCAGAGGTGGCGTGGGAGTCACTAGCAGGTATATCTAGGGGTTATTGGAAATTAAATACAAGTGTGTTAGGTGATGAGGAGGGGATAGAGGGATTTGCAACACTGTGGGAGGGGTTAAGTGCAGAGATAAATGGGGTAGAGGATGTGGTGATGTGGTGGGATGGTGTGGCTAAAGAACGGATTAAGCAATATTACGTAAAGGAAGGGAAACGTATCAATTCTTTAAAATATGGGCTTGCTAACTATTTGGAGGATAGATTACGGGGTTGCTATGTGAGTGGGGTGGTGGCGGGCAATTATCCCATGGATGATATTATGGCAATTAAAGGGAGACTGCATGAGGTACAGGATGAGAGGTTCCAAGCGGTGCGGGTACAGGCGGGGGTGGAAGAGGTGTTATGGGGCGATAGACCTTCATCGTGCGTATTGCGTAGGCAGAAACAAAGACAGCAGGCAATGACTATTCCATGGTTGGAGGTTCATGAGTCGATAGAAGGGTACAGGGAGGGGCAGGTCATACAAGCTATGGAAGGAATGGGGGTGTTTGCTGACAAGTGGTATGAGAAGTACTGGCAACGAGAAGGGGTAGAGGATGGGGTTTTAGAACAGGTGTGTGGGAGTGTGGTATGTCAGTTACGTAACAGTGATAGGGAAGCACTGGGTGGGGAAATAACTGAGGGAGAAATATGGAGGGCTTTAAGTGGAATGCGAAAGGGCAAAGCACCTGGAATTGATGGACTCCTGGCAGAGTTTTATCAGCAGCATTGGGAATTAATGAGGCATTTTTTGGTTAGGTTATTAAATTGCATGAAGGAGAGAGGTGAGCTGGGTGAGAAGCAGGCAACGGCTGTCGTTGTATTGGTACCGAAGGGTAAGGGGCAGCATACGCTTCGGGATTACCGGGCGATCTCGTTGTTATGCACAGATTATAAATTGTTTGCGAAGATTTTGGGAAATCGGGTCAAGTGTGTGGTGGGGCGGGTAGTATTAAAAACTCAGTTTGGTTTGCCAGGGAGGTCCATGGTGGAGGGGCATGGGTTACTTAGGGATTTCGTGGAGGCAAAAGGGGGGGGAGGGAGGGAGGTTTGGTGGCACTCGATTGGCAAGGGGCATACGATAGAGTGGATCAGAAAGCATTAAAAGCCATCCTCAGGGGTCAGGGGTTTGGGGAAGAAATAGTGGGTTGGGTTGAGGCGTTGTATGGAGGTGCAATGGCGAGGGTACAGATTAATGGTCGATTGGGTGAGAAGATTGTAATGGGTAGGGGAATTAGGCAGGGGTGTCCTATGTCACAATTATTGTTTGCATGCATACAGGACCCCTTTTATAGATTGGTGGAGCAGCGTATGTCACGCAGAGGGACCAGGGTGTGAGGTTGCGAGGGTTTGGCCAGTTTTAATTGGGTATGTGGATGATACAACTGTTCTGATCAGGGAGGGGATGTCAATGGACACATTAGACGGGGTAGTACAAATGTTCGCAGGGGCAACTGGTATGAGGGTAAATTCAGATAAATCCATGGTTATGGGGTTAGGGGCTTGGGCTGGTAGGGTTGATTGGGGTAGTGCAGTTGTGAGGAGGCAGGTGAATTCGTTAAAAATTTGCGGTCTGATTTATGCAGACGATCTAACTGTGGCACGCATGGAAAACTCGATTAGGATGGTGGAAAGGATTCAGGGACGCTTGGGTGCATTGCGACCATATCATTTGACCCTTGTGCAGCGTGCCATTGTTATTAATATCTTACTGTATAGCAAAGTATGGCACGTGGCAGCCGTGTTCCCATTAACTGGGCCAGCAATAACGAACATACTTAGGAAGGTTTTTAAATTCTTGTGGGGTTCGAGTTGTGATTGGATTAAAAGGGATGTGGTAATGTTACCTGTAAGTAAGGGGGGGCTGGGATTGTTGGACTTAAAGCGGAGGGTCAAATGTGTCTTCATTAAAAGGGAGGTGATGAGGGAAAGTGTGGGTGGGGGGGGTTTGGCCAGGATCCATAACAGATTGCAACGGATGTATACAGGAGTTGAGTTGCATGAGTGTGAAACTGTGTTGAGGGCTCTGGCGTGGGATCGAGAGCCAGCAAAGGTTAAAATAGGTAGGTTGTGTAGATTGTTAGCCGGGAGGGTTGTAGTGCCTGTAGAGGGAATTTTCCCCATGTATGCATGGGGAAGTATATGGAATAGGTTGCGTAGGATGAGGTTGCAACCTCGTGTTCGGGATGTAATGTATCGTTTTCTGCACGGCATTTTACCGTCGGGTGTGGTTCTACGGGATAGACGAGTCGTTGACGGGGGGGAGTGTGGGATATGTGGTGGGGATGAGTCGGCTTTTCATGTAGTATATTTTTGTGATGGAATGAGGAGTGTCAAGGGGTGGTCAAATAGGGTGATAAATATGATAGGAGGTAAAGGAATTTCTGTATTGAGAGCATTAATGTTTGCGTGAGTGTTGGATGAGTGATGCGTGAGTGAATAATTTGTGGACCACGGGTGCTAGCACCTGTGGAACTGGCCAGGTTTTTGTGTGACTGGACTTTACACTTATTATACATACTGCGTGTGGTAATATTGATTTACGGTAATGACATTGTAATTTGGAGTTTTGCTATAATAATTGCATGTATTTGCTCCAACTTGTTTTCTAGGTGCCTTGCACTGCATAGTGTTGATGCTGTGATCATGCACGGTGTCCAGAGATATGCTGTGATATGTTTGTTTTAATGTCTGTGCATTATTGTTCGCCACTGGTGAGCTGCAATTTTCAGTTTTGTTTTGAGAGTAAAGAGTTTAATGTACGTCAGATAGTGTAAATAAAGTTGGGCAACAGTGGTGTTATAGGTTTTTTGTGTTTAGGTGCGTGCTAGGCACAGTCTTCATGTGTTACTTATGTCATGGTTATATTTTATGTTGTATTGTACTGTTGTCAATAGCAATTTGTTATGTCCATATAAGCTGTATAGAGCTTGAATGTCATAGTTGAAGCTGTTATTGTTTTTAACATTGGAATTGCATGTTTAAATGTGAAGAAGCTTACATGTGATGGATTTTTGAGACTAAGTTTATACATATGGCTGTTTAGTCATTTTGTATGTCTTTGTGATTTTTCTATATCATCATTGTTGTGTAATACATATTGTTATGTAATTGAACCAATAGGACAATTACATAAAAAATTGTTTTGATCATTGCTGTGTGACATTAGATTAGGCAACATTCATTGTTAGCATGTTAGGTTGTAAATAGTGGGGTGGTTGGATAACCACTAGGGAAGGGGTAATATGTCTGTATAATATGTTCAGTGCGATGAATTGCATGGTCTGCAATCGATTATTCAGTACCATTTCAAGGGATGTGTATATAAAAGTGTTGTTCATATCATGTAATTCTGTTGGGTAGCTCCAACAGGTTTGGGATAAGTGATAGGATGAGGGAGCAGGAAGGGGGGGGGGTGTACCCACACGGAGTTGTAAGTGTGGTGTGTAATGTTAGCTGTAGGTAGGATTGTGTTAATTTATACCCTAAAATGAGTTTTATATATTATATTTTGTAATGTCATGTTTTAAATAAAATAAAAAAAAAAAAAAAACTTTCATAGTTCCTTGATAATGTGAGTAGTCACGAAAGCGCTTGGAATTTCTCTATTCTTTCAGAGTGGTTGTTTTGCATATTCTGAAATCACCTGTTTACTGTGATCTTATTGCATATATATATATATATATATATATATATATACATACATATATATATATATATATATATATATATATATATATATATATATATATATATATATATATACATATATATATGTACATATATATATATATATATCGTGCCGAATAGGCAGAACTTGCTATCTTGGCTTAAATAGCAACGCTCATCTTGCCATATAGGACAAGTGAAAATTTATGTATGCAATAATTTCGCCAAAATCATTCTGAACCTAACGAAAAAAATATATTTCACTGTGTTTGTTTAGTATTAAATTATTGTAAACAAATCTAAAATATATATAATTGGGTTAGGCTAAAATAAATTGTTATTGTTATAATAAGGTTAGGTAAGTTTTCTAATATTCTTTTGGTGCAAAATTAAAAATTACATTTACATTAACATTAATTAAAAAAATATATCTTTAAACGTATAAGAGAAAATTTTAGAATGGACTTAATTTTAAATGAGCTCTTGCTAATTGACCAGTTTTACATATTCGGCACGACATATATATATATATATATATATATATATATATATATATATATATATATATATATATATATATATATATATTATATTATATATATATATATATATATATATACATATATATATATATATACATATATATATATATGTACATATATATATATATATATACATATATATATATATATATATATATATATATATATATATATATATATATATATATATATATATATATATATGTATATATATATATATATATATATATATATATATATATATATATATATATGTATATATATATATATATATATATATATATATATGTATATATATATATATATGTATATATATATATATATATATATATATATATATATATATATATATATATATATATATTATATATATATATATATATATGTACATATATATATATATATATATGTATATATATATATATGTGTATATATATATATATAATATATATATATATATATATATATATATATATATATATATATATATATATATATATATATATATATATATATATATTAATATGTATGTATATATATATATTATTATTATTATTTTTTATTATTATCACACTGGCCGATTGCCATATATATATAATGGGACTTGTTTGGTAGCTGTAGAGCGGGTAGTTAAAGATATACGTCTTCGGAGGCTTCTTACTTTATTGATAACTAGTGTTGGGTTACACAGGCTTGTGTGTTTGTGCCCATGGCACGGGCAGGGCCATGCCACGAGAGAGAGCTGGGAGTACTTGTGTCTTGATGCCAGGCCGCTGTGTGAGTGAGAGCGAGGCAAGTCTGGGCATACTGAAGTGGCAAGGCCTATAGATGGCAGCACCTGAGTGGCGCGAAATATGAACTAAGCTGGCAGACAGCATGGGCTGTCTGTGCAGACAGTACAGGCTGTCTACATACGCTCGGCCACCTACCGCGCGTCGTCCCGACGCGACAATACTGGTAGTAAAAGAAACTCGGTCTCTCTCTCGTAGGAACAGGGCACAGAACACAAAATAAAAACATATATATACATATGGACATGGAAAAAAAAACTTCCTACAGGGAGGGAAGAAAAAAACATGTGGGGTGTGCTAAACATCGTGGTCAAAGGCAGTGAGCATCGAAGGGCATCACTGCACGCCTTCCTGCGTCTGGACAGATACTGCAACACGGGAGACATCGCTGCGGCTGAGCTGTGACGTAACAGGGTACGGTCTCCTCTGGAACGGTGAAGCAGACATCGTAGGAGTCGCTGCAGGTTTTCACTCAACCTGGGGCACGACATGCTGGTGCCCTCGAGTGAGGCGTCGACAAAACTCGGCAACTGGGCAGGACTTCTGGCAAGCGACTCAGGACACTTCTCGACTGGTACTGTCACTGCTGGGCTGTCACTGCCGGCGAGCGTGGAGCGAGTTGTGGAGCGAGTCGTGGCAGAGACGACTGGGCGAAACATCTGGGAGTCGTAACATCATACACACTCACTCACACAGCGGCCTGGCAGCAAGGAACAACGCCTCTCAGCTCTCTCTCGTGAGCATGGCCCTGCCCGGGCCATGGGCACAAACACACAAGCCTGTGTAACCCACCACTACTTAACAATAAAGTAAGAAGCCTCCGAAGACGTTTATCATTAACACCGCTCTACAGTCTTACCAAACAAAGCTCGTTATATATTGGTACCAGCGGTGGTCGCAGCGTTGTGTTTACCCTGGAGAGAGGAAGGAGAGTTATGAAGTCATCTTCACTTCATCACCCTACACATGAAGCATCCGTCTCTCAACGAGTTATCCTGATGTCGTGTCTGCACGTTTGAGCATCCAGACACAGGTACAAGCAGGATCCAGCCGAAATTTGCCGAAATTCTCCGAGAATTGTGAGTGGCGTCCCAGTGACTCCACGCTACAGTATCCCACCGCTGCCACCAATATAATGGGACTTGTTTGGTAGCTGTAGAGCGGGTAGTTAAAGATATACGTCTTCGGAGGCTTCTTACTTTATTGATAACTAGTGTTGGGTTACACAGGCTTGTGTGTTTGTGCCCATGGCCCGGGCAGGGCCATGCCACGAGAGAGAGCTGGGAGTACTTGTGTCTTGATGCCAGGCCGCTGTGTGAGTGAGAGCGAGGCAAGTCTGGGCATACTGAAGTGGCAAGGCCTATAGATGGCAGCACCTGAGTGGCGCGAAATATGAACTAAGCTGGCAGACAGCATGGGCTGTCTGTGCAGACAGTACAGGCTGTCTACATACATATATACATATATATATACATATATATATATATATATGTACATATATATATATGTATATATATATGTATATATATATATATGTATATATATGTATATATATATATATATATATATATATATATATATATATATATATATATATATATATATATATATATATATATTATATATATATATATATATATATATATATATATATATATATATATATATATGTACATATATATATATATATATATGTATATATATATATAATATAATATATATATATATATATATATATATATATATATATATATATATATATATATATATATATATATATATATATATATATATGTATGTATATATATATTATTATTATTATTATTTTTTATTATTATCACACTGGCCGATTGCCATATATATATATACATATATATATACATATATATATATATATATATATATATATATATATACATATTTATATATATATATATATATATATATTTATATATATATATATATATATATACATATATATATATATATATATATGTATATATATATATGTATATATATATGTATATATATATATATGGCAATCGGCCAGTGTGATAATAATAAATAATAATAATAATAATAATAATAATAATATATATATATATATATATATATATATATATATATATATATATATATATATATATATATATATATATACATGTATATATATAATATACATATATATATATATATATATATATATATGTATATATATATATATATCTACATGTATATATATATATATATATATCCTCCTCAAATACCTCATGAAACAAAATATAAATAAGGCAGGAATGCCTCTACATGTATATTGATATATATATATATATATATATATATATATATATATATATATATATATATATATATATATATATATATATATATATATATATATATATATATATATATATATATATATATATATATATATATATATATATATATATATATATATAAATAAGTATATAAGTATATATATATATATAGGTAGTAGGTTGGTAGACAGCAACCACCCAGGGAGGTACTACCGTCCTGCCAAGTGAGTGTTAAACGAAAGATTGTAATTGTTTTACATGATGGTAGGATTGCTGGTGTTTTTTGTTTGTCTCAGAAATATGCAAGATTACAGGTACGTCTTGCTACTTCTATTTACACTTAGGTCACACTACACATACATGTACACGTTTATTTATACACACTCACCTGAGTTTTCTTTGATTTTATCTTAATAGTTCTTGGTCTTATTTCTTTTCCTTTTATATCCATGGGGAAGTGGAATAAGAATCTCTCCTCCGTAAGCCATGCGTGTTGTAAAAGTCAACTGAAATGCCGGGAGCAATGGGCTAGTAACCCCTTTTCCTGTAAAGATTACTAAAAAGAATAAGAAGAAGAAAATTGTCAAAGTGGGAAGTTTGAATGTGCGTGGATGTTGTGCAAATGATAAGAAAGAGATGATTGTGGATGTTATGAATGAGAAGAAGCTGGATGTCCTGGCTTTAAGTGAAACAAAGCTGAAGGGGGTGGTAGAGTTTCTATGGAAAGGAATAAATGGGATTAGGTCAGGGGTTTCAAATAGAGTTAGAGCTAAAGAAGGAGTAGCAATAATGTTGAAGGATAAGCTATGGCAGGAAAAGAGGGACTATAAATGTATTAATTCAAGGATTATGTGGAGTAAAATAAAGATTGGATGTGAAAAGTGGGTTATAGTAAGTGTATATGCACATGGAGAAGAGAGAAGTGTAGAGGAGAGAGAGAGATTTTGGGAAATGTTGAGTGAATGCGTGGGGAGTTTTGAATCAAGTGTGAGAGTAATGGTGGTTGGGGATTTCAATGCTAAAGTGGGTAAAAATGTTGTGGAAGGAGTAGTAGGTAAATTTGGGGTGCCAGGGGTAAATGTAAATGGGGAGCCTTTAATTTAGCTATGTGTAGAAAGAGATTTAGTAATAAGTAATACATATTTTATGAAAAAGAGGATAAATAAATATAAAAGGTATGATGTATCACGTAATGAAAGTAGTTTGTTAGATTATGTATTGGTGGATAAAAGGTTGATAGGTAGGCTCCAGGATGTACGTGTTTATAGAGGGGCAACTGATATATCGGATCATTATTTAGTTGTAGCTACAGTTAGAGTAAGAGGTAGATGGGAAAAGAGGAAGGTGGCAACAACAAGTAAGAGGGAGGTGAAAGTGTATAAACTAAGGGAGGAGGAAGTTCGGGTGAGATATAAGCGACTATTGGCAGAAAGGTGGGCTAGTGCAAAGATGAGGAGTGGTGGGGTTGAAGAGGGTTGGAATAGTTTTAAAAATGCAGTATTAGAATGTGGGGCAGAAGTTTGTGGTTATAGGAGGGTGGGGGCGGGAGGAAAGAGGAGTGTTTGGTGGAATGATGAAGTAAAGGGTGTGATAAAAGAGAAAAGGTTAGCTTACGAGAGGTTTTTACAAAGCAGAAGTGTTATAAGAAGAGCAGAGTATATGGAGAGTAAAAGAAAGGTGAAGAGAGTGGTGAGAGAGTGCAAAAGGAGAGCAGATGCTAGAGTGGTAGAGGCACTGTCAAGAAATTTTAATGAAAAGAAAAAAATTTGGAGTGAGTTAAACAAGTTAAGAAATCCTAGGAAAAGTATGGATTTGTCAGTTAAAAACAGAGTAGGGGAGTTAGTAGATGGGGAGAGGGAGGTATTAGGTAGATGGCGAGAATACTTCGAGGAACTTTTAAATGTTGAGGAAGAAAGGGAGGCGGTAATTTCATGCACTGGCCAGGGAGGTATACCATCTTTTAGGAGTGAAGAAGAGCAGAATGTAAGTGTGGGGGAGGTACGTGAGGCATTACGTAGAATGAAAGGGGGTAAAGCAGCTGGAACTGATGGGATCATGACAGAAATGTTAAAAGCAGGGGGGATATAGTGTTGAAGTGGTTGGTACTTTTGTTTAATAAATGTATGAAAGAGGGGAAGGTACCTTGGGATTGGCGGAGAGCATGTATATTCCCGCTATATAAAGGGAAAGGGGACAAAAGAGATTGTAAAAATTGTAGAGGAATAAGTTTACTGAGTATACCAGGAAAAGTGTCCGGTAGGGTTATAATTGAAAGAATTAGAGGTAAGACAGAATGTAGGATTGCGGATGAGCAAGGAGGTTTCAGAGTGGGTACGGGATGTGTAGATCATTGAAGCATATATGTGAACAGTATTTAGATAAAGGTAGGGAAGTTTTTATTGCATTTATGGATTTAGAAAAGGCATATGATTGAGTGGATAGAGGAGCAATGTGGCAGATGTTGCAAGTATCTGGAATAGGTGATAAGTTACTAAATGCTGTAAAGAGTTTTTATGAGGATAGTGAGGCTCCGGTTAGGGTGTGTAGAAGAGAGGGAGACTACTTCCCGGTAAAAGTAGGTCTTAGACAGAGATGTGTAATGTCACCATGGTTGTTTAATATATTTATAGATGGGGTTGTAAAAGAAGTAAATGCTAGGGTGTTCCGGAGAGGGGTGGGATTAAATTATGGGGAATCAAATTGAAAATGGGAATTGACACAGTTACTTTTTGCTGATGATACTATGCTTATGGGAGACTCTAAAGAAAAATTGCAAAGGTTAGTGGATGAGTTTGGGAATGTGTGTAAAGGTAGAAAGTTGAAAGTGAACATAGAAAAGAGTAAGGTGATGATGGTATCAAATGATTTAGATAAAGAAAAATTGGATATCAAATTGGGGAGGAGGAGTATGGAAGAAGTGAATGTTTTCAGATACTTGGGAGTTGACGTGTCGGCGGATGGATTTATGAAGGATGAGGTTAATCATAGAATTGATGAGGGAAAAAAGGTGAGTGGTACGTTGAAGTATATGTGGAGTCAGAAAACGTTATCTATGGAGGAAAAGAAGGGAATGTATGAAAGTATAGTAGTACCAACACTCTTATATGGATGAGAAGCTTGGGTGGTAAATGCAGCAGCGAGGAGACGGATGGAGGCAGTGGAGATGTCCTGTCTAAGGGCAATGTGTGGTGTAAATATTATGCAGAAAATTCGGAGTGAGGAAATTAGGAAAAGGTGTGGAGTTAATAACAGTATTAGTCAGAGGGCAGAAGAGGGGTTGTTGAGGTGATTTCGTCATTTAGAGAGAATGGATCAAAGTAGAATGACATGGAAAGCATATAAATCTATAGGGGAAGGAAGGCGGGGTAGGGGTCGTCCTCGAAAGGGTTGGAGAGAGTTGGTAAAGGAGGTTTTGTGGGCGAGGGGCTTGGACTTCCAGAAAGCGTGCGTGAGCGTGTTAGATAGGAGTGAATGGAGATGAATGGTACTTGGGACCTGACGATCTGTTGGAGTGTGAGCAGGGTAATATTTAGTGAAGGGATTCTGGGAAACCGGTTATTCGGACTTGAGTCCTGGAAATTGGAAGTACAATGCCTGCACTTTAAAGGAGGGGTTTGGGATATTGGCAGTTTGGAGGAATATGTTGTGTATCTTTATACGTATATGTTTCTAAACTGTTGTGTTCTGAGCACCTCTGCAAAAACAGTGATAATGTGTGAGTGAGGTGAAAGTGTTGAATGATGATGAAAGTATTCTATTCACGACTGATGGACTGAACACATCGACTCAAGGTTGTGGTGACGTGTACTTAGCTCTGTGAAGACCTGTTTGTCTGCTCTCTGTGAATCTGAACCAGGATGCCCTCTCATGAGCAACTTTACCAGCAGCTGAGAGAGGAGCTCAGAGTTGCTAAGCTGGAGATACGGCGATTAACGGAGGAGAACAAGAGGATTCGTAGTAATCTTCCTGTTGTGAGTCCCCTGGTTAAGAGGGGAGCTTGGTCAGTGGCCGGGCAACATGGAACCAAGCTGAGGATCAAGAAAACGGTTGGAGAGGCAGAAACAACGAGAAACCAGAAGACTACCGTGGAAACTCCCAACCCATTCTCCGTGCTACCTGACGAATGTGAGTGTTCTACTGGGAATGCCACAACGAGCACCAAGGAAGCATTGGCAGACGTGAGTGAGACATCCCTAGAAACCCCAACGAAGACCATCGAGAACGTCTTGACGAATTCCACAAGTGGTGTAATGCTACCTGACGAATGTGAGTCGACTATTGGGAGCATCACGAAGGACGACGCCAAGAAAGGTAAAAACATTGTTGTTGTTGGGGATAGCCAAGTTAGGTACATGGATAGGGCATTCTGCTTGAAGGATAGGAGTAGGAGGCAGAGAGTGTGTTTTCCTGGGGCTGGGATGAAGGATATTGTTAGCCGTCTGGATGACATCATGAGAGGTAATGGGAGCAATCCTATTATCTGTCTCAATGCTGGAGGCAACGATGTTGGCAGACGTAGGAGTGAGGACCTGATTAGCAGGTATAGGTCAGCAATAGAGATAATTAGGAGGAAGGGTGGGAAACCTGTCATATGTGGCATTTTGCCAAGGAGAGGAGTTGGAAATGAATGGTTCTCCAGGGCAATTGGTGTCAATTGCTGGCTGGACAAATACTGTAAGGAAAGTGCGGTAACATTCATTGACAACTGGGACCTCTTCTATGGCAGAAATGACATGTATGCCAGGGATGGGGTTCACTTATCTAGGTGTGGGGTGGGAGCACTGGCCAACGCAGTGGAGGGAGCTGTTAGGTCTTTAAACTAGGAATAGTTAGTGGTATGGGTTTTGGCGGGAAAACTGTGAAGTCGCAGGGTAGTAATATGAGTACTAGGAGAACTAGTAATAGGCAAAATGAGTTGGATTTTGGAAAGCCAGTGGCACTAATTGACAAGGACAGTAATAGGTTTAGTGGAATAACGGAAAGGAGCAGGAAGGGTAAAGAGAGAGGAGGGTCTTTAAATATTTATTACACAAATAGTCGCAGTGCTAGGAATAAGATGGACGAGTTGAGACTAGTTGCTAGTGCAGGTAACATTGATGTATTTGCCATTACTGAGACGTGGTTCAATTCAAAAAGTCGGGACATGCCTGCAGAATGTCACATTCAGGGTTTTAAATTGTTCCAAGTAGATAGAAGTGTCGGGAAGGGGGGTGGGGTGGCATTGTATGTCCGAGATCGCTTGAACTGTTGCATAAAAACGGGTATTAAGTCTGAAGTAACACATACAGAGTCTGTTTGGATAGAATTTTCAGAGGGGCATGAAAAATTAATTTTAGGTGTTATATACCGTCCCTCAAATTTAGATAGGGACCAGGGGAGACTACTATGGGAGGAAATTGTTAGGGCCACAAGGCATGATAATGTAGTAATTCTAGGAGACTTTAACTTTAGTCATATTGATTGGAATTTCTTGACTGGGAATTTAGAATCATACGACTTCTTAGAAGTAGTTCAGGATTGTTTTTTGAAGCAGTTTGTGACTGAACCTACAAGGGGTAATAACCTGCTTGACTTAGTTCTGGCAAACAATGAATCCCTTGTTAATAATTTAGAAGTTTCAGAGGAACTGGGTGCTAGCGACCACAAATCAATTACATTTAGCATTGAATGGAAGTACGATAGTAGGGATAACTCAGTAACAGTCCCAGATTTTCGCTTAGCAGATTACGATGGGCTTAGAGAAAGCTTATCATCTATTGACTGGGGTAACGAAGAGATCTATCAATATGACAGTTTTCTGAACACTATACATGCTGCTCAAAGAACGTTTATCCCATATAAAGAAATTAGATCAAATAGAAATGACCCAAAATGGATGAATAATAGGCTCAAATATCTACTAGGGCATAAGAAAGGAATTTATAGGCGTATCAAAAGAGGCGAGGGTCATCTTATGAATCAGTATATTGACATTAAGAGGAACATTAAAAAGGAGATAAGAAAAGCTAAAAGGGACTATGAAATTAAAGTTGCTAGGGATTCTAAAACTAACCCAAAAAGTTTTTTCCAGGTATATAGAACAAAAGTCAGAGATAAGATAGGTCCCCTTAAAAATAACTATGGGCATCTTACTGACAAAAAGAATGAAATGTGCTCGATTTTAAATAATTATTTTCTCTCGGTTTTTACACAGGAAGACACTAATAATATTCCGGTAATTAATTTTTATAGTGGGCCAGAAGAAGATAAATTATGTAACATCACAGTCACTAGTGAAATGGTTGTGAAGCAGATAGACCGACTGAAGCAGGATAAGTCACCGGGTCCTGATGAGGTTTTTTCAAGGGTTCTTAAGGAATGCAAAATGGAAGTCTGTGAACCATTAACTAATATTTTTATTTTATCTCTTCAAACAGGTGTAGTGTCTGATATGTGGAAGATGGCTAATGTAATTTCTATTTTTAAAACAGGGGACAAGTCATTACCGTCAAATTACCGCCCAATAAGCCTGACCTCAATTGTAGGCAAATTACTAGAGTCAATTATAGCTGAGATTATAAGAAGCCATCTCGATAAGCATAGCTTGATTAATGATACTCAGCATGGATTCACAAGAGGCCGGTCTTGTCTAACTAATTTATTAACTTTCTTCAGTAAAGCTTTTGAGGCTGTTGACCACGGTAAAGAATTTGATATTATTTACTTGGATTTTAGTAAGGCATTTGGTAGAGTTCCGCACCAAAGACTGTTAAAGAAAGTAGCAGCTCATGGCATTGGGGGAAGGGTGCTCTTGTGGATCGAATCATGGCTCACAGACATGAAGCAGAGAGTGTCCATAAATGGGGTTAAATCCGAGTGGGGATCAGTAACGAGTGGCTTTCCACAGGGATCAGTCTTGGGCCCGTTGTTGTTTATAATATATATCAATGATCTTGATGAAGGAATTACTAGTGATATGAGCAAATTCGCCGATGACACGAAGATAGGTAGGATAATTGATTCAAACGTAGATGTTAGGGAACTTCAGGAGGATTTAGACAAACTCTACTCTTGGTCAGAAAAGTGGCAGATGCAGTTCAATGTAGATAAATGCAAGGTTCTGAAGCTCGGGAGTGTCCATAACCCTAGCACTTATAAGTTAAATAATGTAGAACTTAGCCATACAGATTGCGAAAAGGACTTGGGGGTTATGGTGAGCAGCAACCTTAAACCAAGACAGCAATGCCTAAGCGTACGTAATAAGGCAAATAGATTACTGGGATTTATATCAAGAAGTGTAAGCAACAGAAGTCCAGAGGTCATACTGCATCTTTATGCATCATTAGTAAGGCCTCGCCTAGATTATGCAGTTCAATTCTGGTCTCCATATTACAGAATGGACATAAATTCGTTAGAAAACATTCAGCGTAGGATGACTAAATTAATACATAGCATTAGAAATCTTCGTTATGAAGAAAAATTGAAGACTCTTAAGTTACATTCACTTGTTAGACGAAGAATGAGGGGAGACCTGATCGAAGTGTATAAGTGGAAGATAGGTATTAATAAAGGGGATATTAACAAGGTCTTGAGGATATCTCTCCAAGAGAGAACCCGCAGTAATGGATTTAAATTAGATAAGTTTAGATTTACAAAGGACATAGGAAAGTATTGGTTTGGAAATAGGGTAGTTGATGAGTGGAACAGTCTACCTAGTTGGGTTATTGAGACTGGGACTTTGGGTAGTTTCAAATTTAGGTTGGATAAGTACATGAGTGAGAGGGGTTGGATTTGAGTGGGACTTGCACATCAGAGCTTATTTCCTGGGTAGCATTGAAAATTGGGTTGGTCAAATGTTTGTTAGTGGGATGAATTGTAAAGAACCTGCCTAGTATGGGCCCACAGGCCTGCTGCAGTGTTCCTCCTTTCTTATGTTCTTATGTTCTTATGTATTTTCTTTCTTTTTTGGGTCACCCTGCCTCGGTGGGAGACGGCCGACTTGTTGAATATATATATATATATATTATATATATATATTATATATATATTTATATAAATATATATTTATATAATATATATATATATATATATATATATATATATATTTATATATATATATATATATATATATATATATATATATATATATATATATATTATATATATATATATATATATATAATATAGGGAGGTACCACCTCTAGAACTGTTATAGGGACCCTCATCCTCAGAGAAAAGAATAAACTTGCTTCAGGGAAAACTCAAGATTCTCCCTGAAGCTGTTTGAGAATTTTCTCCTACCACCCCCTATATTATATATATATATATTTTATTCAAAGACAAAATACATTGACAAAACATTCACAAAAATATGATACAAAGTAAAACATATATATATATATATATATATATATATATATATATATATATATATATATATATATATATATATATATATATATATATATATATATATATATATATATATATATATATATATATATATATATACTTAATCAATGAATATCAGCATGGTTTTACAAAGAGACATTCCTGCCTTACAAATTTAACTTTTTGTTTCACTGAGGTATTTGAGGAGGTAGATTATGGTGATAAATATGATATTATTTGTATAGACTTCAGTCTGACCTATGATAAAGTTCCGTACAGAAGATTGTTGAAAAAATTAGAACACAGAATAAGATGGGCCAAAAAACATACCACGGGTTACCTGAAGGCTACCTGGAGGGCATTCCGGGAGATCAACGCCCCCGAGGCCCGGTCCACGACCAGGCCTCCCGGTGGATTAGGGCCTGATCAACAAGGCTGTTACTGCTGGCCGCACGCAATCCAACGTACAAACCACAGCCCGGCTGATCCGGCACCGTCTTTAGGTATCTGTCCAGCTCCCTCTTGAAGACGACCAGTGGTCTTCCCGTAATGCCCCTTATTGCTGGTGGGAGGCTGTTGAACAGTCTTGGGCCGCGGATACTTA
Source organism: Cherax quadricarinatus (assembly GCF_038502225.1). Taxonomy (NCBI): domain Eukaryota; kingdom Metazoa; phylum Arthropoda; class Malacostraca; order Decapoda; family Parastacidae; genus Cherax; species Cherax quadricarinatus. The sequence continues at coordinate 6,587,821 of NC_091361.1, read as the reverse complement.
TTGTGTTTTCTCCTAGTGTATCAGTGACGCCCCTACTTTTCACTGGGGGTATGTTGCATCGCCTGCCAAGTCTTTTGTTTTTGTATGGAGTGATTGCTGTGTGCATATTAGGGACCAGTCCCTCCAGAATCTTCCAGGTGTAGATTATGATATATCTCTCTCTCCTGCGCTCCAGTGAGTACAAGTTAAGTGCTTTCAGGCGCTTCCAGTAGTTAAGGTGTTTGATGGAACTTATACGTGCAGTAAAGGTTCTCTGTACATTCTCTAGTGGGGATAGAATCAGCTGTCAGATAGTCATAATGACTCTCTGACCGCGGGTTCGATTCCCGCCCATGGTATGGTTTCTTACCAATCGTATCGTTACGATTTCATGAGTCATAATAGGAGGGGAATTTTTTTCCCAGAAGAGGGGTGTGACAGACTGATATACAACAAAAAAAGTTTTCATAAATGGCATCATAAGTGGAGTTCCTCATGTAGCAGTGTTGGGGAGTTTGTTGTTCACAATATTTATAAACGGCATAGATGAGGGAATAAATAGCGACATAAGCAAGTTTGCAGATGATAATAGTGTCCTCATCAGATTAATTCTGATGAGGACACTAGACCGCTACAAGATCTGGATAGGATGATGCAGTAGTTGGAGAAGTGGGAAATGCAGCGTAATGTAGACCAGTGATTCCCAAAGTGGGTTGTACCGTCTCCTGGGGACAGTGGAAGAATCCAGAGGGGCGTTGAGGAAAAAAGGGTGGTAGGGTGGCATCAGAACCATGGGAGTGTTTGTTTTACAAAATCTATATGACAAAATCTAAGTCACGAACACTTCAGTAACATAAATGCTCTACAAAGAATAAAATTAACATAGAGTTATACATGAAAGCAAAGTTTTATTTTATTTTGTGGTATGAAGTCGGAAAGTTCGAACGTTTGCTCTGATGGTCCACACGCTAGCCAACTCTGACAACAAACGAAATGGATACTATTGATGATCATATTTTCACGTCTGCAAGGGCCAAGGCTCTAGGTTTGTACGCACTGCAAGTTATCAACAGTCTTGCATGTCCCTTTTAAGGCATAATATAAAGATGTGATCGAGGGGTGTTCATGGAGGGACGCCAAAGGGTTTGGAAGTCTTGCTGTGATCAACTCGACAAATCATTAAGCATTATTTTCACAGCAGTAAACAAAATCACGGCACAAGCTCTCAGTTCCCGCCTGTGTCGACAACTCTGTATTGAGAATGATGTAGATTATGAACGGTGGTTGTTGCACACAGAACGTAGGTAGCTGTCATGTGAAAACTTCCTGAGACGTTTCTATTCACTTTTAAAAACAGTTGTTTAATTCTGTCAAGATTCCAGTTTGTTCTGTGTTATGAACTAAGAAACCTCAAGCATGGCATTCCTTATTTGGCAGATGTATCTCCAAAGTTTAACGAAGTTAATTTGTAAATTAAGGGAAATGAGTTCTTCCAGTTTCCGAGCATCTCTGGATTGGAGAAGAGCATACTAGACGATGACCTTCAAGTACATTGCGCACAGCTGAATGACCTGCATACAGACATGGCTGACAGATTTCAGGACTTTTTATTTTTTACTTACAGTACCAGACTAGGTGATCAATCCATTCCTAGATATCAGCAATCTGGAAACAGGAATGGTGCAGGAAGAATTTATTTCACTGCAAAATGACTGAGTTGAAGCCTAAGTTCAAAATATCATATCAAGATTTTTGGGTAAAAAAAGCATTTCTGACCGTTACCTTGCACAGTGGAAGAAAGTCAAAATGTACTTTATTGCCTTCCCACCATCATATTTAGTATAGCGAGGCTTCAGTGCAGTCACCAAATTAGTTTTGAAGCAAAGATACATAGTGAAAATTACTGAACGAGGGAATCTAAGTGCCTTCGAGCCTGATGTTGAGAAGCTCATGTCCCTGCACATACATCTCATTAAAATTATGAAGACAAAGTAGTAACAGATGAGATGAAAATTTTACCCTATCAAACTGTTAATTAAATAAATTAGTTTACCATGTTAATTTTTATGTGTGAAATAAATGCGCTTGTTTATAGTATTAGATTAGTTGTTTTCGAATTTGCAGTAAACCTAATACCAAGATAGAGCTTTGTTCGTATGTGTGTGAGGAGGGGTGGCGCAAAGGATGTGGACTTGGATACATGGCGGCGCCAGCCTAAAAAAATGGAAACCACAGATGTAGACAAACCGAAATTTGTAAACCCGGTAAAAAAGAATAACGATGGCACATATTAGCTTAATACATAATTAGCTTTCAAAGTTCAGGTTAGCAGTAATCTAAAACCAAGACAAAATTGCGTAAGTGTGTGCAATGAAACTAATAGAATTTTGGCTTGATATCAAGAAGTATAAATAACAGGAGTCCTTGCGTTATACTTCAACTCGACCTATTTTTGGTAAAGGCTTATTTATAATATACTGCACAGATCTGGTCACCGTTTTCAGATGGACATAAATTCGCTGGAAAACTTAGAAAGAATGAAGACAAAGTTGACCCCATTTATCAGATATCTTTCCTTCGAGGAAAGACTGAGGACATTGAATCTGCACTCTATAGAAAGGTATAGAATTAGGGGGATATGATTCAGGTGTATAAATAAATTTAAAATTTATTTATACACCTGATATTGGAAAGAACTGGTTCGTTAATAGAGCTTGAGTCACTGAAACAAAAACCTTGTGTACCTTTAAAAATAGATTCGACAAGTAAACGAGCGGTTGTGGGTAGGTGGATACTGAACCAACCTACTGTTGGACAGTAGACCTCACAAAGAGCTACGTCTTTCTTATAAACTGATGTGGGAGAGTCTGTGTCGGACCTTCCTAGAAGAGGAATGCATCTATATAGCAAAAATCTTCGCACATCAACTTTTTCCATTTTCTTAATCTGGGATTGCAGATTCAAGACACAAGCTATCTTCAAGAAATTCCTATGGAACAGTCCTCTAAGTAGTTCACAGTACTCCCATGTGGTGATGTTGAAAAGAATGCCCGTCAGATACTTGCTAGAAACAATATCAATGTTTCCACCGTAAAAATATCCTCTATGAAAGACCTCACTGCAAAACGTAATCTCTCACCTCTCACCTCTTATTTACATTTTTTCAGGTTATTTTTTGTCACTTACATCCAACTCTCCCTATATGTAAGTTCCTATTTTTCAACTCTCGTGTTTAAAGTGATCAAGGTCCCAGGACCGAAATATGTTTTAACAAATATGCTCTAGTGCTTGCTTGCTCACACACACACACAAAGACACACACACACGCATACACGCACACATACACACACACACACACACACACACACACACACACACACACACACACACACACACACACACACACACACACACACACACACACACACACACTTACATACACACACACACACACACACACACACACACACACACACACACACACACACACATACACACACACACACACTTACACACACACACACACACAAATAAACAAACAAATACACACTGGAGCTTGTGTTCACCCTGAGTAGCTCAGACATTGAGCACATCACATATGAAAGGCCCCTTGGAGCTAGTGACCACGTAGTTATGAGCTTAGAATACATCGTGGAGCTAAAAGTGGAGAGGGTAACAGGAGTAGAAAGGGAAAAGCTAAATTATAAAAGGGGGGACTACACAGGAATGAGGACCTTCCTGCAGGAGGTTCAGTGGCAACAGAAATTGGTAGGAAAATCAGTAAACGAAATAATGGACTTCGTAACAACAAAATGCAAGGAGGCAGAGAAAAGGTTTGTTCCCAAGGGTAACAGAAATAATGGGTGTAGGGAGGCAAAAACTAAGTGCTCTAGAGAATGGAAAAAGTACAGAAGGCAAAGGACTCGGGAGAATAAAGAGATTAGTCGACGAGCCAGAAACGAGTATGCACAGATAAGGAGGCAGGCGCAGCGGCAGTAAGAAAATGGCATAGCATCGAAAGTCAAGTCTGACCCGAAACTACTCTACAGCCACATCAGGAGGAAGACAGCAGTTGATCAAGGACCAGGTAATCAGGCTAAGGAAAGAAGGTGGGGAGCTCACAAGAAACGACCTGGAGGTATGTGAGGAGCTCAACATGAGATTTCAGGAAGTATTTGCAGTGGAGGCTGAAGGGACAACGGGAAGACAAAACAGTGGCGTACAGCAACAAGGGATATACCAACAAGTGTTGGATGAATTACACACAACTGAGGAGAAGGCGGAGAAGCTCTTAAGTGACCTTGATACCTCAAAGGGGGTGGGACCGGACAACATATCTCTGTGGATCCTTAGAGAGGAAGCAGGGAAACTACGTGTGCCACTAACCAAAATCTTCAACACTTCCTTTGAAACTGGACAGCTACCTGAAGTATGGAAGAAGGCAAATTTAGTCCCCATCTTTAAGAAGGGAGACAGAAATGAAGCACTAAATTATAGACCAGTGTCATTGACGTGTATAGTATGCAAAGTCTTGGAAAAGATTATCAGGAGGAGAGTGGTGGAGCACCTGGAGCGGAACAAGATTATAAACGACAGCCAGCATGGATTCATGGAAGGCAAATCCTGTGTCACAAACCTACTAGAGTTTTATGACAAGGTAACTGAAGTAAGAAATGAGAGGGAGGGGTGGGTTGATTGCATTTTCGTGGACTGCAAGAAGGTCTTCGACAGAGTTCCTCACAAGAGGTTAGTAGAGAAGCTAGAGGAACAGGCACGTATAACAGGATGGGCACTACAATGGATCAGAAAATACCTAACAGGGAGGCAACAGCGAGTTATGGTCCGTGATGTGGTATCACAGTGGGCGCCGGTGACGAGCGGGGTCCGACAGGGATCATTCCTGGGACCAGTGCTATTCTTGGTATATGTGAACGACATGACGGAAGGGATAGACTCAGAAGTGTCCCTGTTTGCAGATGACGTGAAGTTAATGAGGAGAATTAAATAAGACGCGGACAAGCCAGGTCTACAAAGAGACCTGGACAGGCTGGATGCGTGGTACAAAAACTGGCTGCTAGAATTTAACACCGCCAAATGCAAAGTCATGAAGAACGGAGGAGGGCAAAGAAGACCGCAGACAGAGTATAGGCTAGGAGGCCAAAGGCTGCAGATCTCACTCAAGGAGAAAGACCTAGGAGTGTGTATAATACCGAGTACATCGACAGAAGCACACATTAACCAGATAACTGCTGCGGCATATGGGCGCTTGGCAAACCTGAGAATAGCGTTCCGGTACCTCTGTAAGGAATCTTTCAAGACTTTATACACAGTGTACGTCAGGCCCATACTGGAGTACGCAGCACCAGTTTGGAACCCACACCTGGTCAAATACGTCAAGAAATTAGAGAAAGTGCAAAGGCTATGAAGAAAGGTTAAGGGAAATCGGTCTGGCAACACTGGACAACAGGAGGGTCAGGGGAGATATGATAACGACATACAAAATGCTGCGTGGAATAGACAAGGTGGACAGAGACAGGATGTTCCAGAGATGGGACACAGAAACAAGGGGTCAAAATTGGAAGCTGAAGACTTAGATGAGTCAAAGGGATTTTAGGAAGTATTTTTTCAGTCATAGAGTAGTTAGGAAGTGAAACAGTCAGGCAAACGATGTAGTGGAGGCAGGAACTATACATAGTTTTAAGACGAGGTACGGTAAAGCTCATGGAGCAAGGAGAGAGAGGTCCTAGTAGCGGTCGGTGAAGAGGCGGGGCCAGGAGCTGAGTCTCGACTCCTGCAACCACAATTAGGTGAGTACAATTAGGTGAGTACACACACACACAAACACACACACACACACACACACACACACACACACACACACACACACACACACACACACACACACACACACACACACACACACACACACACACACACACACACACACACACACACACACACACACACACACACACACACACACACACACATACACACACACACACACACACACACACACACACACACACACACACACACACACACACACACACACACACACACACACACACACACACACACACACACACACACACACACACACACACACACACACACACACACACACACACACAACAAATGTAGTCCCAATTTTTAAAAATGGAGACAGACAAGAAGCACTAAACTCTAGATCAGTGACACCGACATGTATAGTATGCAAAGTCATGGAGAAGTTTATCAGGAGAAGAGTGATGGAACACCTAGAAAGAAATGAGCTTATCAAGGCAGAACTACAAAAGGATCTGAACAGGCTGCAGACCTGGTCCAGCAATTGGCTCCTGAAGTTCAACCCTACCAAGTGCAAAGTCATGAAGGTTGGGGAAGGGCAAAGAAGACCGCAGACGGAGTACAGTCTAGGGGCCAGAGACTACAAACCTTGCTCAATGAAAAGATCTTGGGGTGAGTATAACACCAGGCACATCTTCTTAGGCGCACATAAACCAAATAACTGCTGCAGCATATGGGCGCCTACCAAACCTAAGAACAGCATTCCGCCATCTTAATAAGGAATCGTTCAGGACTCTGTACACTGAATGTTAGGCCAGTATTGGAGTATGCAGCACCAGTTTCGGACCCACATCTAGCCAAGCACGTAAAGAAAATAGAGAAAGAGCAAAGGTTTTTAACAAGACTAGTCCCAGAGCTAAGGGGTATGTCCTACGAGGAGAGGTTAATACTATTGGTATTGAGCTTCTCCGAGGGACGATTTCGCCTAGTTCAGCGCAGGTTCTCATACCTAAGATCATTAGAGAGACGTATGGAATTCAAGATGGAGAATTATATGGAGTGGCTTTAAATGGAACGCATAGAATCTTCGTGAAACTGCTCACTGCAACGGTATATGAATCGTTGGTTACTCGTTTTCAGGACGTGAGTCTTGATGTTACACCTGCTGTACGTTTGAGAATGAGTGATGTATCCTGGCTTTATACCTGGATAAAGTTACGTAACGTTCCCTTTGAGGCGGATGAAGCTGATATCAGAAAAGTCTTCGAGAAATATGGGACAGTTCATTTTGCCCAGCATGGTATGTGGTTAGCAGCTGCCTACGCAGGTTTGCCGGAAGATACTTTTAACCTTAAAATGACATTGAGGCATCCCATACCGTCTTACGTTTATCTTCAGGAATTCAGGACACAGGTCATGGTTTTATATCCCGGGCAAAGGCGTGCATGTCGCCTATGTGGTGAGTATGACCACATAGCTGCAGCATGTGAGAAGAACAGACGCATGCCTGAACCTGTGGTAGAGGACGCAGCCCATGTCTTACGGGTGGCAGGTGAGGATCAATCACCTGAGGGAGAGCGTGGTCGTTTGTGGAGTGAGATGGTGGAGCAAGCTTTTTGGACTGGGTGAGTCCCCCCTCAGTTCCCCGCCCCAGAATCTCCTTCAGTGACTTCTGTAGGGATGGTACCACAGGAGGAAGTGTTGGAAATAGAGGAAGAATTGGAGGAAGTTTTGAAGACCTTGTCACCACCTGAGGAGGACGTTACATCTGAGCAAGAAGTAGCTGGAGAGTTATCGCTTCCAGCTTGTCAACGATATGAGACTTTGGGGAATGATAATGTGACGGAGACGTCAGTGGGATTAATAAATCATTGTAAGGTGGATGTTGAGGTTCACCGTGAGGCTTCCCCAGACCATGTTATGGGGGACATGATTGTAACAAGGAAAAGGGCAGCTACATCAGACTCAGATGATGTCCTGACGCCAGCGCAGAGGCCTGGGAAGCAGACTGGGGTGGTAGGAGAGGGAAGAGGTGGCGATGGGGGAGGTCATGATAGGAGACATCGGAAGAAGGGAGGGGGGAAAGACGGTATTGTGAAGATAACCTACAGAAATATTAATTCTAGTGGTGAAAAGAGTGAGGAGAAGACGCAGGGGTGGAAAATTTAAAAGGCCTTCGGTGTATGACTGTCAGTGTTAATGGCTTATGTAACAGAATAAAGAGAGAATGGTTGTGTATGTTTCTTAATAAATATAGAGTGGATGTTGTGTTCCTCCAAGAACATAATTTCAAGGAGGGTAAAGTGTTCGAGGTAGCAGGTTATAAAGTAATGACCCTGCCAACTACCTGTTTAAAAGGTGGTGTGGGTATTTTAATAAAGGAGACGAGCCCGTTTGTTTCGCAGAGAAGTGAGGAGAGAGGGGGAGGGTGTTGCGTGTGGATGGGTCGTGGATGGGTAAGCGTGTATCTTTTGTAAGTGTGTATGCGCCTGCGGAGAATAGCATGCAGGTAAGGAAGGATTTTGTGTGCGAGGATCTTGTCTATTTTTTGCGTGCACTTCCGGAAGTAGCAATAGTGGGGGGTGACTGGAACTGCTTTATTAGGGCGGCTGACGTAGAACCAAAAGGGGCAGGACATATGTCTGTAACTCTCAGGGATTTGATGAGGGACGTTAGGTTACGTGATGCGTTTGGGGGGTGTGTGGGAAACAGAACATACTTTTGTTAGGAGGGGATATGCAGCGAGGTTAGATAGAGTGTATCTTTCTCAAGGGGTTGTTGTGAAATCTTTTAATACCGTTGAGGCGGCTGTGTCAGTTCATAGGGCTGTAGTGATGGAAGTAGGGTGGGAGGAGCTGGCAGAAATATATAGGACTTATTGGAAATTGAATATTAGTGTGTTGAGTGATGAAGAAGGTTTGGAGGATTTTCTATTCTATGGAAAGAGCTTTACAAGGAAGCTCAAGAGGTGGATGACATTGTAACATGGAGGGATTTGGTAACCAAAGAAAGGATAAGAAAGTATTATGTGAGGGAGGGTAAACGTATAAACAATTTAAAATACGGGCTTTTGAATTATTTAGAGGATCGATTAAGAGGTTGTTATGGGCAGGGGATGGTTGGTGGTGTTTTTCCCATGGACGAAATAGTACACATAAAAGAGAGATTGCGAACATTGCAAAATGATCGGTTTCAAGCGGTAAGGGTGGAAGCAGTGTTAGAAGAAGTTTTGTGGGGGGACAAGCCGTCAGCGTGTGTGTTGCGACATCAAAAGCAAAGGCAGGCACTGACGGCTAACCCGAGATTAGAGGTAAATGAGACAATGGGGATCTATAGAGCAGGGCAGGAGACAAGAAATACGCAGGGTATGAGTGCATATGCGGATATGTGGTATGAAACGTAATGGACAAGTGGGGGTGTGGATGATGTGGAGTTAGGCAGGGTGTGTACATATGCAACGTGCAATTTAGGTAATAGTGATAGGATGGCTTTGGGTGGGGTTATTATTGCAGAGGAAATAGAGATTGCTTTACAGGGCATGGGGAAGGGAAAAGCCCCGGGTATTGATGGTCTACCGGTGGAATTTTATTTACAGCATTGGGCATTGATAGGAAATTTCATGGTTAGGTTATTTAATTGTATGAAGGAGAAGGGTAAGTTGGGAGATAAGCAGACTACAGCAGTTGTGGTGCTGGTCCCGAAAGGTAACGGGCAGCCCACCCTTCGGGAGTATCGAGAAGTATCGTTGCTATGTACCGACCATAAGGTTTTTGCAAAAATTTTAGGTAATAGGGTTAAATGTGTAGTGGGGAGGGACATTTTGAAATCGCAGTTTGGGCTACCCGGAAGGTCGATGATTGAAGGACACAGAATTCTGAGAAGTTTTGTGGAGTCAAAAGGAGGGGGGAATGGGGCGACTTTACTGGCTTTGGACAGGCAGGCAGCCTATGATAGAGTGGAAAGGCGTGCACTGCAGGTTATACTTAGGAGACAAGGTTATGGGGAAGAAATAGTTGATTGGGTAAATACGCTGTATAGGGGAGCAAAAATGAGGGTACAAATAAATTGGTGTATGGGGAGGGAATTTGCGATGGGTAGAGGTCTCAGGCAGGGGTGTCCCATGTCACAGATCTTATTTGCGTGTTTTCGGGACCCCTTTTATAGAATGGTTGAACATACCGTCAGTACCTGGGGTGAGGGTGGGGTTGAGGGCGGGACGCTTTGGCCAGGATTAATAGGTTATGTAGATGATACGACTGTTCTGGTTCGTGAAAGGATGTCCTTGCAAGTATTGGACGATGTTGTGCAAGTGTTTGAACCTGCCATGGGTATGAAGGTAAACAGTGAGAAGTCATTGATCATGGGGTTGGGCACTTGGAAAGGGGGGGGGAAGGTGAGTTGTAATGTTGTTAAAAAGTGTGCGATGTCAATAAAGATTTGTGGTATTATATACAAGGATGACATGGATGTGGTGCGTGAGGAAGACTCAGATAGGTTGTTAGAAAGGATCGTGGGACGTCTGGGTGTTTTGAGGCCCCAGCATCTCACTCTGGCACAACGTGTGATTGTTGTAAATGTTTTATTGTATAGTAAGGTTTGGCATGTTGCGGCTGTGTTCCCGATTACAGGGACGGCGATTGCGGGAATTTTGAGACGGGTGTTTAAATTTTTGTGGGGATCAAGTTGTGATTGGTTAAGAAGAGAGGTTGTTATGTTACCGGTGCGCCAGGTTGGGTTGGGATTGATGGATCTAAGATGGAGGGCTAAATGTGTGTTTCTTAAGTGGGAGGTATTGCGTGTGGGCGTGATGGCGGGAAATGTAGAACAGGTATATATGAGGTTGAAGAAGTGGTATGGAGGCGTTGAATTGAGGGAATGTGAAATTGTTCTACGGGCCTTGTTCTGGTTAGGGAACGGAGAAACATTCGAATACGGGTTTTGTGTAGGTTACTGGTGGGTAAGTGCGTTGCCCCTGTTGAGGGTTTGTTCCCCATGTACTCGTGGAGAAACATTTGGTATAGAAATTATTGCCTAGGGTGCGTGACGTTATGTTTCATTTTTTGCACGGTATCTTGCCGTCAAGGGCCATACTAAGAACCAGTAGAGTAGTAGAGGGAGGGGGGTGTGGTTTTTGTGGAGGGGACGACACAGCGTTCCACGTAGTTTATTTTTGTGAAGGGTTAGAAGGCGTCAGGGGTTGGTTAGGTAGGTTGATACAGAGGGGGGAGGGAGTGGGGTGGCGGTTCTGAGTGCTTTAAGTCTTGACATGGGTGGTTTAGAAGAGGAAGTCATAAGAGCTTTAGATTACATCATGGTGGATTGTATCTACATATCGTGGGTGATGGGGGGGAAGGGGTTAGTGAGGTGCGAAGGCGCGTTCTTGCGATAACGTTTTATCGCACGATGCGTCGGAACAGGGAATTGTACGGGAAGAGGTGGGACCAGGTATTTTCGGAAGGATATAGGAGGCTAACGTTAGAAATCCTCGTGAATCTGTGAATGAATATGAATGTACGAAGGGTAAGGTTCTTTTTATTTATGGGATTTAAATTGGTTGAGTGTAAGTCAGTGGGTAATAGCAGGCTCGTCTCCTGGGGGGGGGATGAGAGTGTGGTGAATGTTGGTATGGATTGTGTTTCCTGGTTGTCCTGGATGTGTGGTTGTGGAGCTTTGAGAGCTCGTTGATACTTATTGTCACTTTTGTGTAATGGATGAAAGAGCAACTCAGAAGGTTTTGTCATGTATTTGGAGGTGTTCCTGACTTGTAATGACCCGATTCTTGAGTCAATATGCTTTTAATGGTATATGTAATTGGTTATGTTTATTATAGGTTATGAGGTCATGATATGTGTTTGATTTTTGTAGATAAAAATATTTTTATATATTGTTTTGTTTGTGTACATGTATGCATATGCATGGGTTTTCTTTTTTTTTGTTTTTTAAATCAGTTTTTTCTTTTGTGTTACTCTTTAAATATCGTTTTGAGCTTTTGTTAAATGTTAGGTTCTAGTACATTCCTAATATGGGTATGTTAATGTTGTTTTAAAGTTATATATGATAGGTTAGTACTCTGTTACTGGTAGTTGTTTTAAGACGTTTTGTTGTAAGCTTTTGCTTCATGTATTGCCATTTTTTTCAGAGGTTATAGAGCCATTGGTTCTGGGAATTTTATGTTGTTATCTTTTTATGTCTATTTATATTCTGGAATTATGTACTGATGTACTGTTTTTAAATAAAATATAAAAAAAATAGAAGGTTACAAATAATAGCTGAATTTTGTATGTATAATAACCACTATTGTAACGTAATCTCTTACATCACATGACCTGTTCTCAGTGATTAGATGAAGCTTAGGGTTAGCTATTAAATCTCCTAGTTTCCTTAGCAATCTATACAGCAATCTATACTAGCCCATGCAGGCTGAAGCATGGGGGGAGGGGGCATGTGGGTGGGAGGCAATTTGTGGTGCCTCTCGCATTCTGAAAGAGGCACGAGCGGGTGTCACTCGTGCTATCGTACTCTGAGAAAACTTCCCTTCATTTCTCCTGTCGCTACCTTTTCAACTTTGTGCTGCTTCTGATGACACACAGAGAAGTGTGAAAGTACTTGAACTATGGATTTCCATTCCCCATGGTTTGCCTTGTATATATTGTATATATATATATATATATATATATATATATATATATATATATATATATATATATATATATATATATATATATATATATATATATATATATATATATATATATATATATATATATATATAGTGTGACTTCCAAATTATTGTTTGGGGACCATGAAATTGATTCATGTGAGGGTGTGCAACAGGGGGACCCTCTCGCCCCCTTTCTATTCTGTTTGGTCATCAAGGAAGTCACAGAAGCACTCTCCAGCGAGCTCAATATCTGGTTCCTGGATGATGGTACCCTAGCTGGCACAACAGAATCTCTCCTAGAGGACTTCAGTAAAATTAAAGACATGGGAGAAAGCCTGGGCCTTCCTTTAAATCCCACCAAATGTGAAATAGTTTCTACCAATCAACATATGATCCAGAATATTAGCGCCGTTTTACCAGGAGCACGAGCCATTGATCCAGCCAATAGCACTATCCTTGGTGCTCATCTTGGGTCCAATGCCATCGATCTGATCCTAGAAGAAAAAGTCTCAGACCTCCGGACGATGGAAAGCAGGATGAAAGACATTGACACACACGATGCCTTCTACCTACTCACCAGGTGCCTGTCAGTCCCAAAACTTGCCTACATTCTAAGATGCTCCCCAGCCTTCAGCAGTCCAAAACTCAAGGAATATGATTCTCTCCTTAAGTCTATGCTAGAGAGTGTATTGAATCTTTCCCTTGAAGATGGACAGTGGTTGCAAGCCTCTCTTCCGGTCAGGCTTGGGGGGCTAGGAGAACACAGATCCTCCCAGATTGCTCTACCAGCTTTCCTATCCTCTTCCAAAGCATCAAAAGAGTTGATAAGACAAATCCTTCCTGATACCCTCGGTGACACAGCAGGAATAGAAGACCCTAGCTATGTCAGTGCCATCACTGAATGGGAGACTCTAGCTGCTCCAGCACCAAACCCTAGTGCAGCACTGGCTCACAAACAGTCAAACTGGGACGGCCCGATCGCTGAAAAGGTGCTTGCCAACATGCTCAGGGCTGCAACATCAGATAGAGAGATTGCCCGTCTCCAGGCTGTGAGCGCACCTCACTCCGGGGACTTCCTCCAAACAGTTCCCTTATCGGCAATGGGAACGCGACTCGACCCTAAGACCCTCCGTATTGCAGTGGCTCTGCGCCTTGCTGCCCCAATTCACACAGAATATACGTGTATTTGCGGCGAAGCGCAAGCAGACCAATACGATCTACATGGTCTTAACTGTTCCAAAACCAAGGGCTGGCATGCAAGACACAGTGAGATCAATGACATTAGGATGCCCAGCCGAGAGGGAGCCCCTATCACTAGCAGCCAACAATACCCACAACCCAGCAAACCGCCCTGATGGGATCACCATCTATCCTTGGAGGAATGGCAAGCTCTTAGCATGGGACTATACCTGTATGCCCACACTGGCTGACACCTATATCCATCACAGTGTGGGGCGACAGGGAGGAGCCGCTGACCACAGGGAGAAGTACAAGATCAACAAGTACAGGGACATAAGCCAACATTATCAATTTGTCCCAGTGGGATCAGAGACCTTGGGATCATGGGGAAAAATGCCACACATTTCCTTGAAGAATTGGGTTCCAGACTCATCGACACCACCAGGGACCCAAGGGTAGCCACTTTCATGTTCCAGCACCTCAGCATGGCCATCCAGAGGGGAAATGCTTGCTGCATACTTGGCTCGCGTCCAGCCTCGGAGGAGCTGGAGGAGATTCATGATCTTTGATACATTGTGCCATTGCATTCATGTTTACGTTTTTCTGTAAATGTATTCTGTTTATTAATAAATGTTCACACAGAGTATCAAATATAGGGGATGGTAGGAGAAGAAAATATTCAAACAGCCCCGGGGAGAACCTTGAGTTTTCCATGAGGTACGTTTATTGTCTTCTCTGAGGATGAGGGTCCCCATACCAGCCATAGAGGTGGTATATATATATATATATATATATATTTATATATATATATATATATATATATATATATATATATATATATATATATATATATATATATATATATATATATATATATATATGTATATATATATATATATATATATATATATATATATATATATATATATATATATATATATATATATATATATATATATATGTGTGTGTGTTTGTGTGTGTGTACTCACCTAATTGTACTCACCTAATTGTGGTTGCAGGGGTCGAGACTCAGCTCCTGGCCCCGCCTCTTCACTGATCGCTACTAGGTCCTCTCTCTCTCTGCTTCCTGAGCTTTATCATACCTCTTCTTAAAACTATGTATGGTTCCTGCCTCCACTACTTCACTTGCTAGGCTATTCCACTTCCTGACGACTCTATGACTGAAGAAATACTTCCTAACGTCCCTGTGACTCGTCTGAGTGTTCAGCTTCCAGTTGTGGCCCCTTGTTCCTGTGTCCCCTCTCTGGAACATCCTATTTCTGTCCACCTTGTCTATTCCCCGCAGTATCTTGTATGTCGTTATCATGTCTCCCCTGACCCTTCTGTCCTCCAGTGTCGTCAGTTCGAGTTCCCTCAACCTTTCTTCGTACGACATTCCCCTGAGCTCTGAGACTAGCCTTGTTGCAAACCTTTGTACTTTCTCTAACTTCTTGACCAGGTGTGCGTTCCAGACTGGTGCTGCATACTCCAGTATGGGCCTAACATACACAGCGTACAGTGTCTTGAACGATTCCTTACTAAGGTATCGGAACACTATTCTCAGGTTTGCCAGGCGCCCGTATGCTGCAGCAGTTATTTGGTTGATGTGTGCCTCCGGTGACGTGCTCGGTGTTATGGTCACCCCGAGGTCTTTCTCCCTGAGTGAGGTCTGTAGTCTTTGTCCACCTAGCCTATACTCTGTCTGCGGTCTTCTTTGCCCATCCCTAATCTTCATGACTTTGCATTTGGCAGGATTGAATTCGAGAAGCCAGTTACTGGACCACATGTCCAGCCTGTCCAGGTCTCTTTGCAGTCCTGCCTCATCCTCATCCGATTTAATTCTTCTCATCAACTTCATATCATCTGCGAATAGGGACACTTCAGAGTCTATTCCTTCCATCATGTCGTTCACATATATCAAAAATAGCACGGGTCCTACAACTGACCCCTGTGGGACCCCGCTCGTAACAGGCGCCCACTGTGATACCTCTTCACGTACCATGACTCGTTGTTGCCTCCCTGTCAGGTATTCCCTGATCCATTGCAGTGCCCTCCCTGTTACATGCGCCTGATCCTCCAGCTTCTGCACTAATCTCTTGTGGGGAACTGTGTCAAAGGCCTTCCTGCAGTCTAGGAAAACGCAATCAACCCACCCCTCTCTCTCGTGTCTTACTTCTGTTACCTTGTCATAAAACTCCAGGAGGTTTGTGATACAAGATTTGCCTTCAATGAACCCATGCTGGTTTTCATTTATAATCTTGTTCCGTTCCAGGTGTTCGACCACTCTCCTCCTGATAGTCTTCTCCATGACTTTGCACACAATACATGTCGGAGACACAGGTCTGTAGTTTAGCGTCTCGTTTCTGTTTTCTTCCTTAAATATGGGGACTACATTTGCTGTCTTCCATTTCTCAGGTAGTTGCCCAGTTTCAAGGGATGTGTTGAAGATTGTGGTTAGAGGCACGCACAGCATCTCTGCTCCTTCTCTAAGGACCCATTGGGAGATGTTGTCCGGTCCCATCGCCTTTGAGGTATCAAGGTCGCTTAGGAGCTTCTTCACCTCCTCCTCGGTTGTTCGTATGTCATCCAACACTTGTTGGTATATTTCCTCTTGATGTTCCCTTCTGTGCTGTCTTCCCACAGCCCTTCCTGTCTCTACTGTAAAAACTTCCTTAAAACTCCTGTTTAGCTCCTCACATACCTCCTGATCATTTCTTGTGAGTTCTCCACCTTCTGTTCTTAATCTGATCACCTGGTCTTTGACTGTTGTCTTCCTCCTGATGTGGCTATACAACAGTTTCGGGTCAGTCTTGATTCTCGATGCTATGTCATTTTCATACTGTCGCTGGGCCTCCCTCCTTACCTGTGCGTACATGTTCTTGGCTCTGCGACTGATCTCCCTATTTTCGTGTGTTCTCTGCCTTCTGTACTTTTTCCATTCTCCATTGCACTTGGTTTTAGCCTCCTTACACCGTCGGGTAAACCAGGGGCTCGTTCTGGTTTTCCCGTTGTTTCTGTTGCCCTTGGGAATAAACCTTTCCACTGCCTTCTTGCATTTTGTTGTTACATATTCCATCATTTCGTTTACTGGCTTTCCTGCCAGTTCTCTGTCCCACGGAACCTCCCGCAGGAAGTTCTTCAACCCTATGTAGTCCCCTCTTTTATAGTCAGGCTTTTCCTTACACCGTCGGGTAAACCAGGGGCTCGTTCTGGTTTTCCCGTTGTTTCTGTTGCCCTTGGGAATAAACCTTTCCACTGCCTTCTTGCATTTTGTTGTTACATATTCCATCATTTCGTTTACTGGCTTTCCTGCCAGTTCTCTGTCCACGGAACCTCCCGCAGGAAGTTCTTCAACCCTATGTAGTCCCCTCTTTTATAGTCAGGCTTTTCCCATTCAACTCCTGTTAATCTCTCCACTTGCAACTCTACTATGTATTCAAAGCACAGAACCACGTGGTCGCTAGCTCCTAGGGGACTCTCATACTTGATGTCCTCAATGTCTGAGCTGCCCAGGGTGAACACAAGGGCCAATCTTGCTGGTTCATCCTCCCCTCTCACTCTGGTTGTGTCCTTAACATGTTGGTGCATGAGGTGTGTGTGTGTGTGTGTGTGTGTGTGTGTGTGTGTGTGTGTGTGTGTGTGTGTGTGTGTGTGTGTGTGTGTGTGTGTGTACTCACCTAGTTGTACTCACCTAGTTGAGGTTGCAGGGGTCGAGTCCAAGCTCCTGGCCCCGCCTCTTCACTGGTCGCTACTAGGTCACTCTCCCTGAACCATGAGCTTTATCGTACCTCTGCTTAAAGCTATGTATGGATCCTGACTCCACTACATCGCTTCCCAACCTATGTTATCATGTCCCCCCTATCTCTCCTGTCCTCCAGTGTCGTCAGGTTGATTTCCCTTAACCTCTCCTCATAGGACATACCTCTTAGCTCTGGGACTAGTCTTGTTGCAAACCTTTGCACTTTCTCTAGTTTCTTCACGTGCTTGGCTAGGTGTGGGTTCCAAACTGGTGCCGCATACTCCAATATGGGCCTAACGTACACGGTGTATAGGGTCCTGAATGATTCCTTATTAAGATGTCGGAATGCTGTTCTGAGGTTTGCCAGGCGCCCATATGCTGCAGCAGTTATTTGCTGCAGCAGTTATGTGTGTGTGCCTGTGTGTGCGTGTGTGTGTGTGTGTGTGTGTGTGTATTTGTGTGTGTGTGTGCATGTGTGTGTGTGCTCGCAAACAATCGCAGACAGGCGATCTTAACAATCCAAAACAAGCCACGGGGGTGTGGGGGGGGGGGAGGTTTAAATCTCTAACTCAAATACTTTCGCACTTTTCAGTGCATCATCAGGAGCTGTGCAGTGTTGCAAGGTAGAAGCAGGAGAAATGTGGGGAAGTTTTCTCAGAAGATTGTAGCATCGCATATATATATATATATATATATATATATATATATATATATATATATATATATATATATATATATATATATATATATATATATATATATATATATATATATATATATATATATATATATATATATATATATATATATATATATATATATATATATATACATATATATATATATGTATATATATATATATATATATATATATATATATATATATATATATATATATATATATATATATATATATATATATATATTAAACACATCGGCCATTTCCCACCAAGGCAGGATGACCCGAATGAGAAGAAACACTTTCACCATCATTCACTGCATATGTGTTTTGCCCGAGGCGTCCCTACACTACAGATAAAATAAATTAACTTCTCAACACCCCTCCCTCAGGCTGCCGGGACGTTCTTTTTACCTCTAGGACTCAAGTCCGGCATGCCAGTTTTCCCTGAATGCCTCCATAAATGTTTCCTTGCTCACACTCCAACAGCACGTCAAGTCGTAAAAAACATTTGTCTCACCTCGCTCTTATCTAACTTGGTCCCACATGCTTGCACACAAAAATCACCTTTACTCCCTCCCTCCAACCTTTTATAGGGCAACCAGTACTCCGCCTTCCTTCCACTGGAGTTTACCTGGAGAGAGTTTCGGGGGTCAACGCCCCCGCGGCCCGGTCTGTGACCAGGCCTTCTGGTGGATCAGCCCCTGATCAATCAACCACTACAGATATATATGCCCTGAAAGCCATTCTATTTGGTTCCACCTCAACAGCCCATGCTCAGTCCACTGGATAATACTTTTAGTAACCCTGCACCTCCTCCTAATTTCCAAACTACAGATTCTCTGCATTAAATTCACACCGCACCTTGCCCCCAGACTCAACATCTCCACTGCCTCCGGCCTTCTCCTAGTTGCAACATTCACCAGCCATACTTCACACCTATACATAGGTGTAGTGCATTCTTGTGGTTGATGACTCACAAGTAAGATATATGGTCTGTGCTTTTTGCAATGAGGATAAGAAGGTGAGACAGAGAGTGCGTTTTCCTGGAGCTGGTGTTGGTGACGTAGTCACCAATTAGGATAATATCATGTCAGGTAATGGGAATTGTCTCAGTGCTGGTGGAAATGATATCAGGATGGGAAGGAGAGAAAAGCTACTAGATAAGTACAGGTTAGCTATAGATTTAATTAGGTCTGTGGGAGGGATCCCAATTGTAAGTAGCATCTTGCCAAGAAAAGGAGTGGGGAATGAATGGATGTCTAAGGCAACTGGTGTAAATTGCTGGTTAGACAGATACTGCAAGAAACTTGCAACCCCATTCATTGACAACTAGGACAACTTTTATGGCAAACATGATATGTATGCGAGGGATGGGGTAGATCTCTCAGGTGCAGGGGTGGTAGCATTTTCCAACTCGATCTAGAAAGTCATTGCTGACATGTCTAGGATTTTAAACTGACAGAAGATAGAGGTATGGGTGTGTGTAGAAAACAGTCAGGTTGCAGTACTAGGGTTGAAATCATTAATTAAATGTTTAAAATACAGTGTTCATCATAAAGTTACAAATAAATACAATGGAACTGATGTGTTAGAAATAAGAGAGATGAGGTAATATAATTGCAAGTGCAGTAAGAATAAATATTATTCTATAACAGAGACCTGGCTCAATCTGTAAGATAGAGAAATGATTCTGAATGCCACATACATGGCTATAAAATTCTCCACACTGATTGGGTCAACAGGAAGGGTGGTGGAGAAGCTATATATGTTAGAGATAATTAGAAAATTAGAAGCGTCAGCCACTGAATCTGTGTAGATACAGCTTCTCGAGGGCCATGAAAACTAATCTTGAGCGAGATTTACAGGCCCCCCAAACCTTGATAGTGAGTGCAGTAAACTTCTTTGGGAGGAAATTCGTCAGGAATCTACATACAAGAATGTTGTGTTAATGGGAGATTTTAACTTTAGACAATTTGACTGGAGCAATTTCACGGGAAATTTAGAGTCAAGCAGCGTTCTTGATACGATTCAGGATTGTTTTTTAAAACAGTTTGTGGCAGAACCAACTAGAGGAGATAACCTGCTTGACTTGGTTCTTGCCAGCAGGGAAACACTAATTAAAAATCTTGAAGTTAATGATGAGCTTGGGGAAAGTGATCACAAATCACTCAGTTGTAATATATCATGGAATTCCCCTCATAATGGCAATCAAATCTCTGTCTTTTACTTCTGCTTGGCAGATTTACAAGGACTGAGAAATTACCTAGGTGGGATGAACTGGAATGATCCAACTATGGGTCAGGTAGGTGGTGATGGTGTGGAGAAATTTTCTCCGGGATGGTGGGTCATCAGCCCTTTCAGCCCTTTCAGCCCTTTCAGCCCTTTTCAGCCCTGAGGAAAGACCCTCTCAGAAAGGGCAATGGCGTCTTGCTTGGTTCTGCATCAACACTTTTAACTAGAAGCTTCTGTCCAGCGTGTGTCATAGATCACACCATGTCTTTGCAAGAGACCAGTGTTGCAACTAAAGTGGGTTAATGAGAGACAAATAATCTCTTATTTAAGCAGGACAATTAAGGAAACCCTGCACCCACTTTGTTACCATGGTAAAGATAGCATACACTGAGGTCTATGCCCAGACAACAAGAAATCAAGCATTCTGCATACTTCCTGAAGAAGTATGGCGTGGAAGGGAAAAATTCACCTCTTGTTCTAGCATCACAGAACACATGAAGTTATTTAAACTCTGTAGATATTTTATCCCATGCTTGACTCATTTCTAGAGGCAAGTTCTCATCCCAACTGATTTTGAGCTTTATGCATCTTGTACAAGCCTTTTACCTTTTAGGGTAATTGGTGAGACGAATTCTAGAGAATCAAAACATTGTGATACCTCTGACAGTAAACTACGTTTGGTGAGTGTACTGCATGATTTATTGTTTATCCTTTTGAGAGTCAAAGTATCTTCCTGTGTGTTCCAATTAATTCCAAGCATATTGTTGCAATCAAGAATTTCAGCTTCAGGGAAATCTTCTTTGATAAGTTCCCTTAATTGTGTTGAATTAGTATTCCACATCCATAGAGGCATATTTGCATCTTTCATTTTCTTGTTAGCTTCTCTATATAAGGATTTCAAATCTCTCCTTTATTCACAGTACTTTGAAGATTGTCCACATAGAAACTTTTCTTTAAGATTTCTTTGAAGGGACTTTCAGATTTCTTCAAATGTGTATTTAGAGTAGCTTCTAGTAAGAATGGAGAGGATGTTGCACCAAATAATACTGACTTGAAACGATATATTTTCACAGGACTTTGAAGATCATGTGGATTTTGAGGCCTCAGAAATCGAGTATAATCTCTATCTGTTTCTTGTAGTCCGACTCTTAAGAAAGCTAAGGAAATATCAGCCGAGTTGGCATATGGATTTGTGCGAAATTTTATGAGCACGTATCCAAGCTTCTCAGTTAGTGAGGGTCCGGTCATCACACAGTTATTTAAGCTTAGCGCCCTCAACTAATGATGTTAATTATGAAAACCTAGCAAAATCGTTTTGCATGCTGGAAAAATATGGTGACTTGACCCCTGACAGTTTTAATATGTGCAAAGGTATGGTATATGGAACATTACTACAGCCAGTGCTACCCAACTGCCCATTAAGATTCACAAAAGCGTATAAGGAACTCAATAATGATCGGACTTTGCACCTCTCAAGAGGCGATAAATCGAAAGTGACTGTTATTTTGGACAAAACTGAATAGTTAGGGAAAATGAACCAATTATTAAGTGATAATGAAATGTACGAACCACTAAGAACCCCAGAGACCAGGTCAACAGCCATTTCAAAAAAACAACTTAAAACGCTGTAGAAGGGTAATGATCAACTAATTAAACATCTGTCAGCTAGGTCGGCAACTTTACCATACCTTCATGGGGTAATCAAGGTACCCATACATTCGTCTCTCAACCTTTGAGTAGTGAGGACGTGCGCTGCTGCTGCCCCTAGCGTTGATTGGTGGCAGTTATATTTTCACAGCATGGAGCAGGCCAGCCAGAGACGCATCAATACAGTCTGTGTTGAGCTTATCCGTGGGGCTGTGACAGGAACTTCTATGGAGCTGCTACTACCTGCAATCATACGAGATACATATGGTATTGCTAACGAGGAGATATGTGGAGTAGCGCTGAATGGCACGGCGAGGATCTTTGTCAAGTTTAACTTGACAAGTGTGTATGAGGCGGTGGTGGACAAGTACCAGGAGGTCACTTTGACAGTTAACTACGCTGTGACCGTGCGACTTCACGACGTATCTCTCCATTACACATGGGTTATGATTAGAAATGTGTCTTTCGAGGCGGATGATTCTGACATCCGTCTTGCGATGGGTAAATATGGTACAGTACATATGGCCACTGTTGGGAGGTGGGCTACTGGGCCATACGCAGGGATACCCGAAGGAACGTATTCTGTGAAGATGACGTTACGTTACCCTATTCCGTCGTACGTAGTGCTGCCAGAATTTCGGACCCAGTTGTTTGTGACATACGCTGGGCATCGCCGGACCTGTCGGTTGTGTGGGTCATATGATCACCTAGCAGCTCTGTGTGGAAAGAGATGTGGCAACATGGAACAACGGCAACGACATGAAGCAGAAGAGAAGGGTGAGGAGCAAGATTTGCCTTATGTGACTGCCTACACAAGGTGGGTCCTGGAGTGAGGAGGTCGAGAGAGCGAGGAGATGGAGTCAGCAGGTGTGACGAGGGGGGGAACACACCTTCACTGAACGTAGCTCAGGTGTTGGAAGAGAACACCCCGGATGCGAGTGATAGCGACGTGGAAGACTCATTAGCCAAGGATTTAAATGTGTTATTGGATGACAAGAGTATTGGGCAGGTTGGGAGTCCAGACCTAGTTCTTGTGCCTGCTGTGGATCAGGGCGTGGAATAGGATAAGCGGTCGGCGCAGTATGATATGAATGTTTTGATGATGCAAGCGGTGGAGGTGGAGGTCCACCGGGACACTGTAACAGACGACATGATGCAAGCAGAGGGAGCATCACGGAATCGCGTTGCTGCGCTGACTCCGAGGACGTGCTCACGCCTGCTCAGCGCACTGGGAAAAAGTCCTGGGCGGAAGTTACACAGAGAGGACCCAGTGGCCCTAAGGGACAGGAGTTGGTTAAGAGCATTCCTAAAGGGGGTGAGAGGGATCGAGGTGTCACGAAACGATCTGGTGGCAAGACAGTACCAGGGCCAAGAAGAAAAACCACTCTGTAGGCTTCAAGTGCATGACATTGAACATTAATGGATTGCGATCAAAGAGAAAGTGTGTACGGTTTAGTGAATATTTGGTGCGTAATAGTGTTGATGTGGTGTTCGTGCAGGAACGCAACTACAGACCAGGCTATGAGTTGAAGGTGAATGGGTATAATGTGCATGTGGAGCATGCGATAAGGTTGAAAGGAGGAGTTGCTATCCTGGTAAATGAAACTAGCCCGCTCGTAGTGAGGCATTGTGAGGGTGGGGAGGGGAGGGTGATTCGTGTGGATGGGTGGTGGGGTAGGGTACAGATGAGTTTGGTGTGTGTGTATGGTCCGGCAGAGGGAGATGTGCGTATTAAGAATAAATTTGTGAAGGATGTCCTAGTATATTATTTGCGTGCTTTGCCGGGTGTAGCTGAAATTGGTGTGATAAGGCGTAAGGACGTGGAACCTAGAGAGGCAGGGTATTGTTCGGGTATTTTGGGGGAATTATTAAATGGGGTGGGGTTAATGGACGTTGGGGGAAGGGTTGTAGAACATACTTTTGTTAGACGTGGATATGCGGCTAGACTCGATCGCTTGTACGTGCCCCGAACAGTAATAGTGAGCAGAGTGCGTGTGGTGGACGCGTCTTTTTCGGATCACAGGGGAGTACTGGTGGACCTAGAATGGGAGGGATTGTCTAGAAGGGGTCAAGGTTATTGGAAGTTAAATGTGAAGCTGTTGCAGGGTGAGGAATGTCGTCAGTCTTTTGTGCAATTGTGGGAACGGTTGGTGGATGAGGCGCCGGGGGATGATGCTCTGGTAAGTTGGTGGGATTCGGTGGCTAAAACTCGCATCAGAGAATATTATATTTGTCGTGGGAGGGAATATAATCAGTTAAAGTATGGGTTTCAAAGATATCTTGAAGGGCAGCTGCGTGACTATTATGCACGAGGAGGAGCAAGCTATCCAGTGCAGGACATTGAGGGTTTAACGGAGAGTATTAGGGTATTGCAAAACGAGCATTTTGATGGTGCGCGAATTATGGGAGGATTGGAAGAAGTGCTATGGGGTGATCGGTCGTCGGTTTGCGTGTTAAGGGGCCAGAGAAAGAGGAGAGTAACAACGGAGATGATGGGGTTAAACGTACATGTAGGGATGGAAGGGTACAGAGCGGGTCAAGCATTGGTAACGACGGAGGGTATGAGTGGATATGTAGACGCTTGGTTTAAGTCATATACGCAAAGTGTAGGCATTCGTGAAGTGGATTGGGGGAAATGGGAGGGTATGTGCAGTGTGAGCTTGATGGTCAAGATCGGGAGGCATGAGGTGGGCCGATTACGGAGTGTGAAATTTGGCATGCGTTGTCAGGAGTGAGCTTGGGAAAGGCGCCGGGTATAGATGGGCTGCCAAATGATTTTTACGTAAAGAATTGGGGAGTTCTGAGGGGTTTTTTAGTAAGGTTGTTTAACATACTTAAGGCGGCTGCGGTAATGGGAGAGCAGCAACGGACGGCCGTTGTGGTGTTGGTACCGAAAGGGGAGCAGTCAACGGTAATGGATTATCGGGCACTTTCGCTTATGTGTGGAGATTATAAGTTGTTTGCGAGAATATTAGGGAACAGAATCAAGAGGGTGATAGGCAAGGTAATTGATAGGGGGCAATATGGGGTGCCAGGAAGGTCAATGTATGAAGGGCATTGCATGATTTGAGAATTTATAGAGAAACGGAGGGAGTTGGGTGATGGAGGTGTATTGGCGTTAGATTGGAAGGCTGCTTATGATAGTGTGGAAAGAGAAGCGTTATGGAGGTTCATGCGTTGGCAAGGTTTTGGGGAAGAAATAATATCTTGGGCAAAATTATTGTATCAGGGGGCGTCGATGAGGGTGTAAGTTAACGGGAGGCTAGGAGTTAAAATAGAGATGCGACGGGGACTGCGCCAAGGTTGCCCACTATCGCAAATATTGTTTGCGTGTATACAGGATCCATTTTATAGGGCTATTCGGAGGTGTGTTGCGGGAGGTGGGGAGGGTAATGACCGGGGGGAGGGGGGGCTGGTATCGTAGGTTATGTGGATGACACGACTGTTTTGGTGAGAGGTAATAGGGACTTGCTTAGGGTGGGTAAGGTGGTGGATGTGTTTGGGGAGGCTTCAGGGATGAAAATTAATGTCGAGAAGACTAAGTTTCTAGACCTAAGGGATAGTACACATGGGGATGAGGTGGTAGGGGGTGGGTGGAATGTGGTGGATCAACTATTGAGATGTGGGATAGTTTATGTGAGAGATACACGGACGGCTCGAGAGGTGAATTCGGTGCGAATGGTGGATGGAGTATTGAAAAGACTTGGTGGTTTGAGGGCGGCGCAACTAACGCTGCATCAAAGAGCAATAGTGACGAACAGCAAGTTATGGCATGTGGTTGTCATGTACCCGCTGATGCGACATGAGGTAAAACGTTTACAACATAGGGTTTTTAGGTTAATATGGGGATTGGGTTGCGAATGGTTAAGTAGAGCGGTGCTAACACTTCCGGTCAGTCGGGGAGGGCTGGGGCTTATACCTCTGGAAAAAAGGATGATGAGCGTGTACCTAAAACGAAGTTTTATAAGGGAGGGGGGCGGGAGGGGAGGTGGACTTGTGAGAGTACGTAAGGATATGCAACGGTGGTGGGGGGTAGGGATTTAATAGTTGGTGAGGCCATGTTGAGGTTTTTAATGACAGTGAGGGACCATTCGTGTGTTAAATTGCGGGTTCTTTAAGGAGTGGAAGGTAGGTCAGTGGTGGCTGCTGTTGAAGGGGCATACCCTATGTATGCGTGGAGCGAAATATGGACGCGTCTAAAACAATTACGTGTAAAACCGGGTGTTCGGGAGGTAATGTTTAGATTTTTACATGGGATTTTGCCGTCTGGGGTTGTCCTATTGAACAGGAGGATAAGGGAGGGAGGGGAATGTAGAGCGTGTGGAAGCATGGAGACAATTTTTCATGCGGTATATTTTTGTGACTGTATATTATTATTATTATAATCAATAAGAAGCGCTAAGCCACTAGGGCTATACAGCGCTGCATGTGACTGTATAGAAGTTGTGCGGGTCTGGTTAGGAAAGGTGTTGAGGTTAGTGGGTGGGGGAGGTTTGCAGGTGTTGCGGGCTTTAAGTTTGGATATAGGTGGGGTGAGTAAGATGGTGGAGAATGCAATGGCGTATTTGGTCATGGATTTTATTTATACGTCATGGGCCATGAGGGAGGTGGGCGTGGATGAGAGGATAAAGGTGTTAGCTGCGACATTTTACAGAACTAAGTGTCGTAATAGGGAAATTTTACGGAGGGAGTTGGGAGACTGCTTTTACTGAGGACTACCGGAGTTTTAGGTTGAGGGATTTATGGGATTTACGTGTAATGTAAGGGGTCGCGGCGGGCTGGCTTCCCGATAAAGATAGTGTGAAAGGGTTTAGTGTGGAAGAGAATGAATATAGTACTGAGACATAAGTGCCTTTGACTGTGTGATGAGCGGGTTGTGTTTTGTGAACGATACAAGTTCTTCAATTTAATTATTAATTATGCAATTGACAAAGGACGACAGATGTAGTGTGAAGGAATATTATATATATGAAACGAAATTATTGGACAGCGCAATCTTCAAGAATGACGCACCTAGCCAAGCTTGGTGTTTTACCCGTCATCCATGGATTTACGGCGATGCGTATGCTTCTGTGCTAATTTCATTCTACTCTCTGCTCTGTGTACTAGCCCAGCGAGCAGTACTTTATATTACTGTACCCTCGAACCAGTGGTATTGATCAGTAACAACACTGCGACTTGCCAAGCACATGAGCTCGACTCCTTGCCTAGTCGCAATGTTGTTTTTGATCAATACCACTCGTTCGTGGGTACAATAATATATATACATTATATATATACATAGTCGGCCGTCTCCCACCGAGTCAGGGTGACCCAAAAAGAAAGAAAATCCCAAAAAATAAATTACTTTTATTATCATTCAACACTTTCACCACACTCACACATAATCACTGTTTTTGCAGAGGTGCTCAGAACACAACAGTTTAGAAGCATATACGTATAAAGATACACAACATATCGCTCCAAACTGCTAATATCCCGAACCCCTCCTTTAGAGTGCAGGCATTGTACTTCCCATTTCCAGGACTCAAGTCCGGCTAAATAAAATTAACCGGTTTCCCTGAATCCCTTCACTAAATATTACCCTGCTCACACTCCAACAGATCGTCAGGTCCCAAATACCATTCATCTCCATTCAGTCCTATCGAACACGCTCATGCACTCCTGCTGGAAGTCCAAGCCCCTCGCCCACAAAACCTCTCCTACCCTTTCCTTCCAACCTTTTCGAGGACGATCCCTACCACGTCTTCCTTCCCCTACAGATTTATACGCTCTCCATGTCATTCTACTTTGATCCATTCTCTCTAAATGACCAAACCACCTCAACAACCCCTCTTCAGCCCTCTGAATAAAACTTTTATTAACTCCACACCTTCTCCTAATTTTCACACTCCGAATTTTCTGCATAATATTTACACCACACATTGCCCGTAGACAGGACATCTCCACTGCCTCCAATCGCCTCATCACTGCTGCATTCACAACCCAAGCTTCACACCCATATAAGAGTGTTGGTACTACTATACTTTCATACATTCCCTTCTTTGCCTCCATAGATAACGTTTTCTGTCTCCACATATACCTCAGTGCACCACTCAACTTTTTTCCCTCATCAGTTCTATGATTAACCTCATCCTTCATAAATCCATCCGCCGACACATCAATTCCCAAGTACCTGAAAACATTCACTTCTTCCATACTCCTCCTCCCCAATTTGATATCCAATTTTACTTTATATTATTTATTTGATACCCTCATCACCTTACTCTTTTCTATGTTCACTTTCAACTTTCTACCTTTACACACACTCCCAAACTCATCCACTAACTTTTGCAATTTTTCTTTAGAATCTCCCATAAGCACAGTATCATCAGCAAAAAGCAACTGTGTCAATTCCCGTTTTGCATTTGATTCTCCATAATTTAATCCCACCCCTCTCCGGAACACCCTAGCATTTACTTCTTTTACAACCCCATCTATAAATATATTAAACAACCATGGTGACATTACGCATCCATGTCTAAGACCTACTTTTACTGGGAAGTTGTCTCCCTCTCTTCTACACACCCTAACCTGAGTCACACTATCCTCATAAAAACTCTTTACGCCATTTAGTAACTTCCCACCTATTCCATATACTTGCAACATCTGCCACATTGCTCCTCTATCCACTCTATCATATGCCTTTTCTAAATCCATAAATGCAATAAAAACTTCCCTACTTTTATCTAAATACTGTTCACATATATGCTTCAATGTAAACACTTGATCTACACATCCCGTACCCACTCTGAAACCTCCTTGCTCATCCGCAATCTTACATTCTGTCTTACCTCTAATTCTTTCAATCATAAGACTACAGTACACTTGTCCTGGTATACTCAGTAAACTTATTCCTCTACAATTTTTACAATTTCTTTTGTCCCCCTTCCCTTTATATAAAGGTACTATACATGCTCTCTGCCAATCCCTAGGTACCTTCCCCTCTTTCATACATTTATTAACAAAAATACGAACCACTCCAACACTATATCCCCCCTCCCCCCGCTTTTAACATTTCTGTCATGATCCCGTCAGTTCCAGCTGCTTTACCCCCTTTCATTCTACGTAATGACTCACGCACCTCCCCCACACTCACATCCTGCTCTTCTTCACTTCTAAAAGATGGTATACCTCCCTGGCCAGTGCATGAAATTACCGCCTCCCTTTCTTCCTCAACATTTAAAAGTTCCTCAAAATCTTCTCGCCATCTACCCAAAACCTCCATCTCCCCATCAACTAACTCCCCTACTCTGTTTTTAACTGACAAATCCATTCGCTCTCTAGGCTTTCTTAACTTGTTTAACTCATTCCTAATTTTTTTCTTATTTTCATTAAAATTTCTTGACAGTGCCTCTCCCACTCTATCATCTGCTCTCCTTTCGCACTCTCTCACCACTCTCTTCACCTTTCTTTTACTCTCCATATACTCTGCTCTTCTTATAACACTTCTGCTCTGTAAACACCTCTCATAAGTTAACCTTTTCTCAGCATGGTTTTACAAAGGGGCGTTCCTGCCTTACGAATTTATTAACTTTTTTCACTAAGGTATTTGAGGAGGTAGATCATGGTAATGAATATAATATTGTGTATATGGACTTCAGTAAGGCTTTTGACAGGGTCCCACATCAGAGACTATTGAGGAAAATTAAGGCACATGGAATAGGAGGAGAAATTTTTTCCTGGATAGAGGCATGGTTGACAAATAGGCAGCAGAGAGTTTGCATAAATGGGGAGAAATCAGAGTGGGGAAGCGTCTTGAGCGGTGTTCCACAGGGGTCAGTGTTGGGCCCCCTGCTGTTCACAATCTACATAAACGACATAGATGAGGGCATAAAGAGCGACATCGGCAAGTTTGCCGATGACACCAAAATAGGCCGTCGAATTCATTCTGACGAGGACATTCGAGCACTCCAGGAAGATTTGAATAGACTGATGCAGTGGTCGGAGAAGTGGCAGATGCAGTTTAATATAGACAAGTGCAAAGTTCTAAATGTTGGACAGGACAATAACCATGCCACATATAAACTAAATAATGTAGATCTTAATATTACGGATTGCGAAAAAGATTTAGGAGTTCTGGTTAGCAGTAATCTGAAACCAAGAAAACAGTGCATAAGTGTTCGCAATAAAGCTAATAGAATCCTTGGCTTCATATCAAGAAGCATAAATAATAGGAGTCCTCAGGTTGTTCTTCAACTCTATACATCCTTGGTTAGGCCTCATTTAGATTATGCTGCACAGTTTTGGTCACCGTATTACAGAATGGATATAAATTCTCTGGAAAATGTACAAAGGAGGATGACAAAGTTGATCCCATGTATCAGAAACCTTCCCTATAAGGATAGACTAAGGGCCCTGAATCTGCACTCTCTAGAAAGACGTAGAATTAGGGGGGATATGACTGAGGTGTAAAAATGGAAGCCAGGTATAAATAAAGGGGATGTAAATAGTGTGCTGAAAATATCTAGCCTAGACAGGACTCGCAGCAATGGTTTTAAGTTGGAAAAATTCAGATTCAGGAAGGATATAGGAAAGTACTGGTTTGGTAATAGAGTTGTGGATGAGTGGAACAAACTCCCGAGTACAGTTATAGAGGCCAGAACGTTGTGTAGCTTTAAAAATAGGTTGGATAAATACATGAGTGGATGTGGGTGGGTGTGAGTTGGACCTGATAGCTTGTGCTACCAGGTGGGTTGCCGTGTTCCTCCCTTAAGTCAATGTGACCTGACCTGACTAGGTTGGGTGCATTGGCTTAAGCCGGTAGGAGACTTGGACCTGCCTCGCATGGGCCAGTAGGCCTTCTGCAGTGTTCCTTCGTTCTTATAGTTGCTTATATCTCACCCGAACTTCCTCCTCCCTTAGTTTATACACTTTCACCTCCCTCTTACTTGTTGTTGCCATTTTCCTCTTTTCCCATCTACCTCTTACTCTAACTGTAGCTACAACTAAATATCATACCTTGTATATTTATTTATCCTCTTCTTCATAAAATATGTATTACTTATTACCAAACCTCTTGCTACACATAGCTCAATTAAAGGCTCCCCATTTTCATTTACCCCTGGCACCCCAAATTTATATATATATATATATATATATATATATATATATATATATAATTAGAAGAATACTTTATCACTATACTTCATCAGTAAAATATCTGGGAATCCCCTTTGACCCATGCATGTCAGGAGAATTGACAGGGAACAGTGTAGTAAAGAAAGCGAATGCCAGACTGAAGTTCCTGTATAGACAAGCTCAGTGTCTACTTGAACATTAAAATGGTATAAAATACCGACAGATTGTTAGGTAAGACACATATGCAACAGTTGCATATGTGTCTTACCTAACAATCTGTCGGTATTTTATACCATTTTAATGTTCATCCTGTCAGACACTGCAACACAAGGGTATCTTGGTACAGACCATCAACTTCGACAACCTCTACTAGTGAGAACGGCTGGGTTTGAGAGGGATCTGCCCTCCCAAAGCAACCTACGTCTCACCTCCTGGCACTATATAAGGCTCCATCCTGTCACTTCAACTTCATATTGTTTCAGACAACGGAACAATGCTCTTCTCCAGACTGAGGGACTGACCACCTCAAAACTTTAAGGGTGATGGACTGATTACATCGTCTTCAAGTATCTTCTGCTTCTATCAACTTTTCTGTACTCGACTGAAGAAGCCTACTGTGTAGGCGAAACGTTTCGAAATAAAGCTACCTAACTGTTGCATATGTGTCTTACCTAACAATCTGTCGGTATTTTATACCATTTTAATGTTCATCCTGTCAGACACTGCAACACAAGGGTATCTTGGTACAGACCATCAACTTCGACAACCTCTACTAGTGAGAAAGGCTGGGTTTGAGAGGGACCTGCCCTCCCAAAGCAACCTACGTCTCACCTCCTGGCACTATATAAGGCTCCATCCTGTCACTTCAACTTCCTATTGTTTCAGACAACGGAACAATGCTCTTCTCCAGACTGAGGGACTGACCACCTCATAACTTTAAGGGTGATGGACTGATTACATCGTCTTCAAGTATCTTCTGCTTCTATCAACTTTTCTGTACTCGACTGAAGAAGCCTACTGTGTAGGCGAAACGTTTCGAAATAAAGATACCTAACTGTTGCATATGTGTCTTACCTAACAATCAGTGTCTACTTACTGAGGCTCGCAGGACTCTATGTCTAGCCCTTATACAATGCCATATGGGTTACGCTTGCTCTTCATGGTGCTCTGCCTTGACAAAAAAACTGAAAGATAGACTGCAAATCACCCAGAACAAAATCGTAAGATTCATCCTGGGGCTGGGACCAAGAGAGCATGAAGGCCAGAATGAATTACAGCAGTTGGATATGCTGAATGTTGAAGACAAAGTAAAACAAATGAAGCTAAATCATGTTTATAAAATTGCTCACAGTGTCCAGAATATCTTGCTGTCAATTTTGTCAAGTTTGGGAACCAAAGCAATCATAGTACTAGGGGGAGAGAGCACAACTTTGTTGTACCCAGGGTCATTGGCCAGGCGTCAAACACCTTTTATTGTACAGCAATAAAGGAATGGAACAGACTGCCCGCACATGTCAAAGCCAGTAATAGCATGAACCCGTTCAAGAAGAGTGCCAAAACGTGTCTGATGAATGTAGCTACAGAAAGGGAGGGGAATGATTTTCTGTTTTTTAGTTAACATACGTGTAAATTTTACCTTATTCCTAGTAATGACCCTCGTATTGTGGATAGTCTTAATGACCCTCGTGTAGTAGATAGTCTTTTTAGTATGATAATAAGATGTTATCTTCATTATAGAATAATAAGAAAATATTATAACCTTTATATTATAATAATAAGGTAAAAGGACCCCATTGGAAATAAGTCACTCTGTCTGACTTTTTTGGGTTATCCTAGGTTCCCTACACATATGCTGCTATGTATGATAATTCTATGTAACTATATTTGTGCATACCTGAATAATCTTACTTACTTACTTACTTATGTGAAGGTAGCTGGGATGCATTGGTAAAAAACTGAAGTGAGTCACATGGCAAAGCATGATCAGTTAACCATGGTTATATACACTGATACACGCAGTGATGCGAAGCAGTCATAGTACATCAGTCATCTGAGATGAGGCACATGCTACCAGAAATCGGAAAAATTGTCACACGGTTCATGAGGTCGTGGCAAGTACTAATGGATCTTAAGGTGATAATGTGATACTTTTAATTGTTGGAATATAGGCTTCTGTATATCATAGGCATTCGGAATTGAATACCACTGATATACAACTTGTCATGAAGATAAACGTCATAGAATTTGGATACAGAAGGCTTCACCTATTTGCTAACTTCTGGCCCAACTCTTGGACATGACACACTTCCACTACGGAGTTCCACCTACCCGTGATAACGCCTTCGTTTGCTGCACCTTGTGACTCCCGTATATTCTTCCTGTCTGTCGCCACTCCCTACGAGCCCCATGGAGGCAAGGTAAGTGGCAGACCAGGGGTCTAGCCTGTGAGGGCGGAGAATGTAGCTAGGATTAGGGACAATGATACCAGAAGACGAAAAGGAACAAACACCTCTTCGCATGGAAAGACATTTTGAATGTGACACTCCCCCAATGGGGAACAAAGGCGGGGTCACCAACCGGTAAAGATCCGGGCTGCTTAATACTGCGACTCTACTATCCAACTGCCTGTGCCTCAGATTCTTCAAGATAATAATGGCGCGCATCACCTGCTCCTAGGCTGAGGGACTTACTACCTCATCTTCAAGTATTTGCTGTATATATTTCTATTATGTTCATGTATTGTATTGATAAAGCCAATGGATAGCTAAACGTCTACATGATAGCTAGAAGTTGCACATATATCTAATGCTTCATCTGATACGAAGATACTCAGATCTCCTTTGTTCCTCCTAACGGCATTGATAACCCAGAGATCAAATAGCACATATTAAAGACAGGCTGAAAAAGGAATAATTACTGCTTTCCTCTTTCAACCTGTCTTTAATTTGTGCTATTTAATCTTTGGGTTATCATTGTTGTTAGGAGATCTGAATATTAAATAATAATCATTCAAACATTATTCACTTGTTCCTGTTAATTCAAAATATTATTTTCTATCCTGATAGGTGATGATAACAGTGGTAGATGAGCTAATATGAAACACTGTACCATAACAGTATATAACTGTTTACCACCATACTATAAATTTTTAGTGTCTTGTATTTATTGCTGTCGATATTACATTCTTTCCCGATAATGAACAAATTACTTCGAATGGTGGGGCTGAGGGGTATAACGATTTTTATTGGTTGGGCAAAAGTAGGGTGATTACAGCAAATGGTCTCGGAGATGTGAGAAAATCATGATAAATAGACATGACATAAACCATAGTGGATATGAGGTTATTTAAAGATTTTTTCTCAGTAAAAGGAAATATTGCTGAGAGAATTATGTAAATAAACATTAACTATGAGAAAGTCATAGTGGCCTCCATTGCCTCTTTCCATATTCTAAGATGATGAATTCTCGTCAAGTCCTGGAACAAGCGCTTGTTAGGTTCAGGTACTGGAAAGCAAATTAGTAGTGATAGTCAGGTCCAGGTAAGGGGAAGATGTAAATGCCCGTCAGGTTCAATTTATGACAGGTCCGGATACTAGGATGTAAATCCAGATACAGGGATGTAAATATATGTTCATCGGGAAGTAAATGAGAGTTCGTCTCGTCCAAGTTCTAGTAGGTACGTGAATTTTCGTCAGGTCAGGTACTAGGAAGTAAATCAGTATTCATTATCTTCAGGTACTGAAATAAACGAGTGCTTATCAGGTCTAGGTAATTGGAAACAAGATGCGTTCTTGTTTTATCCAGCTTTTGAGGAATAAATAAATATTTTTCAAGCCTCTCGGTGGAAAGCGGTGATTTGAATCAATGAACCTAAATTCGGGATTGTGAGGTTCATGAAAAGAAACATAAATGAGTACCACTCAGAGTCCGGGTTCTAATTAACAGATGACATGGTTCAGATTCAAGAATGTAAATATGATGGCGTCATGTTCAAGATTAGAACCCTTTGTGAGTGCTCATCAGGTGGTCCTGGGATATTAATTAGTACTCGTCAAATCCAAGGACCAAAATGAGAACTCGTCCGCTCAGGACCAAAACGAATGGTTCTTATACCCAAGTTCAAGAACCTAAATGAGATGCTGATAATGTCCACGTGCAAAACAACTAAATGACTGCTCCTCAAGTAGTAGAGGAGAAAAAGGATTAAGTTCAATTGTTACAGGTGAATCAATAACTTCATACTAGCTAAACAAAGATGGAACCCATGTTTTGCAATTGGATATACTTCCATAATCTTCCTCTGTCTGTAATAATTCGAACTGTAATACTTATTTCGATGACTAATTTCATTTATTTCAGTAACACACGAATTCCAGACTATTACTGAAGTAATGTAATCAGTTGGTTAAACCTCCTCTAAACCAACGCTAATTAATGTACAGCTGGCGCCGATATTAATTAATTGTGAAAATATGTATAATTCAACAATACAGTTGAAATTATTCAGATTTTTTCATAACAAATTTGATTCTTCTACAACGAATCCTCAAACGGATACCACTATAATGTAGTAGGTGAGGAAGGCCGCTACAATGAAGCAGTAAATGATAACACAAATCAATATGGCAGAAAAGAAAATTATGCTGTTCAGTGCGACAGCCAAAGGAAACACATCACATTATAAGAGGAAATGAAAACGGCATCATAGTAAAGCGCACCACTTGTAACCAAAAATATGAGCTAGTTTAATTAACCAGCAAAGAAAAACCTGCTAGAAGTGGAAAAAAAAGGAGGGTCCGCTACTTTTCAGCATCAAAGAATTCCAACCAATCTGTTCAGCCAGTATTGCAAGCAGTGTCCAGGAAGGATTTGGAATTATGTGAAGATAAGAGACAAAGGAAATTAAGGAAGATAAGGGAATCGAGGAAGTTGATGATGGTGGGATCTGAAATCGAGGACAAAAACGTGGAGGAATGATGGATAGTGGAGTCGGAGTGGAGAAATCTAAAGTTGACATGTTTAGATTGATGAAGCATAGAAGTAAATGAAAAACAAAAAGACTTAAAAAACGCTGGAATGCAAAGAGAGTTGATGACGAATTAGATTGATAGAGAATAAGGGAGAGAAAAATTAGACACTCGAAAGGTGAAGGATTTAATATTAATTTGGTGGAAAGGAAGGATGACGAATTTGAATGATAAATAATTATTAAGAGCATAGAAAAAAACGAAAGATGGAACAATAAAAGAGGATGATCCGTAAAGTTTACAGAATAAGGGAATTAAGAAAGATGATAATAGAGGGAGAGGACAGACAGTGATTAAGTAGAAAGGAGAACATGGGTTGA
Source organism: Cherax quadricarinatus (assembly GCF_038502225.1). Taxonomy (NCBI): domain Eukaryota; kingdom Metazoa; phylum Arthropoda; class Malacostraca; order Decapoda; family Parastacidae; genus Cherax; species Cherax quadricarinatus. The sequence continues at coordinate 6,551,448 of NC_091361.1, read as the reverse complement.
AAACGAAAGAATGGCAAGATTGAGGACAACGAACTAATTTAAAAAAAATATGAGTCAGATAAATAGATGATAGTTGATTAGATTGAAGGTTGTCCAAGCAGCCGGAGATAATGGAAGGATGTAATTGGTGAAAATGGAGTGTACTAACTGGGAATAATGGAGAGGCGGGAAGCGAGGAGAAAATAGAGCTTTCAGGCATTCAGTATCGCTGTGAGACTGACACAGATGAGGGAGCCTCAGTAGCAGCATTTCGGGAGTCGCGTTAATTACCGTAAACACGGAAGACATTGAGTTAATAGCTGATGCCAATGTATTACCACATAAACATAATTATGACTAATGTGAAAATGGGAATTCATTTTTCACTCACCCTCCATCGATTACAAAGAAGACTACTAAATGTTTCAGTCACCTGAAGATCCTCAGGTTACGTGAAGAGTTTAAATATTCTCTTGAATTAGAAAAAAACTACACAAAATAATTTACATTTCTCATTTATTTCAGATATCGTCTTATTGTTTTAAGTATTTCTTGTATTCGTCAACCACTTATTTATTCCTCGGCCTTCCCCATCATATATATCTTAAATCCATATGAAAACCAACAATCCTCGTTCATCTTAACAAGTTTCATTAAGCTTTGAGATCCCCATGTATATAATAGGATGAAATATTTCTAGCAGTCCTACTGGTAGTCTAATATTATGAGGTATGGTGAAGTAGATAATGCATCAGACTTTTGGTCCCCTACTCTCGTGGGGAGACAGGTTCCTGGGTTTGAGTCCTGGTCGTGCAGTAATATTTCTCTGCATGTAACAACTTGTTTTGATAGAATTATTGATATTTGTTTTGCTTGAGAGGTGGACATTGAATAAAACCACAGTTCATTCACAATTTCATAATTACATATCCGCATCATTGTAAAAACTGTGTTTCTCAAAATCCTAACCATATAGATACTGAGTGTTCTGATGATTCTGGTCGACCCGGATGTGCCCAAGACTGATGAGTTGATTTGCTGATCAGCTTGCATCCCTTGTAACTCGCATCAATCGGCATTGCCTAGCACGGTGTAAATTGCTTTCTCTGTGGAAAGAGGCAAATGTAGTCACCGTTTATAAAAACGAAGCACAAAGCGGTAATCAGCAACTACAGACCAGTGCCCATTGTGTCAATATCGCAGTATACATCGGCTAATTATCTCAGAGGAATTGTCAGCATTCTTTGCCTAACATTCGTTTTTATGATAGTCAAAATGGCTTCAGAAAGGTCGTTCTGAGGCTTATCCAGTATTGAACTTGACCATTATGTTGGGTCTGTGATTGGAGAAATCCAATGCTGAATAGTAACCATAGATATTGCTGGCGCTATCGACCCAATATTGTAACAATTACTCATGGAAAACTGCAAACATTTGGAATCTTTCGTTCTGTACAGCAACTTTTCAGTGATTATCTTCAAGGTAGATCTCTAAGAGTAGGCCTCAACGGGAGAGTCTTCAAGACAAGACAAGAAAGTTTAGGCAAGACTCTTGTGGGATGAGCAGGGAAGTGGGGATAGAAGAATAGACTGGTGAGACGAAGGTTATGCGTAGAAGAAATAGTGACAGGGATTAACCCAGCAGCTAGGCGCTCGTGGGGCGGACTGGAGAAGCAGGATGGGTAGTCTGAGAACGAGAATTCATCGTTCTTAGTTGGTGTAAGTCTTCATTCTCGAATATCTTGCAGCAGGCTTGGTCTCTCAGGAAGGGAGGCAGGTGGGGACAACAGAGGCAGCTCAGTTGTAGGTGTTATTTTGCGTGGAATATTTGAGGAAGAGCTATTCTCAAATTTCTTGAAATTTGTTCTGGAGAGGTGGTACAGTTTTGTTTTATTACCAAAAGTAAAATGGAGTGGTTTGATGAACCCAGAACTTGGGTAAGAGTGAAATGGTGTAGAGTTTCACAAGGGAATTTAACAGATCCAACACAGAGCCCTTTGTACAGTTCTGTGCAAGCCATGGTATCCTCATTCGAAGGAGATGTGTAGGTAGTACGTTGTCCCAAGTAGGTAAACTGGTGCAGGAGTCATCAACATCTTCCTCCTCTTCCTCAGAAGAGGAGGAAGATGTTGAAGAGGGCGAATCTTCGATGGTGCTGTCTGATGGAAGAAGTCGATGGTGACCTCTCATTGGTGGGATTTGGAGGACTCTCGTAACATGAAGGTGGTGGTGGTAGTGGAGCTGTTTGAGAGGAGCTTACTGGTGTTGAAATACTGACATTACTGGAGGTGGTCTTGTGGCTGAATAAGGTGGGGGAGCAGGGAAAGTAAACTCTGGCATGTTGTTCAACCAGAAGAGCTCATTAATGGTGTTGTTGAAGTTTCCAGAGAGAGCCATATTCTGCATATAAGCATACACTATTCAGTAGTAAATTTTGTTAGGGTCACAGTCAGATACGAAGGTGGTGGTGGAGGGTTGAGTGGCCTGGAGAAGTTAAGTGGCATCAGCCTGTAATTTGCTGATAACAGCGTAAGTGGGAGATCTGGAAGTGGACTTCTTTTGTGCTGCTTCTTGAGTGTTTTTCAATATTTCAAGCCGTGTAGGACATTTTGCAGCAAGAGTATGGTGGTTGCTCTTACAATTCAGGCTAGTTGGTGTTGGAGTGGTAGTGGAGTATGTCTTGAAATCGTGGCCCTTATAACCATAGGTCGTGCGGAACTTCCTGTCCACAATAGCGTAGTCCTTAGTGCTGTGCACCTGAGCTTATTGCTTGGACAGCATTTGTTCTGTTAGTGGGTTGGATTTGTGAAGGACCTTCCTAGTATGGGCCAGCAGGCCCGTTGCAGTGTTCCTCCTCTGTTATGTTCTTATGTTCATATAAGAAGAGCAATTCCAGCAGTGTGGGATATGGTGGTACCTTTATGCTTCAATATAACTGGGGCTTATGAATTAATAATACAGGGCCAGACCCCCAGCCACAGCATGGGCAGCCATGGTCACATCAGTAAAAGTGATTTTTAACATGGATGACGCAGTAGGGATTTTGGTAATGCGCTCCTCTGTAGCTCAGGAGTTCTTGTCTTCAATGGAGGTCTTGAGGTCGTCATTGGGTTGTGAAATAAGAAGTTTGTCCAGTTTCCTGAATAAGACAGTCCTCTTGGCCCTTAATGCCAGAGAAAACATGACGGTAAAGCCTCGGTCAGTGAGAGTGGTGGTGGAGGCGGAGGTGAGTAGCTTTTCAGCCTCAACATCTTCGTTGCACACGACAATGCAGGCGTCCTGGAGCGTCAGAATAGTTTTAAATTTCATTTGCAAACTGCCACTAACGGCAGCTGCAAGTGTAAGTTTTAAGGAGTCCTTCACAATTCCACTGCAAGGTTTAATCTTAACACGATTTGAGTAACTCATCGTGAGAGATCAAAGACGATGACAGTGAAGGTAAAGGTTCCTTTTCCCAATGGGGATCGAAGGGTGACTCTTAAGATGATGTTCAGTGCTAGAGCTACTGCACAGGGCGAGGTCTACAGAGCGAATGCGTCCGATGATGATGAGTTTTCAAGACATTCAACAGTTAATTATTATGGAAAGACACTTCAGTGGCCTTCACGGCATCCCAGAATCCCATGCCTAAAGCAGAAGAAAGTAATCTGTAATTTACTTGTCCAAAACAGGAAATGCTCTCATGCAAATCAGTCTCCACCTTAAAGCAATATTATCCTGGAAAGAACAATAGCAGGTTGCATTTTCTAATCTACTGGGAGCAAGGTGTTATTACTAGAGAAGTGTTAAGTATGAAAGAATGAACAATAGAACCTGAGCAAGATGTGGATATCATAAGGGTGAAATAATACCAGAAAATACATATGAAGAATCACGTGATAAATCTTGCAAGCACCCTTTATCGGGCAACCTGGAATTTATTAAGGCCTGAACACGTGCTCTTTTGTGTGTGTCATCCTACTCGCGCCACACATATAGATTCCTGTTCTTTATTTCTGACTAATCACAAGCCTTCCCCGAGTCGCTTCAGCTAAGTGGCGATGTCTTCTTCTGGCTTCCCATTGGTTTAGAGACCAAGACGTAAACACTTGTTGCTTGGCGTCGCCGAGACTCATATTCTAGTGAGACTCATATACTCTTGGATTTTAGCCTCTACAATGTCGGTAAGTACTGATTGTTATGTCTAGTGCGTAAATGAATAGTTTAGGCATATTTTGATATATATATATATATATATATATATATATATATATATATATATATATATATATATATATATATATATATATATATATATGTGTCGTGCCGAATATGTAAAACTGGTCAATTAGCAAGAACTCATTTAAAATTAAGTCCTTTCTAAAATTTTCTCTTATAAGTTTAAAGATATATTTTTTTCATTGATGTTAATGTAAAAATTTTTAATTTTGCATCAAAAGAATCTTAAAAACTTACCTAACCTTATTATAACAAGATCAATTTATTTTAGCCTAACCCAACTAAATATATTTTAGATTTGTTTACAATAATTTAATACTAAACAAGCACAGTGAAATATATTTTTTTCGTTAGGTTCAGAATGATTTTGGCGAAATTATTGCATACACAAATTTTCACTTGTCCTATATGGCAAGACGAACGTTGCTATTTAAGCCAAGATCGCAAGTTCTGCCTATTCGGCACGACATATATATATATATATATATATATATATATATATATATATATATATATATATATATATATATATATATATATATATATATATATATATATATATGTATATATATATATATATATATATATATATATATATATATATATATATATATATATATATATATATATATATATATATATATATATATATGTCGTGCCGAATATGTAAAACTGGTCAATTAGCAAGAACTCATTTAAAATTAAGTCCTTTCTAAAATTTTCTCTTATACGTTTAAAGATATAATTTTTTCATTAATGTTAATGTAAAAATTTTTAATTTTGCATCAAAAGAATCTTAAAAACTTACTTAACCTTATTATAACAAGAACAATTTATTTTAGCCTAATCCAACTAAATATATTTTAGATTTGTTTACAATAATTTAATACTAAACAAACACAGTGAAATATATTTTTTTCGTTAGGTTCAGAATGATTTTGGCGAAATTATTGCATACACAAATTTTCGTTTGTCCTATATGGCAAGATGAGCGTTGCTATTTAAGCCAAAATCGCAAGTTCTGCCTATTCGGCACGACATATATATATATATATACAAACAATGATCTCTGGCTGAAGGAGACTCGAACCTACGAACCTTGGCACAAGGTACACAGTGCTTTACCAAACTACCCACAGGTTCGAGTCTCCTTCAGCCAGAGATCAGTGTATATTTCGCCTGCTCTTGCGAATTCCTTGCATTGTTAAAATCTCTGGTAAGGCTGATGCATGCAGGGAATGAGATGAAAAGCTGTAAGCCTTCTCCTTGAAAGCTGGCTGCCTTGGATCAACGTGTAACGCAAGTTGCACGCCAAGGTATTGTCCAGTGTGGGTAGATTGGTACAGCACTGCATACCTTGTGCCAAGGTTCGTAGGTTCGAGTCTCCTTCAGCCAGAGATCAGTCTTTGTGTATATTTCGCCTGCTCTTGCGAATTCCTCGCATATATATATATATATATATATATATATATATATATATATATATATATATATATATATATATATATATATATATATATATATATATATATATATATATATATATTTATATATGTCGTGCCGAATATGTAAAACTGGTCAATTAGCAAGAACTCATTTAAAATTAAGTCTTTTCTAAAATTTTCTCTTATACATTTAAAGATATATATTTTTCATTAATGTTAATGTAAAAATTTTTAGTTTTGCACCAAAAGAATCTTAGAAAACTTACCTAACCTTATTATAACAAGAACAATTTATTTTAGCCTAACCCAACTAAATATATTTTAGATTTGTTTACAATAATTTAATACTAAACAAACACAGTGATATATATTTTTTCCGTTAGGTTCAGAATGATTTTGGCGAAATTGTTGCATACACAAATTTTCGCTTGTCCTATATGGCAAGATGAGCGTTGCTATTTAAGCCAAGATCGCAAGTTCTGCCTATTCGGCACGACATATGTATATATATATATATATATATATATATATATATATATATATATATATATATATATATATATATATATATATATATATATATATATATATATATATAAATATATATATATATATATATATAAGGTCCGTGTGAAGCATAATATGAGTGTACCATGCAATTGAAAAAAGTGCAGCAAAAGAGGCCTCAGTACACATGCGGCTGCCCCTTTAGACCTATACTCCAATTTCAGTAAATAAATATTTATAAAAAAAAATTCTATTGCATATATGAATTCTGTAGTGGTCTGGATGTGTACAGAACGTTTTTATTGTCCTTCCTGACCAATGATAAATTGTTTTATGGTGAGCTCTCAAACTATGAGTCAAAATATGTCTGCGTTTTGGAGGAAAGTGACTCAGATCCGGAGCCAGATGGCCCAGAATTGCTTGAAAGTGATGATGAATACTTGCCACTGGATGCAGATGTGTCAAGTGATGAGGAGGAATGTAAGGCAGACAAAAAAGTGAAAAGTAGTCAAGAAAAAGAAAGGTATTACGATCGAGGAGTACCCTCGAATTTTCTAACTGAGACTCACGTAAAATATTAATTGAAAATGGCATATCATTTTCATTTGCTGCAACATTTGGGACAGATCCTTCACTATACTAAGAAGTAAGCCTTTGATAAGCAGCTCATATTTAGCATCTGGCAGCATACCCAACATCACTGTTCCAACTGTCATTCCCGTGTAAACTTCTCAAGCAACTGGCGTAGCTGTCAGTTGACCAGCATTATATCTGTGCAAATGTTGGGCTAAATGACGAGCAGCAAAAATATATCTAATAAGTTTGGACAGAATCGTGGAAGAGGGCATGGAAGAGGACGTGAAAAAGAAATAGCTGCGATCACACGTCTTCTCTCTCGCTGGCACATTCCTAGGCTCACACTTACCAGGTATAAAATTATAGGACTCGGCTGTGACCTAATCCTCAAAGTCACATAATAAGTCACTGATAACTGCCTGCGAGTGATCGGATGCACCTAACGTATAAGGCGAGGATGTTAGTAGGATCGTTGAAGAATCGAAGAGAACCTGGACGAATAAGACTACCGGTTCTTCAGCGAACAAACAGGATTTCTGATTTTGCGAGCACTCTTACTCGTCACTCGCCAAGTTACAGCTTAAGTTTAGCAGGCGTCACGTCTCTCCTTCCGTTCGTTTGGTTGTTACTACTTTGAGATTACTTTCTTCTAGGCCTGTTTTTAAATTGATAATTATTACCATTATGGCTTACGTTAACAATCATCGCCATTCAGAAAAGTGGAGATGAAGACCAAAAAAATTAGAGAATGTAATGGTAGGTAAGACACATAGGCAACAGTTACGCAACTTTATTCCGAAACGTTTCGCCTACACAGTAGGCTTCTTCAGTCGAATACAGTCGAAGAAGCCTACTGTGTAGGCGAAACGTTTCGGAATAAAGTTGCCTAACTGTTGTCTGTGTCTTACCTACCAACCTGTCGGTATTATATACCATTTTGATATTCAGAGAGTGTAATAATAGTTATTTTCTCTACTGACAAGTGTCTCTTGGCATAGGTTTGTAGATAAAGCACTAAATAACATAATTATGAATAAAGAATCAATATTATTTATTTTTTTGTGTCTAGGCTTAAGAGCAGAGAAACAACCACTTCATTACTCAACCTTATTCAACTTGAACCCAGTGCTGCGAGTCCTGTCTTGATCAGATATTTTTAGCACATTATTTGCATCCTCTATTTATTCCTGTTTTCTATTTATCCACCTCAGTCATATTGCTCCTAATTCTACTCCTTACTCGAGAGCGCATTCTTAACTTTTTTGGGTAAGGATGAAGCTCACTTGATTTAAAAAGAAGGTTAGCATATAAACTGAAAAGTGAAATATATTTTTTGCATTCATTCTGAATTTTCTTAATATATTGTGGCAAACAGATACATTTTTCGGGTACTCCTCGTACGTTTTTTTTTCATATATCTGCAATAGTAGTTGCCTTATGATCATTACAGAGTTTCCCTATAAACACTCGCTAATTCTTAAGATTTCTCCTGTTGTGCAATGCTAGCTTCTCTTTTTCCGGTTTCCTATTTTTTTTTAATATGCATGTATTCCTTTCATTCCAGTTAAACCATTTAGCTTGTGATTCAATCTGATTGGAATCCCTTCCCCTGACGCTCCTCATCATCAGTCTTCTGTATATCTTCCTCTTGACATTCTTCTCATATTTCGCATCAGGTAATCTTTATTTTCAATCTATTCTTCACTTCAAGGTTATCAAATATAGTAACTATCAACCATCGACTACCATCTTTCACTTAGCTGTGCTTATGACGTAGTATATATTGGTAGTAACACAGAGAGTGTTTTTCTCTAATTTTATTTCGTCTGCTAAGATTTCATTATTGATGTAAACTCCATCTGACGACAATTTATGAGATGAATGTATAGATCTGAACTGAGCGCAGGTTGCTGTTGATCTTTACTTTCAAGGTTCAGGTACTAATATTTTTCCTCTTAAAACAATTCTCTACTTTTCTCGGTAACCAAATCAATGTATCAAGCAGAAAGTTTGTCTCATACAATGTGAGTCCGATATTTTTTTTTATTTTATTCTTTAGGCATAAGTTTTAGTGTCACAAACGATGACTGTAGATAAGTACAACATAATTTCAACATTAAAAATTAAAACAAAATCAAATAAAGGGATCAGAGTTTTTCGTTCTCAGACAAAAATCCTCTTGTATTAATATTGGTAGAATTACCGAGAATACGTTAAGTAAAAGGACATAAATGCAACTAATGTAACATTTTATTGTGGCAACGTTGCCATAATGAAATGTCACATTAGTTGCATTTGGGTCCTTTTACTTAACAAAAGCTCCTCTTCAGCAGATTGGCACACACTGGAGGGGTGAAATTATAAAGCTAGCTTTACATGTGTCCTGGCTGGCTGTGAGCTGGAGAGAATGGAACAGAATGGAGAAGTCCATCTCATAAGAATCTTGTTATAAGCCTCTTGTATAGATCCTTTGCTGTAGTTGATAATTTAAAGTAAGTCCTAGACTGAAGGATGTTGCTGAGTATAGTACAGAACATCTGGTATAAATACTATACTTTGGACACAAAACATCTGGTATAAATACTATACTTTGGACACAAAACATCTGGTACAAATACTATACTTTGGACACAAAACATCTGGTATAAATACTATACTTTGGACACAAAACATCTGGTACAAATACTATACTTTGGACACAAAACATCTGGTATAAATACTATACTTTGGACACAAAACATCTGGTATAAATACTATACTTTGGACACAAAACATCTGGTATAAATACTATACTTTGGACACAAAAATCTGGTATAAATACTATACTTTGGACACAAAACATCTGGTATAAATACTATACTTTGGACAGGTTGAATTTCGTTTTCGATTTGATGAGAGTTGCTTTAATAATTGTTTGGTAGGGATGCAGAAATTTACGTGGAAACTTGGAGTATCTCAAGATGATGTTATAGTGGTTTTACCGTTGTGAGTCCGGAGTGAGGAAGCAGTTAACACAATATTGCAGTGAAACAGATACAACACAGCACTAACTAAAACAGTGAAGTTGGAGACATAACTACCATACAACGAAATGCGAGATGCAGAGAAACACTGAAAGTCACATAGAAAATTAATACAACCAATACTGACTGTAACTAGAGAGAGAGAGAGGTAGAGGTAGAGAGAGAGAGAGAGAGAGAGAGAGAGAGAGAGAGAGAGAGAGAGAGAGAGAGAGAGAGAGAGAGAGAGAGAGAGAGAGAGAGAGAGAGAGAGAGAGAGAGAGAGAGAGAGAGAGAGAGAGAGAGAGAGAGAGAGAGAGAGAGAGAGAGAGAGAGAGAGATGACAGAGTTTTTTGACTACCACTCACTACTTTGTGATCGTCAATATGGCTTCAGGAAAGGTTACTCTGCTGCTGATCTGTTGTTAAACCTCTCCACTAAGTGGCACCAGTCACTGGATGAATCTAAAGTCAGCTATGTGGTAGCACTGGACATTGCTGGCACTTTCGACCGGGTGTGGCACCAGGGCCTCTTAGCAAAACTTCAAGCACTGGGAATTGCAGGCTCTACACTACGCCTCCTCAGTGATTACCTTCATGGTAAATCTCTAAGGGTAGTTCTCAATGGAACGAAATCAGCAAGACATCCTACTGGGGCAAGTGTTCCACAAGGAAGCGTGCTGGGACCATTGTTATGGAATGTCTACTTCTACGACCTTCTTCATCTCATCCCAGAATCTCATGCATATGCAGACGACTGTACATTGACATTCACTTATCCAAGAGAAGAAATGCCAGCTGCTCTAAGCTACATCAATCACCAGCTGAGAGCTATATCAGCTTGGGGAAATAGATGGCAAGTAACATTTGCACCTGAGAAAACGCAAATGAAGATGGTCTCTAGGCACCATGATGGTAATGCTGGTGCAGTAGTAAGGATGAAAGGGAGGGTGTTGGCACCTGGAGAAGAAGTTGATATCCTTGGGGTGAAATTTGACTCCAAACTAACTATGAAGAACCATGTTGTAAATCTTGCAAACAAGGCAGGCAGGAAGCTTACAGCACTTCGCTGTATCTCGCGTCTGCTTGACAGTAGGGGTTGCAAGATTCTGTACGAGGCACAAGTACGCTCACACCTTGAGTATGCTCCACTTTATTGGTTTGCCTGCTTCCCCTCTCATCTGCGACTGCTTGACAGAGTAGAGAACAGAGCAAGACGTCTCATCTCTCGCCTGGACCCATCCTGGATAGATCTGTCATTTCAGTAGAGCCTTCAACTTAGGAGGGATGTTGGTGGCCTTACTGTTATGTACAAGGCCAATATTGTAAAAGTACCACACTTGGATCCACTTCGAGGTCAGCGTGAAACAAGCTTTTATGCCACAAGACGGGCAGAAAGCAGCAACTTCACTCTGGCTATACTCTTCTCCAGAACATCACTCCATCTGAGATCATATGTACCCAGGATGACTCGAGTATGGAACACATTCGTACAGCATAATGATGTCAACGAGATAGTCAGTTGATCAAATGAAAATGCTGGCCCACAGATAGCTCCAACTTCATCCTGTTTCCTACTTGTATGTCTCATAACAATAAAAATGCTTTCAAATGAGCTGATGTAGGTAACAGCTCTTAGCTTGCCAATAAAGTTAGGAATCCTTAACCTGTAAATAGCTTGTCAATAAAGCTAGGGATCCTTAACCTTGTCAAACCCTGTGTAAAAAGAGAGAGAGAGAGAGAGAGAGAGAGAGAGAGACTGTCACAAAATTATGTCTTTAAATGCAAAGTTTATCAACGTTGTCTTCTGCAAGTGGACTGACTCACTTTAATAGTAATATGTTTATCACAAGAATCATTTTGTAAATAATTCCTAACATACAAACTATCTGTAGATACTGTGACACATAAAGGCAATATTATATAGTAAGAAGAAATTTATGAACATTATTGATCACATAAACGTTCATATAAAATTAATTATTTCATGACGAGTAAATGTCTCTGTGTTCAAAGAATTAAAAAAAAGCCTAATTTTAAATGTGAAATATCAATAGGTAAGTGATGGGTCTGCAACTGGCTAATAAAATTCATTAACTATCAAATTGGTGAGCTTTGAAATTTCGCTGATGTTCGCAGCTGTGTAAGGAAAGGCTTAATTAATCACTTTTTAAACCGAGAAATTTATCAGTGAAAATAGTAAATACACCGCGTTTTCAGGATGATGCAAAAGAAAAACGGGTAACACTGAGAATAATTAATGAACGAAATAGAAGGGCTAGTTTCAACACCATAGAGATATACAGAATTAAAGAATATCTGAACAAACATTGGTATATATCAGCATATATGAGGAAACACTGCCTAATTTCAGGATGTCTTAGGCATAAACCTCAGTATTGATTGAGGATGAAAAATACTGTAAAATCAATAAACAAATAACAGTGTCAAAAGAAAATTATAAATCTTGAATGAGCGTAGCCAGTTTAAATCATAACATCTAATTCATTCAGAATGTTGTGCCAAATCAGCCAAATTAGTGAGTTTGGCTTAAAGAGCAACGATCATTTCCGGCTGATAAACATAATGAAAATCATTTTAAACAATAACTCTGCAAAAATCAATCTGAGCATAATGAGAAATATATATATGTCAATGGTTTTAAGTAGCATAAATAAATTAAAACTGAATTTAATATAACTAGTAAAATAAGGTTAATTTGTTTACATTAGATTTCCTTGAGGGAAGGAGAGGTTTCTAATTTTGGTTATGAGACAAAATATTTTTATATATCATAGTCAATAAAAGATATTTGGAAAGAGTTCAAATTTTAGGGGAGTTTTGCCTAACTGAACAATTCGGCTTATAAGGCACTACATATGTCTATCTATCTATCTATCTTTCTACATAAATATATAGTATATATATAATATATATATATATATATATATATATATATATATATATATATATATATATATATATATATATATATATATATATATATATAATATATATACATATATATATATATATATATATATATATATACATACATATATATATATATATATATATATATATATATATATATATATATATATATATATATATATATATATATATATATATATATATATATATATATATATATATATATATATATGTCGTGCCGAATAGGCAGAACTTGCGATCTTGGCTTAAATAGCAACGCTCATCTTGCCATATAGGACAAGTGAAAATTTGTGTATGTAATAATTTCGCCAAAATCATTCTGAACCTAACGAAAAAAATATATTTCACTGTGTTTGTTTAGTATTAAATTATTGTAAATAAATCTAAAATATATTTAGTTGGGTTAGGCTAAAATAAATTGTTCTTGTTATAATAAGGTTAGGTAAGTTTTCTAAGATTCTTTTGGAGCAAAATTAAAATTTTTTACATTAACATTAATGAAAAAAATATATCTTTAAACGTATATAAGAAAATTTTAGAAAGATCTTAATTTTAAATGAGTTCTTGCTAATTGACCAGTTTTACATATTCGGCACGACATATATATATATATATATATAATTTCGCCAAAATCATTCTACCTATATATACTGTGTTTATATAGTATTAAATTATAAATATAAAATATATTTATATATAAATTGTTCTTGTTATAATATATAGTTTTCTATTCTTTTGGAGCAAAATTAAAATTTTTTACATTAACATTAATGAAAAAATATATCTTTAAACGTATATATATAATTGACCAGTTTTACATATTCGGCACGACATATATATATATATATATATATATATATATATATATATATATATATATATATATATATATATATAATATATATATATATATATATATAATATATATATATATATATATATATGTCGTGCCGAATAGGCAGAACTTGCGATCTTGGCTTAAATAGCAACGCTCATCTTGCCATATAGGACAAGTGAAAATTTGTGTATGTAATAATTTCGCCAAAATCATTCTGAACCTAACGAAAAAAATATATTTCACTGTGTTTGTTTAGTATTAAATTATTGTAAATAAATCTAAAATATATTTAGTTGGGTTAGGCTAAAATAAATTGTTCTTGTTATAATAAGGTTAGGTAAGTTTTCTAAGATTCTTTTGGAGCAAAATTAAAAATTTTTACATCAACATTAATGAAAAAAATATATCTTTAAAGGTATAAGAGAAAATTTTAGAAAGGACCTAATTTTAAATGAGTTCTTGCTAATTGACAAGTTTTACATATTCGGCACGACATATATATATATATATATATATATATATATATATATATATATATATATATATATATATATATATATATATATATATATATATATATATGTATATATATTTTTTTTATTATCACACTGGCCGATTCCCACCAAGGCAGGGTGGCCCGAAAAAGAAAAACTTTCACCATCATTCACTCCATCACTGTCTTGCCAGAAGGGTGATTTACACTACAGTTTTTAAACTGCAACATTAACACCCCTCCTTCAGAGTGCAGGCACTGTACTTCCCATCTCCAGGACTCAAGTCCGGCCTGCCGGTTTCCCTGAACCCCTTCATAAATGTTACTTTGCTCACACTCCAACAGCACGTCAAGTATTAAAAACCATTTGTCTCCATTCACTCCTATCAAACACGCTCACGCATGCCTGCTGGAAGTCCAAGCCCCTCGCACACAAAACCTCCTTTACCTCCTCTCTCCAACCTTTCCTAGGCCGACCCCTACCGCGCCTTCCTTCCACTACAGACTGATACACTCTTGAAGTTATTCTGTTTCGCTCCATTCTCTCTACATGTCCGAACCACCTCAACAACCCTTCCTCAGCCCTCTGGACAACAGTTTTGGTAATCCCGCACCTCCTCCTAACTTCCAAACTACGAATTCTCTGCATTATATTCACACCACACATTGCCCTCAGACATGACATCTCAACTGCCTCCAGCCCTATCCTCGCTGCAACATTCATCACCCATGCTTCACACCCATATAAGAGCGTTGGTAAAACTATACTCTCATACATTCCCCTCTTTGCCTCCAAGGACAAAGTTCTTTGTCTCCACAGACTCCTAAGTGCACCATTCACTCTTTTCTCCTCATCAATTCTATGATTCACCTCATCTTTCATAGACCCATCCGCTGACACGTCCACTCCCAAATATCTGAATACATTCACCTCCTCCATACTCTCTCCCTCCAATCTGATATTCAATCTTTCATCATCTAATCTTTTTGTTATCCTACTAACCTTATTCTTTCCTGTATTCACCTTTAATTTTCTTCTTTTGCACACCCTACCAAATTCATCCACCAATCTCTGCAACTTCTCTTCAGAATCTCCCAAGAGGACAGTGTCATCAGCAAAGAGCAGCTGTGACAACTCCCACTTTGTGTGTGATTCTTTATCTTTTAACTCCACGCCTCTTGCCAAGACCCTCGCATTTACTTCTCTTACAACCCCATCTATAAATATATTAAACAACCACGGTGACATCACACATCCTTGTCTAAGGCCTACTTTTACTGGGAAAAAAATTCACTCTTTCCTACATACTCTAACTTGAGCCTCACTATCCTCGTAAAAACTCTTCACTGCTTTCAGTAACCTACCTCCTACACCATACACTTGCAACATCTGCCACATTGCCCCCCTATCCACCCTGTCATATGCCTTTTTCAAATCCATAAATACCACAAAGACCTCTTTATCCTTATCTAAATACTGTTCACTTATATGTTTCACTGTAAACACCTGGTCCACACACCCCGTACCTTTCCTAAAGCCTCCTTGTTCATCTGCTATCCTATTCTCCGTCTTACTCTTAATTCTTTCAATAATAACTCTACCATACACTTTACCAGGTATACTCAGCAGACTTATCCCCCTATAATTTTTGCACTCTCTTTTATCCCCTTTGCCTTTATACAAAGGAACTATGCATGCTCTCTGCCAATCCCTAGGTACCTTACCCTCTTCCATACATTTATTAAATAATTGCACCAACCACTCCAAAACTATATCCCCACCTGCTTTTAACATTTCTATCTTTATCCCATCAATCCCGGCTGCCTTACCCCCTTTCATTTTACCTACTGCCTCACGAACTTCCCCCACACTCACAACTGGCTCTTCCTCACTCCTACAAGATGTTATTCCTCCTTGTCCTATACACGAAATCACAGCTTCCCTATCTTCATCAACATTTAACAATTCCTCAAAATATTCCCTCCATCTTCCCAATACCTCTAACTCTCCATTTAATAACCCTCCTCTCATATTTTTAACTGACAAATCCATTTGTTCTCTAGGCTTTCTTAACTTGTTAATCTCACTCCAAAACTTTTTCTTATTTTCAACAAAATTTGTTGATAACATCTCACCCACTCTCTCATTTGCTCTCTTTTTACATTGCTTCAAAACTCTCTTAACATCTCTCTTTTTCTCCATATACTCTTCCCTCCTTGCATCACTTCTACTTTGTAAAAACTTCTCATATGCTAACTTTTTCTCCCTTACTACTCTCTTTACATCATCATTCCACCAATCGTTCCTCTTCCCTCCTGCACCCACTTTCCTGTAACCACAAACTTCTGCTGAACACTCTAACACTACATTTTTAAACCTACCCCATACCTCTTCGACCCCATTGCCTATGCTCTCATTAGCCCATCTATCCTCCAATAGCTCTTTATATCTTACCCTAACTGCCTCCTCTTTTAGTTTATAAACCTTCACCTCTCTCTTCCCTGATGCTTCTATTCTCCTTGTATCCCATCTACCTTTTACTCTCAGTGTAGCTACAACTAGAAAGTGATCTGATATATCTGTGGCCCCTCTATAAACATGTACATCCTGAAGTCTACTCAACAGTCTTTTATCTACCAATACATAATCCAACAAACTACTGTCATTTCGCCCTACATCATATCTTGTATACTTATTTATCCTCTTTTTCTTAAAATATGTATTACCTATAACTAAACCCCTTTCTATACAAAGTTCAATCAAAGGGCTCCCATTATCATTTACACCTGGCACCCCAAACTTACCTACCACACCCTCTCTAAAAGTTTCTCCTACTTTAGCATTCAGGTCCCCTACCACAATTACTCTCTCACTTGGTACAAAGGCTCCTATACATTCACTTAACATCTCCCAAAATCTCTCTCTCTCCTCTGCATTCCTCTCTTCTCCAGGTGCATACACGCTTATTATGACCCACTTCTCGCATCCAACCTTTACTTTAATCCACATAATTCTTGAATTTACACATTCATGTTCTCTTTTCTCCTTCCATAACTGATCCTTTAACATTACTGCTACCCCTTCCTTTGCTCTAACTCTCTCAGATACTCCAGATTTAATCCCATTTATTTCCCCCCACTGAAACTCCCCTACCCCCTTCAGTTTTGTTTCGCTAAGGGCCAGGACATCCAACTTCTTTTCATTCATAACATCAGCAATCATCTGTTTCTTGTCATCCGCACTACAACCACGCACATTCAAGCATCTCAGTTTTATAAAGTTTTTCTTCTTCTCTTTTTCTCTTTTATATATATATATATATATATATATATATATATATATATATATATATATATATATATATATATATATATATATATATATATATATATATATATATATATATATATATATATGGAAGTACCACCTCCATAGCCGGAATGGGGACCCTCATCCTCAGATAAGACAATAAACGTACCTCAGGGAAAACTCAAGGTTCTCCCCGGAGCTGTATGAATATTTTCTTCTCCTACCACCCCCTATATTTTATATTCAATGTGAACATTTATTGATAAACAGAATACATTTGCAGAAAAACACAAACATGAATACAATGGTACAATGTATTAAAGATCATGAATTTCCTCCAGCTCCTCCGAAGCCGGACGTGAGCCAAGTATGCAGCAAGCATTTTTCCCTCTGGATGGCCATGCTGAGGCGCTGGAACATGAAAGTGGCTGCCCTTGGGTCCCTGGTGGTCTCGATGAGTCTGGAACCCAATTCTTTAAGGAAACGTGTGGCATTTTTCCCCATGACCCCAAGGTCTCTGATTCCAGTGGGACAAATTGATACTGTTGGCTTATGTCCCTGTACTTGCTGATCTTGTACTCCTCCCTGTGGTCAGCGGCTCCTCCCTGTCGCCCAGCACTGTGATGGATGTAGGTGTCAGCCAGTGTGGACACACAGGTATAGTCCCATGCTAAGAGCTTGCCATTCTTCCAATGATAAATGGTGATCCCGTCGGGGCGGTTTGCTGGGTTGTGGGTATTGTTGGCTGCTAGTGATCGGGCTCCCTCTCGGCTGAGTATCCAACTGTGGCAAGGGTTCTCATTATGATGTCGTTGACCTCATTGTGTCTTGCATGCCAGCCCTTGGTTTTGAAACAGTTAAGACCATGTAGACCATATTGGTCTGCTTGCACTTTGCTTCAAATGCACACATATTCTGTGTGAACTGGAGCAGCAAGGTGCAGAGCCACTGCAATAGGGTCGAGTCGCGTTCCCATTGCCGATATGGGAACTGTTTAGAGGAAATCCTCGGAGTGAGGTGCGCTTACAGCCTGGAGACGAGCAGTCTCCCTATCTGAAGTTGCAGCCCTGAGCATATTGGCAAGCACCTTTTCAGCAATTGTGCCATCCCAGCTTGACTGTGAGCCAGTGCTGCACTAGGGTTTGGTGCTGGAGCAGCAAGAGTCTCCCATTCAGTGATGGCACTGGCATAGCTAGGGTCCTGTATTCCTGCAGAGTCACTGAGGTTATCAGTAAGAATTTGTCTTATCAACTCGTTTGATGCTATGGAAGAGGATAGAAAAGCTGGTAGAGCAATCTGGAAGGATCTGCGTACTCCTAGCCCCCCGAAGTCTGACCGGAAGTGAGGCTTGCAACCACTATCCATCTTCAAGGGAAAGATTCAATACACTCTCTAGCATGGTCTTTATGAGTCATATTCCTTTAGTTTTGGACTGCTGAAGGCTGGGGAGCATCTCAGAAAGTAGGTAAGTTTTGGGATTGAGAGGCACCTGGTGAGTAGGTAAAAGGCATCATGTGTGTCAATGTCTTTCGTCCTGCTTTCCATCGTCCGGAGGTCTGAGACTTTTTTTTTCTAGGATCAGATCGATGGCATTGGACCCAAGAGGAGCACCAAGGAGAGTACTATTGGCTGATCAATGGCTCGTGCTCCTGGTAAAACGGCGCTAATATTCTGGATCATCTGTTGATTGGTAGAAACTATTTCCCATTTGGAGGGGTTTAAAGAAAGGCCCAGGCTTTCTCCCATGTCTTTAATTTTACTGATGTTCTCTAGGAGAGATTCTGTTGTGCCAGCTAGGGTACTATCATCCAGGAACCAGATATTGAGCTCGCTGGAGAGTGCTTCTGTGACTTCCTTGATGACCAATCAGAATAGAAAGGGGGCGAGAGGGTCCCCCTGTTGCACGCCCTCACATGAGTCAATTTCATGGTTCCCAAACAATAGTTTGGAAGTCATACTATAACACGATTTTATGAAGGGATAAAGGGAAGGGAAGTTTCTATAAACTGCTTGGAGAGCAGCATCCCTTCTGAGTTGAAAGCACTGGCAAAGTCCAATTTGACCAAGGCTTTTCATCGGACGTGTTTCTGATATATACTCGTGCTGCGTGGGCAGCTGCTGCACAGCCCTGTTGAATGCCGAAACCGAGCTGAGTTGGTTTCAGATTTGCAGCAGCCTCTTGACTCACTCTTCTTACTGCAGCCTTGGCGACTAGGCGCCGAAGGGTGTTACCCATTGTAATGGGCCTGATTCTGCCATCCTTTTTCCGGAGGGCACACAATGAGGCACCAAAGAAAAGAGGTCTGATGGCCTCTGAGACACTGCCATCCAGGCACAGGTTGGAAAATTTTGTGAGTTCAGACAGCAGCCTCTCTGAAACCTCACCAAGTGCTGGATTGAGCTCAATTATATTGGGCTAGCTGGGATTTGGAAGATCCCAGCATTGCAAGAAGACATTCTAATGCCTAGTTTCATGGTAAGTATTTGAAGTGTTGTGGAGTCTGTGTGAATCTGTGTGAAGGTTGTTGTGCTCTGATGGTGGAGAAGACGGCCAAGTTGGGTGGTGAAAGATAAGGTCAATATTATTGCTGTGTGAAGGCGAAGATTATCATAAAAACCTTCATAAACACATCTACCTCTAGTAACATGTGTCATGCTTCTCGTTAACATAGTTAAATAACGATTATTTCATATCTGTGGAGAACTTTTCTCTAGGATGGGGGTATCAGCCCCCTTCAGCCATTCAGCCCCTTCAGCCCTGAGGGGCCCAGCTCTCTCAGAAGGGGCAAGCATCTTGTTTACTGCTACATCAAGTAATTACCAACAGATGTTTAACCAGCGCGTACCAGTTATGGGTCATGCGACTTCTTTGCATGAGACCAGTTTTGCTAGTAGTGCAGTTTAATAGGAGACAATTATTCTCTTACCTTAGCAGGACAATTAAGGAAAATCCTGCACCCATTTTATTACCATGGTAAAGATAGTGTACATTGTTGTGTATGCCCAGATAGCAAGAATCATGCATTCTACATTACTTCATGGAGGAAGTTTGACAAGCAGGGGAAATGTGCTTTGTCGGCACTGCTTTGGTGTATCGGGAAGCTGGGGGTAGACGAGACGCCGCAGGCTAGATTGCTTATAACCTTGCTAAGGAACACATTGACGCAGGGATAAACAAATAACAACGATCCGCACGTTTTTGTGCATAAAAACATCTCAAAGAACACATTAAAACACTTAGAGAAGTGTGATCAGCTTCTTTAGTGATAAGATTGTGAATAATAAACTATATGTGATGAACAGTGTAATAAGAATGTTGTGATCCTGACGGAGATGAGCGACATTCTTCAAAGAACACGTCTGCTTCAATCAAGACACCGATATCCAAGTGATGATAAGGGTCCGATACAGATACCCAGGTAAGTCTAGTAAGTAATGAGACTAGCTAGGTCAGCTGTGCAGCAGATAGCTGGTACATTTCTTTCTAGATGTACCATACACTCGGTTATAGGAGGGTCATCGAGCCCACACCAGTACGTATATTCAGTATTCAGTTATGAAAAATACTGATATAACACCCCATAGGGGTAATTAAACTTACATAATATTTTTATTTTCAGCCCTTAGGGATTGCATACGACAGCTTCTCAAGACATTGCTTACAGGGATGGCTCTGTAGGCAAAAAGCTGTCTTTGAAGATAAGTCCGATTCCAGTCCACTATTTAATCTTTGACTTAGCTTGTAGCATTTCCCTCAACATAATCAGAGCCATATGTTGTGGGGAACAGTATGGTGTTGAGTGTAACGAGAGAGGAATCAGTCAGTGCCACCTTACCCACACCATGGGAACAGGGGTTAGAGGCTCAGGGTGTAGGTGGAGGGAAGGGAGCTCCATATCCAGTGTTAAGGTGTTAATTAGTGTACATTCCCACATCTTTCACGATGTGCATGGGAAGACAATAATGTTGTGCCTATTGTAAGTTAGAAAGTGTGAACAATATAAATTACGAAAGCCACGGTGCATCAATAGACGTCAAGTGTACAGTGACTGCCCCAACCGTCCCCTACCCTTCTCGCTACCATTCATCTCCAGGCTGCCACACATACTGCAGAGGGCATTTTCTTCTCCCAACCCCTCATGCCCAACCAGGCCACCACGGTGATGTTTACTGCCTCCTACATGCACCATACACAATCCCATCAATCACTATAGTGATATCCCCCTCCACACCTTTTCTCCTCTCAGCCTCTCATATCCTACTCCTACAGCCTAGCTAGCTAGACAGATGTGTTTTAATTACCTTTAGGTTTTGTGTAATAACTTGCAAGGTAGCATAGAGGTAAGTGAGATACACGGCCATTGACTAGCTTCATCTTTATTGGAATTATCGGGTTCACAGCAGGCAGTGTGAGGTGTGCCGCAAGCAGTCCGGGAGGGGAGCTTATTAACTGGAAGGCCGCAGGTCCAGGAGTGAGAGCAAGGCATGGTTGCATATGTCTAATTTGAGGCAGTGCCCTCTGGTGGGCATTCAGGGGAACTAGGCCCACAACAACTCGCTCCATGGGGAAGGGGGGACTGTGAGAAGTAGCAGTAGGCTTATGGTCTACAGATGCTAATAATTAAGGTAATGTTGTCAGGAGAGGCATATGTCGACCATGCTTACATTATTATATTATAATAATGGGGAGCGCTAATGTGGGGGGGGGGGGATGGAAAGTATTTGGCTCAATCCAGGGAACCAGAGCACAGATCCAATTCCCTTGATCAAGAGCCCCTCAGCACGGTCAACCCCTTGAGGGGTTGACCGTGCTTACAGGCTCGTGGCCTCAAAAGTAATAGTTTCCTCCACAAACATGGTGGCTGCCCTGGATCAGGATGTCCTCCCACGTAAAGTGATGACCCACAGCCACTTCAAGCACCTGAACACAATCAGTCATCATCTCCTCCGATAGTATCTTAGAAGCAATTAAAGCAACAGCTACCAGGAACCTCGCACATATTCCCAAAGCAGCCCGTCCAGACGCAGCTGGGAAACTCACAGACCTCTTGAAAAAAGCAAACGATGGTTCCAGTATCTTAAATGTTCTACCAACAATCAAGACATGGTATAACCTTTTACTTTTCAGCAATGTGTGCTTAGCTGTGCCGGAAAGAAGAGGCAAGAGGCTCGCCTCAACAACCAGACTTTCCCAGAGCTGATAACCTCATTCGCCATACCAACCAATACAAAAATGGGTGACCAGACTGTATAGTCGTTCCACTGATAGTGAAAAAACTTGGAGTACAGGTTAGGAAAAAAGGAAGAGGGCAACACAGAGGGAACAATCAAGCTAATCACCAGCAAAGATACCCCAGGAATGCTGGCACTGCTTAAGCACTTAGATAAAAGCACCCTGCCCGGGAAACCAGGGGCACTAACAGTTCTATCACCCCTGTCCCCAATGTGGAACCACTGTCTGTGCAAGACTCTGATGTCTACAAAGCAGCTATGTCGTTCCCGTCTTGTTCTGCTGGTGCTACACTGGAATCAGACTCCAGCATTTTAAAGAAATGGTTAATCCAGTTGTCAGAAAGACTGCAGAGACACTACTTTCGGAGATCAAATGACTCGTTAACAACTCCTCGGATGGTCTTTTCCCTGACAAAATTAAACCTTTCTTTTTTGGTGCATCACTTTGTACCCTTAAAAAGAAAGATGGAGGAATTAGGCCAATTGCAGTGGGCAACACTCTTCACCATCTCGTTTTCAAAGCTGCTGTCCGAAGTATTCGCAAAGAGGCGTCTATGATGCTTCAACCAAACCAGCTCGGCTTTGGGGTTCCTTAGGGAAGTAAAGCAGCGGTTCATGCAACAAGGGCATATGTCAACACTGCATGTGGACAATGCAGTGGTAAAATTTGATTTAAAAATTGCATTTAATTTCGTGAGAAAAGATGTGGTATTAACAGCTGTACAACAAGATTTCCCTGGTCACTTCCCTTTTCTTTCAACTTGATACAGCGAAGAATCAATGCTTCTGTTTGGAGAGCATGAAATCACATCATCAGAAAGTATGCACCAAGAGTATCCTCTTGCTGCATTTATCGTCTGTGTAGCAGTTAGGGAAATCATTCTCAGGCTGACCTGGATGATGGCACACTGGCAATTCGAAATGCTACATCGAAATGTGAAATCATCACAGTCAATCAACAAGTGATCAACATAGTGAGATGAAAACTACTAGGTGCATCAGTCATTTCCCCCACAAATAGTTGCATGGATCACCTCTTGGAACTGACACCATTGACCCCATTCTCAGGAAGAAACTGAACGAGTTGAGGAGGATAAACAATGAATATGAAATCTTTACATCCACGATGCCTTGTGCCTTCTCACAAAGTGCTTGAGTGCGACCAGGTTAACGTATTTCCTAAAGTTGTGTAACCTCATATGAGAACTCGATACTGCATGAATACAACAGTATCCTGAGACATATTTTTTATGAAAGTACTCAACCTTTCTTCAGAAGACAGGAAGGGATACCAAGCTACTTTTCCAGTTAGACTAGGAAGTATTGGTGTCCGCAAGGCATCACAAATTGCACTACATGCGTTCCTGTCCTCGTGTGTTTTATCGCTTGGACCTATTGCAGCGACTCTTTCTGAACACCTTAGGGACAATGTTGGAGTTCATGGCCAAAAGTTGGTTGACGGAGCCACACTCTGGGATACTTTAACAGGTTCTGAAACCAGACCTGCTCTCTCCCCTCCAACAACTACACTCAATCACACTGGGATGGCCTCAGCAATGTCTCAGTGTGAGGTGCGGAAGGACAGATCCCACCTATTAGCATGAGAGTTTCTCATGTAAAGTACTTTCTATTGGCTGTTCCCAACTCCTCCCGTGGCAAACGTCTCAACTCAGAGACCATCTGCATTGACGTTGCCCTTCACCTTGCCGCCCCTATTGTCGCCGAGTGCAGGTGTATTTGCGGCAATAAATCTGCAGACTGATTTGGATACCATGGTCATGCTTGCCATAGATCCAGGCGAAAGATTGCAAGACATTAAGAGGTTAATAACATCATCAAGAGGAGCCTCACAACAGTTGGATGCCCGGCAATAAAGGAGCAACCCCAACTATGCAGATCTGATAGCCACCAAAAGCGTTCAGATGGTATCATCCTTCAAGCCTGGACAGACAGCTAGCAGGTGATGTGGGACTACAAAAGTGCATCCACACTGGAGGAAGGAGGGGCAGCTACCAGCTTCAGAGAGTTCCAGAAGACTACAAAATACTGTGAACTTTCCTATCATTTTATGTTTGTTCCAATAGGTTCAGAGGAGTAATGTCAGCTGTATACCAGGTACGTGCCCCAGCTGTTAAGATCTAGATGAGATTTTCGCATTGCTATTTATGATAACCACATAGCAACGTGTATTTGAAATGTATCCCTCAAACCTCATGTACTATATTTGCAATCTTTGTTCAAGTATTATGTAATAAAATGTATCTCTACACACACACAAAAAAAAAAAAAATAAAAGATGGGATGGTAGGGGAAGCGTAATATGCAAATGTCGTGCCGAAAATATAAAACTGAGATATCCTATGAATTTTGTCGAGAAGGCACTAATGTCAGAAAAAAAACACTTTCTACAAGACTGAACCTAAGGAAATAATGGTCAGGAAAAATGTACTAGCTTTACCTTACAATGAGAATCTGGTTTGCCTGCGTGAGGCATTATAAAAGATCAATATAAACCTTGCTTTAAAAAAAACTGGGACAGTGAAACAAAGGCTGATTAAAAATACCCTCTAACAAAATTGGTGTGGTTTACAAGGTTCCATGTACTCAGTGTTTTTATTCATATATAGGTCAAATAGGTAAAATTCTGGAAACCAGAAGAGCTTAACATAAATACTTAGTCAGGACGGAGCAGGAGTCGAATGCTATCTTTAATTACGTTAGCTCCTGTAATCACCCACCGGGTTGGGATGCTGCCCAAATTATTGTACCAGACAGTTCTGTCATAGAAAGAAACATAATTGAATCTTCTCTCTTGAAACATGACAAGAATACCGTATATAACTCAAATTTTGGGTTATGCAAGATCCATAGCTATCTAGTAGAGTCTGTCTTACACAACAATGCTACACAAAATCACAGGATTGCTCATTATACCAGGCGTTTTCATTTTTGGTAACGCTCGACCTGTTGTCTATGCACCAAAAACACCATGCTTCGCCAGTTGATGTATGGTTATATAACGCTTTTAGCTGTGAATGCACAATACATTGACAAGATTCCTTGATTACATAGGGAGTGGGTTAAAGGATATTAGAAGTAGAAATCTGGATCATAGTAATATTATTGAAATGGTATAGAAGAATCCCAAGGCATGATAATCGATAATGAGAAGAATAGTAGACAATATAAAGGATACGTCTCAGTACCCATAACTGGAGTCTACCTGGAGAGCATTCCGGGGATCAACGCCCCCGCGCCCCGGTCCACGACCAGGCTTCCCGGTGGATCAGGGCCTGATCAACGAGGCTGTTACTGCTGGCCGCACGCAATCCAACGTACAAACCACAGCCCGGCTGATCTGGCACCGTTTTTAGGTATCTGTCCAGCTCCCTCTTGAAGACAACCAGGGGTCGTCCCGTAATGCCCCTTATTGCTGGTGGGATGCTGTTGAACAGTCTTGGGTCCCGGACACTCATTGCGTTTTCTCTTAGTGTACCAGTGGCGCCCCTACTTTTCACTGGGGATATTTTGCATCGCCTGCTAAGTCTTTTGCTATCGTATGGAGTGATTGCTGTGTGCATATTAGGGACCAGTCCCTCCAGAATCTTCCAATGTAGATTATGATATATCTCTCTCGCCTGCGCTCCAGTGAGTACAAGTCAAGTGCTTCCAGGCGCTCCCAGTAGTTAAGGTGTTTGATGGAACTTATACGTGCAGTAAAGGTTCTCTGTACATTCTCTAGTTCTGCAATTTCCCCTGCCTTGAATGGGGATGTTAATGTACAGCAGTATTCCAGCCTAGAAAGAATAAGTGATTTAAAAAGTATCATCATTGGCTTAGCATCTCATGTCTTGAATGTTCTCATTATCCATCCTATCAGTTTCCTCGCAGATGTGATAGTGGCATTATTGTGGTCCTTGAAGGTGAGATCTTCGGACATTACCACACCCAGGTCCTTCGCATTACTTTTATGCTCTATTGTCTGATTAGAGTTCGTAGTGTGCTTAGTCCTAGCTATTATTTCTTCCAGTTTTCCATAAGGGAGTAGTTGGAATTTGTCTTCATTGAACATCATATTGTTCTCTGTTGCCCATTGGAAAACTTGGCTTATATCTTCTTGGAGATTTGCCGTGTCCTCAGTGGATGACACTCTCATGCAGATCCTAGTATGGTCTGCAAAAGATGATACAGTGCTGAGGCTTACATTTTTATTTATTTATTAACACACTGGCCTATTCCCACCAAGGCAGGGTGGCCCGAAAAAGAAAAACTTTCACCATCATTCACTCCATCACTGTCTTGCCAGAAGGGTGCTTTACACTACAGTTTTTAAACTGCAACATTAACACCTCTCCTTCAGAGTGCAGGCACTGTACTTCCCATCTCCAGGACTCAAGTCCGGCCTGCCGGTTTCCCTGAACCCCTTCATAAATGTTACTTTGCTCACACTCCAACAGCACGTCAAGTATTAAAAACCATTTGTCTCCATTCACTCCTATCAAACACGCTCACGCATGCCTGCTGGAAGTCCAAGCCCCTCGCACACAAAACCTCCTTTACCCCCTCCCTCCAACCTTTCCTAGGCCGACCCCTACCCCGCCTTCTTTCCACTACAGACTGATACACTCTTGAAGTCACTCTGTTTCGCTCCATTCTCTCTACATGTCCGAACCACCTCAACAACCCTTCCTCAGCCCTCTGGAGAACACTTTTGGTAATCCCGCACCTCCTCCTAACTTCCAAACTACGAATTCTCTGCATTATATTCACACCACACATTGCCCTCAGACATGACATCTCCACTGCCTCCAGCCTTCTCCTCGCTGCAACATTCATCACCCATGCTTCAAACCCATGTAAGAGCGTTGGTAAAACTATACTCTCATACATTCCCCTCTTTGCCTCCAAGTACAAAGTTCTTTGTCTCCACAGACTCCTAAGTGCACCACTCACCCTTTTCCCCTCATTAATTCTATGATTCACCTCATCTTTCATAGACCCATCCGCTGACACGTCCACTCCCAAATATCTGAATACATTCACCTCCTCCATACTCTCTCCCTCCAATCTGATATCCAATCTTTCATCACCTAATCTTTTTGTTATCCTCATTACCTTACTCTTTCCTGTATTCACTTTTAATTTTCTTCTTTTGCACACCCTAAAAAATTCATCCACCAACCTCTGCAGCTTCTCTTCAGAATCTCCCAAGAGCACAGTGTCATCAGCAAAGAGCAACTGTGACAACTCCCACTTTTATGTGTGATTCTTTATCTTTTAACTCCACGCCTCTTGCCAAGACCCTCGCATTTACTTCTCTTACAACTCTGTCTATATCTGATATGAGAATAAGGAACAGGATAGGTGAGAGTACTGTGCCTTGTGGGACAGAGCTCTTCACTATGGCAGCATCTGATTTAACTCTGTTTACCACTACTCTTTGTGTGCGATTGGTTAGAAAGTTGAAGATCCTATGCCTACTTTGCAGGTTATCCCTTTAGCACGCATTTTGTGTGCTATTACATCATGGTCGCACATGTCAAAGGCTTTTGCAAAGTCTGTGTATACTACATCCACATTCTGTTTATTTTTCAGTGCTTCTAGGACCATATCATAGTGGTCAAGCAGTTGCGAAAGACAGGAGCGACCTGCTCTGAAACCATGTTGCCCACGGTTGTGCAATATTTGGAAGCCATTCGTCTCTCAACCTGCCTGCGGGCTGGGAGGACGCTTTCTGAACCTCTCCTGCTTACACCTGGTGGCGAACAGTGTACTACAGTTCGCAAGATGGCGGACCGTCTGGGTAGAAGAGTAAACACAGTCTGTGTTGAATTCATTCATGGCTCTCTCAGTGGTGCAACGATGCATGTCTTGTTGCCTAACATTATTCTCGACGTCTATGGTATCCCCAACGAGGAATTATATGGTGTAGCTCTCAATGGGATGTCGAGGATTTTTGTGAAATTCGCGAATGCCGGCTTTTACTCCAGCGTTGTGGAAGCTTTTCAAGAGAGAAGAATGGCCGTGATTTCAGCTGCAGAAGTATGACTACACGACGTCTCCACATACGTCACCTAGGTCAAAGTAAGGAATGTGCCTTTCGAGGTGAAGGAGTATGATCTTCGGAAAGTTTTTGGTAAATACAGCACGATGCATGCAGCGTCCAAGGGAGTGTGAAGGGAAGGCCAATACGAGGGGCTCCCGGAGGGCTCCTTCACACTCAAGATGACATTAAAACAGCCAATTCCATCCTACGTTCATCTGGAAAACTACAGGACCCAAGTTTTTGTACACTATGTAGGCCAACGGAAGACATGCAGATTGTGCAACTCATAAGTCCATATGGCTGCTCAGTGCTCTAGGCGCCTGGTTGTCCGCATCCGGGAACCTTCTCTTGTGGTCCTACGAACTGAGGCCTTCGATTAGGGGATTGGTCCCTCGACTGGACAGGGAACTGAGCTTTGGAGTGAGGAGGTACAACAAGAGGAAACATGGTCTATGGCGTGTGCAATCCTGTCGGTGGACACTACTAATGTGCCCGTGCCATCTGCGGGGCTTGGGGAGCCAGTGGAGTTGCCACAGGAGAGTTTGCAGGAGAACGTGCTACACGATCTCCTGGAAGGGCAGAGCATGGCCCTGACGTTCCACCGGAGTGTCAAGAGTTGGTGAAAGAGGATTCGCCGCATTTGGGGGACCTGGATGAAACTACGATGACGCGGTTGCATGGGGTGGTGGTGGAAATCCACCAGGGTGCCTCGTCTGGTGAGATGATGTGTGTGGAACGTGGTTCCCGCAAACGGACGGCGGGAGTGTCGGATATGGACGAGGTCCTGACACCGGGACAGCGTCCAGGGAAGAAATTATGGTCGAAAGTGGCTGAGGCGCCTCTTATGGAAGGGGTTGTGGCAAGCGCCCAGCATACGGGTAGGGCATGGGGGTTGGCAGGGGTCTTGGAAAATCAACTGTCAAAGAAGGTCAGTGTAATGTATGTGTGGGAACGGGAAAGACCCACAAACATAGAGGGAAAACCTCCTTTTGTGAAATCAAGTGTGTTACCATCAACGTAAATGGCCTGCGGGCGGAGGTTAAGTGTGTATGGATGGAGTGGCTTTTGCTCAGGTACGCTGTGGATGTATGTTTCATACAAGAACACAATTATAAGTTTGGGCGAGAGTTATGGTTAAAAGGCTATCGAATGTATGTTAGCAGTTCTTTAAAATTTAAGGGTAGGGTAGCGATAGTGTCTTGAGACGGGAGGAGGGGGGAGGTGGAAGGTGGGAGGGTGGTGAGGGTAGATGGGTACTGGGGTGAGGTGAGGGTTTGTTTTATTGGAGTTTACGTGCCTGTGGAAAGCAACTCTAAAGTTAAAATAGATTTCGTGAGGGAGGCTTTAACATTTTACACTTGGAGTTGCCTTTAATTACGGTCATGGGTGGGGATTGGAATTGCGTTATCCGCCACTGCGATGTTGAGCCGAGGGGGGCGGGATGCGTTTTACCTGTCTTAAGGAATCTGCTGGGGGATGCCAGGGTTTATGGCGTGGTGTCGTTGGAGCACAAGTTCGTCCGCAGGGGCTATGCAGCCCATCTGGATAGATTTTAAGTAGCACAAGGAATTCGAGTTGGGCGTGTACAGACCTTTGATGTGGGGTTTTCAGACCACCGTGCAGTGCTAGTGGACTTGGACTGGGATGGAATGATCTGGGTTTATCCAGGTTATTGGAAACTGAATGTGCGGCTATTGGAGGGGGAGGGGGATGGGTCCACTTTTCAGGATTGGTGGAAGAATCTCTATGAAATGAGACGGGCAGGTGAGTGTTTGTTGGAATAGTGGGAAACACACGCCAAACCTGGAATAGCGAATTATTATAGGAAGCCGTGAAAGGAAGAGGCGAGGTAGAGGTATGGGCTACAAAACTATCTGGAGGGCAGCTAAATGATTACTATGTGGGGGGCAGGAGTAGTAGGTATGACTACATTGAACATCTCCGTAGTCGACTTGCAGAAATTCACAATGAACGTTTAAATGCAGTTAGAGTCAGAGCAGGTATGGAAGAGGTGCTATGGGGTGACAAACCTTTGGGTTGTGTCTTGCGCAAATTTTGGGTCAGACAACAGGCGACGTCCCTCTTGCAATTGGAAGTATGCACGGGTTTGGGTGGTTACCTGCCGGATCATGTACTCCTCACCACGGACAGCATGAATTTTTATGCTGATCTATGGTTTGGGGAAAAGATATGGTGGGGAGTAGGGGGAAGGGGTCCATGTGGGTGGCCTGGTGGGGAGGGATTTCAGAAAAGTTATAAGTGACAAGGATCGGACGGTACTAGAAGGTAGAATTCGAGTGGAGGAGGTAGAGGAGGCAATTTTTAGTATGAGTAAAGGAAAGGCACCAGGTATAGATGGCATTTCGAATGTTTTTTATAGGGCGCATTGGGGAAGTATTAAGCATTGTTTGGTTGTTGTATTGAATTGCATGCTCACGGAGGGGAGGTTAGGAATGTCACAAAGTATGGAAGAAGTTGTGTTGGTGCCCAAAAAGGGAGGGGGGAGGGGTCTGAGTGCATACAGAGCAATATCTCTTATGTGCTCGGACTATAAAATCTTTGCAAAAGTTTCAGGAAACAGGATGAGGAAGGTTATGGGGTCGGTTATTCTCGAGGGACATGCATACCAGCTAGGAGCATCAGGGAAGGACATGTACGTATTAGGGAGTTTTGGGGGGAATGTCAAGGGGGGGTGTCCTTGGGCTTGACTGGCAAAATGCTTACGACTGTGTTGATAGAGATTTATTGAGGCTTATTTTATTGAAGCAGGGTTTTGGAGAGGGGATTGTAAGATTGGTTGATGCTTTGTATGCCTCGGCAATGGTACGAGTACAGGCAAACGGTAAATTGTGGCAGCCGGTCCGAATGGAAATGGGTTTGAGGCAAGGGTGCCCCCTCTCCCAGCTGCTTTTTGCTTATATGCAAAACCCCTTTTATGAACTGTTGGATGGTGGTTTGGGGCGTGGGGCACTGGGCAGTGACCATGCAGTGCATGTGGTCGGGTACATAGATGATACCACGATATTGTTAATAGGGGAGGAGGACTTGTAGACCGTGGGATGGATTGTTGAGTTTTTTTGGGCAGAGACTAGCATGTGCGTCAATAGGGCAAAATCGAAATTATTGGAGGTGTACATGGCAGATGAGAGGGAGGGACGAAGGGTAAATTCTGATTTGGTGGTCAACAAGGCTTTAGGTTGACTTCGGGGGTTAAGAGCTGGGAATGTCTCATTGCAACAGAGGGCAGTAGTGGTTAATACACTTGTTTACAGTAAGGTATAGGGTGTGGCAGATATCCAGAGACGTGGATATTCAAGAACTGCAGAGAAGGGTCTTACGTTATGTTTGGGGTTTCGGGAGAGCTTGGTTAAGTCGAGAGGTTGTCATGACTCATGTTCGTCGTGGGGGTTTAGGTCTCTTGGCTTTGGGGCCACGGGTGAAGGCCATATATGTAAAGCAGAGGTTCCTCAGGGCAGGTGGTGAGAGGGGCATCCGGGTGGGTCAGGTAATGATCGAAATGCGCAAATGGTGGAGTGGCAGGGGATTAATAGAGTGTGAGGACATGTTGCATTTGTTGTTAAAGTTGAGAAATGCACAACGGATCCGGGTGGGGCAAATGGTCAGCATATGTTGTCGTAGGGATATTGTGCAGGGGTTGTCTGTTTTTCCACTGTACAATTGGGGGGAAATATGGGACGGGTTTTGTAAACTTAAGTTGGCACCGAGGGTTCATGAATTGGTGTAAAACTTGTCATGGGGATTTTAGCATCAAAATCGGTCTTAAGTAGGATGGGTTTGGTAAGGGAGGTGGATTGCTTATGTTGCGGTCTAGAGGAAACAGCTTTTCATGCGGTCTACTTTTATGATACCTTGGACAAAGTTCGTTCGTGGTTGGGGCGGGTTTTCGATTTTCTTAGTGGGGGAACTATCTCAACCTTACGGGCCTTAACATTGGACGCTAGCAGTGTATCAAGTGAGGTACGAAGAGCAATAATGTACGTGGTGGCTGATTTCCTCTATATATCGTGGGGTATGTGGGAAACTGGGGGATCAGTTAGGAACAGGGCAATTGCGGCAGGCATCTACAGAACGTATTGTAGAAATAAACTCATATATGGTAGAAGTTGGGATAATAGTTTTCCTGCAAACTATCGGAGTCTTACTGTTCAAAGGTTGCTGCAACTAGGGGTGGGGTAAGGCAAGGAGGGGCTGGATTCCCTCCGTGGTAGCACCAAACGGTATGTTCGATACTTCAGGGAAGAGGGCGGGTTTTAGTGAGTGGCGTGTATGTTTTATGGATGGTTCCGTGCGTCTGTGTGTATGGATGTGGCGTTGTGGGGCACTGAGTTCTTGGATTAATTCTAAAATGGTCATGCATTTCGATAATACAGATAAAATACAATATTTTGAAATATGTTCCAGCCTCTTGCAAGACTGAACCGGTTCCCGACTATGGCCGGGGTTTGGTGAAGTATGTTGGGTCTTTCCTGGGATTCCCATTGGGAATTTGTTTAGTCAGTTTGTAAGCGGATGTCATGCTGTTTTCACCGCTAAAAGTATAATGTTATACTGTCCTTTTAGGGGAATGTTCATAAGCAGACCTTCTGGTGTTGTTTGAAAACTTTTGAAGAAGGGCAAAAAGTTTCATTTGATTAGGATTGTTTTGTATATGTAGTAGCGGTCACTGCTGTGGGGAGGGGGATGTATATTGTCCTATATTGTAATCTTTGGGCATTCAAGTTTCTTGTGGAGAAATTTTCTCCAGGAGGGGGGTATCAGCTCCCTTCAGCCCCTTTCAGCCCTGAGGGGCCCAGCCCTCTCAGAAGGGGCAAGCATCTTGTTTACTGCTACAGCGAGTAATTGATAGCAGATGCAGTATGAGTATGGGACGTGGTCGCTTCGACCGACGCTCCTTGCAGTGTTGCAAAGTGTAGTTTAATAAGAGACAGTACATCTCTTACCTTAGCAAGACAATTACGGAAAATCCTGCTCCCACTTTATTACCATGGTAAAAATAGTGGACATTGTTGTCTATGCTTAAGACAGCAAGAATCAAACATTCTGCTTTGCTTCATCGAGGAAGTGGCAAGGAAGCAAAAGTACTAGGTCAGCTTTTCCTTTGTGCTGGGGGCAGTGACGGCGTGGGGCATTGTGGCGTCTTCAGATTACTTTTGACTCTACTGAGAGTGACACTGATGCCAGGATAACCAACAAAGAACGATCTGTGCATTAGTGTGAACAAAGTGTCTCACAAAACACAGTAAACACTTACAGAGAAGTGTGATCAGCTTCTTCAGTGATATTGTGTGAACAATTATTGATGAACAGTGTAACAACGAGTGTTGTGATCCAACAGAGTGTAGTGCGACATTCTTGAAAAGAACACTATTTTTCAATGAACTCAACGGATATCCGGGCGTAATTACGGGTCAGATACATATACCCAGGTAAGTGTTCTAACTCGTGATGTGCTACTATTGACTGCGCAGTTGAGTATAAAATCGTGAGTTAGTCACTTATCATAAACCCCGGTGATATGCGGACCTTTGAGTCCACACATGTAAGTTTGTCAGCAATCAGTGAATGAAATATGCTGACATAACACCCCCTAGGGGTAATTTATAATCTTACAAATTATAACTCATTTACAGCCCGTTGAGAGATGACTTCGACAGCTTCTCAAGACCTCGTCTGCAGGGGCGGCTGTGCAGGTGATGAGCTGTCTTTCTAAGTTAAGTTTCCTTATATTTAAACTTAGCTGATAACCCATTTCTCAACATTTCTTGGGCAGCACGCTTTTGCAGGGTAATATGTTGGCTCTGTCATCCGGTGATATCACATGTATTTCTTTTATCACTTATGGTGCATGTAGTCAGTTAATGTTCAATTAAGCACCTTTACTAATATCACTATATACAAGCAAGGTGTATTTTTTGTGGGTTTATAATTAGTTTAAGAAACTAGATAGGGGGTTGGTCGGGGTATTAGGTGTCTTAGTGTTTCTTTGTATGTGATCATACATTCTAGATCTGTAAGTCTTATGTCAATTATTAAGTTTTTTTTGCATATTTTGTTTCCATTTTTAATATATACAGAAAAAAAAACGAAGAACATCATGATTCAATTTCAAGAATCATGTAGGCTTTTGTTAGCAATTTTATATAACCATTGTACCATGGAGTTGCAATGCATTGGTTTACATGACTTTTTTTTTTTCATGTAAAGTTTCATACACGATATGAATAAGAGTGCCTGATTTTGGATTAATTAGCTATTTTGTGTTTAAGGTATGTTGAAGTTGTCCTCTGTTTAGTTATGTATATGTTGTTGTCTTATATAATGCTTCACGTTTCTTGTTTTGAAGTTACTTATGTATACCATACATGTATACTTGTTTTTAAATAAAATATAAAAAAAAAATTATATATGTATATGTATTTTTGTGCATAAGTTTAAATGAACGATGTATCATTATCATAATAGTGAGGTTTATTAACTATTATCAAGTAGTGTTATATTTAGTTATTGTATATATTGTTAGATGGGTTGGTTATTGTTTATTGTTTTGTGTTATTGATGTTTCACATGAAAACGCATTGTATATGTTTAAGTGAACGAGTTTTGGATATTGTGTAACCAAGTGGAAGTGGACACTTTACACTTGTGGTGGGGGACTGCAAGAAATACCGAGTTTGTACCATTATATTATTTAATAAAAACCTTTGTACTTGTGTTACACTGTTTTTAGCAGCAGTGTGTAGGTCGTTAGGTTATTTTTAGGGTTATGTAAGATATATGTTTACAGTTTTTGTGTAGTGACAAAGTTTGATGTCTTGTTCATCACCAATATCATTGTTACATATTAATATATGTACCTGATTATGTATATCTGTACGTGAAGTTTTAAATAAAATATATAAAAAAAAAATTTGAAAGTCCAGGTGGTTTGCTATCCTGCTTCTTAGAACTCTTTCAAAGATTTTTGTGATATGGAATGTTAAAGCTATTGGTCTATAGTTCTCAGCTACTGCTTTGCTGCCACCTTTATGGAGAAGGGCTATATCTGTTGTTTTTAGTGACTGGAATCTCGCCTGTGTCTAAGCTCCTCCTCCATAGCATACGTAGGGCCCGTGAGAGGGGTTTCTTGCAGTTTTTAATGAACACCGAGTTCCACGAATCTGGGCCTGGGGCTGAGTGGATGGGCATGTCGTCGATGGCTTTCTCAAAGTCTAGTGGAGTTAAGGTTATGTCATAAATCTTGCCTACATTGGCAGGGTTTTGAGGCTCATTCATGAAAAAAATTGTTTGGATTGTCTATCTTTAAACTGGTTAGTGGCTCGCTGAACACTGAGTCATACTGCAATTTCAGTATCTCGCTCATTTCTTTGTTGTTGGGAACAGGACATTTAAATGGACAACGAACACATTCATTTCCTTTCTTTTATTAATTAAATAGGTTACACAGAATAATAGCACTCCATATATATAAT
The DNA here is from genome assembly GCF_038502225.1 of Cherax quadricarinatus. Lineage (NCBI taxonomy): Eukaryota > Metazoa > Arthropoda > Malacostraca > Decapoda > Parastacidae > Cherax > Cherax quadricarinatus. The sequence goes on along the minus strand of NC_091361.1, from coordinate 6,515,362 downwards.
ATCCCCTGAAAAACATATTTTCTCAAGTCAGGACCTGTTCTAAACGGTTAGAAAACGTTTAGGGCGGACTATAATACCTTCCAATTTCATATTTCTAAACTTCTCAAAACCCTTTTAAACCATATGGGGAGGATGGTGGATGGTGACAGTGGTAGTTGTGACACTGACCGCTGGCCACATTCTAAGAGAGCTAGGAGGCGACAGGCCCACTCTGCGCTATTCTGAGAAAAAACTTCCCCTCACTCCTTCAGTTGCAACCTTGCAACATTGCATAGCTTCTGATGAAGCAATGATAAGTGCGAAAGTGCTTGAGCTAAAGATTTCCACCCTCTGTGGCTTGCATTGCATACTTAAGATCGCCTGTCTGCTATTGTCTGCATACACACACACACACACATATATATATATATATATATATATATATATATATATATATATATATATATATATATATATATATATATATATATATATATATATATATATATATATATATATATACATATATATATATATATATATATATGTCGTGCCGAATGTGTAAAACTGGTCAATTAGCAAGAACTCATTTAAAATTAAGTCCTTTCCGAAATTTTCTCCTATACGATTAAAGATATACTTTTTTCATTAATGTTAATGTAAAAAAAAATTAATTTTTCACCAAAAGAATCTTAGAAAACTTACCTAACCTTATTATAACAAGAGCATTTATTTTAGCCTAACCCAACAAAATATATTTTAAATACGTTTACAATAATTTAATACTAAACAGACACAATCAAACATATTTTTTTCGTTAGGTTCAGAATGATTTTGGCGAAATTATTGCATACACAAATTTTCACTTGTCCTATATGGCAAGATGAGCGTTGCTATTTAAGCCAATATGGGAAGTTCTGCCTATTCGGCACGACATATAAAAAAATTAAAATTTTTTACATTAACTTTAATGAAAAAAGTATATCTTTAATCGTATAAGAGAAAATTTCGGAAAGGACTTAATTTTAAATGAGTTCTTCCTAATTGACCAGTTTTACATATTCGGCACGACATATATATACATATATATAATATATATATATATATATATATATATATATATATATATATATATATATATATATATATATATATATATATATATATATATATATACATATATATATATATATGTATATATTTATATATATATATATATATATATATATAAATTTATACATATATGTATATATATATATATATATATATATATATATATATATATATATATATATATATATATATATATAGTATATGTAAATATTACGTAGAATGAAAGGGGGTAAAGCAGCTGGAACTGATGGGATCATGACAGAAATGTTAAAAGCAGGGGGAATATAGTGTTGGAGTGGTTGGTACTTTTGTTTAATAAATGTATGAAAGAGGGGAAGGTACCTAGGGATTGGCGGAGACCATGTATAGTCCCTTTATATAAAGGGAAAGGGGGCAAAAGAGATTGTAAAAATTATAGAGGAATAAGTTTACTGAGTATACCAGGAAAAGTATACGGTAGAGTTATAATTGAAAGAATTAGAGGTAAGACAGAATGTAGAATTGCGGATGAGCAAGGAGGCTTCAGAGTGGGTAGGGGATGTGTAGATCAAGTGTTTACATTGAAGCATATATGTGAACAGTATTTAGATAAAGGTAGGGGAGTTTTTATTGCATTTATGGATTTAGAAAAGGCATATGATAGAGTGGATAGAGGAGCAATGTGGCAGATGTTGCAAGTTTATGGAATAGGTGGTAAGTTACTAAATGCTGTAAAGAGCTTTTATGAGGATAGTGAGGCTCAGGTTAGGGTGTGTAGAAGAGAGGGAGAATACTTCCCGGTAAAACTAGGTCTTAGACAGGGATGTGTAATGTCACCATGGTTGTTTAATATATTTATAGATGGGGTTGTAAAAGAAGTAAATGCTAGGGTGTTCGGGAGAGGGGTGGGATTAAATTACGGGGAATCAAATTCAAAATGGGAATTGCCACAGTTACTTTTTGCTGATGATACTGTGCTTATGGGAGATTCTAAAGAAAAATTGCAAAGGTTAGTGGATGAGTTTGAGAATGTGTGTAAAGGTAGAAAGTTGAAAGTGAACATAGAAAAGAGTAAGGTGATGAGGGTATCAAATGATTTAGATAAAGAAAAATTGGATATCAAATTGGGGAGGAGGAGTATGGAAGAAGTGAATGTTTTCAGATACTTGGGAGTTGACGTGTCGGCGGATGGATTTATGAAGGATGAGGTTAATCATAGAATTGATGAGGGAAAAAAGGTGAGTGGTGCGTTGAGGTATATGTGGAGTCAAAAAACGTTATCTATGGAGGCAAAGAAGGGAATGTATGAAAGTATAGTAGTACCAACACTCTTATATGGATGTGAAGCTTGGGTGGTAAATGCAGCAGCGAGGAGACGGTTGGAGGCAGTGGAGATGTCCTGTCTAAGGGCAAAGTGTGGTGTAAATATTATGCAGAAAATTCGGAGTGTGGAAATTAGGAGAAGGTGTGGAGTTAATAAAAGCATTAGTCAGAGGGCAGAAGAGGGGTTGTTGAGGTGGTTTGGTCATTTAGAGAGAATGGATCAAAGTAGAATGACATGGAAAGCATATAAATCTATAGGGGAAGGAAAGAAGGGTAGGGGTCGTCCTCGAAAGGGTTGGAAAGAGGGGGTAAAGGAGGTTTTGTGGGAGAGGGGCTTGGACTTCCAGCAAGCGTGCATGAGCGTGTTGGATAGGAGTGAATGGAGACGAATGATACTTGGGACCTGACGATCTGTTGGAGTGTGAGCAGGGTAATATTTAGTGAAGGGATTCAGGGAAACCGGTTATTTTCATATAGTCGGACTTGAGTCCTGGAAATGGGAAGTACAATGCCTGCACTTTAAAGGAGGGGTTTGGGATATTGGCAGTTTGGAAGGATATGTTGTGTATCTTTATACGTATATGCTTCTAAACTGTTGTATTCTGAGCACCTCTGCAAAAGCAGTGATAATGTGTGAGTGTGGTGAAAGTGTTGAATGATGATGAAAGCATTTTCTTTTTGGGGATTTTCTTTCTTTTTTGGGTCACCCTGCCTCGGTGGGAGACGACCAACTTGTTGAAAAAAAAAATATATGTAGATATATATACGTATATATATATATACATATATATATATATATATATATATATATATATATATATATATATATATATATATATATATATATAGGAGGTAGTAGGTTGGTAGACAGCAACCACCCAGGGAAGTACTACCGTCCTGCCAGATGACTGTGAAACAAAAACCTGTAACTGTTTTGCATGATGGTAGGATTGCTGGTTTCTTTTTCTGTCTCATAAACACGCTAAGATAACAGGGATATCTTGCTACTCCTACTTACACTTTGGTCACACTTCACAGACACGCACATGCATATATATATATACATACATCTAGGTTTTTCTCCTTTTTCTAAATAGCTCTTGTTCTTTTTTATTTCTTCTATTGTCCATGGGGAAGTGGAAAAGAATCTTTCCTCCGTAAGCCATGCGTGTCGTATGAGGCGACTAAAATGCCGGGAGCAATGGGCTAGTAACCCCTTCTCCTGTATACAATTACTAAAAAAGAGAAGAAGAAAAACTTTATAAAACTGGGTTGCTTAAATGTGCGTGGATGTAGTGCGGATGACAAGAAACAGATGATTGCTGATGTTATGAATGAAAAGAAGTTGGATGTCCTGGCCCTAAGCGAAACAAAGCTGAAGGGGGTAGGAGAGTTTCAGTGGGGGGAAATAAATGGGATTAAATCTGGAGTATCTGAGAGAGTTAGAGCAAAGGAAGGGGTAGCAGTAATGTTAAATGATCAGTTATGGAAGGAGAAAAGAGAATATGAATGTGTAAATTCAAGAATTATGTGGATTAAAGTAAAGGTTGGATGCGAGAAGTGGGTCATAATAAGCGTGTATGCACCTGGAGAAGAGAGGAATGCAGAGGAGAGAGAGAGATTTTGGGAGATGTTAAGTGAATGTATAGGAGCCTTTGAACCAAGTGAGAGAGTAATTGTGGTAGGGGACTTGAATGCTAAAGTAGGAGAAACTTTTAGAGAGGGTGTGGTAGGTAAGTTTGGGGTGCCAGGTGTAAATGATAATGGGAGCCCTTTGATTGAACTTTGTATAGAAAGGGGTTTAGTTATAGGTAATACATATTTTAAGAAAAAGAGGATAAATAAGTATACACGATATGATGTAGGGCGAAATGACAGTAGTTTGTTGGATTATGTATTGGTAGATAAAAGACTGTTGAGTAGACTTCAGGATGTACATGTTTATAGAGGGGCCACAGATATATCAGATCACTTTCTAGTTGTAGCTACACTGAGAGTAAAAGGTAGATGGGATACAAGGAGAATAGAAGCATCAGGGAAGAGAGAGGTGAAGGTTTATAAACTAAAAGAGGAGGCAGTTAGGGTAAGATATAAACAGCTATTGGAGGATAGATGGGCTAATGAGAGCATAGGCAATGGGGTCGAAGAGGTATGGGGTAGGTTTAAAAATGTAGTGTTAGAGTGTTCAGCAGAAGTTTGTGGTTACAGGAAAGTGGGTGCAGGAGGGAAGAGGAGCGATTGGTGGAATGATGATGTAAAGAGAGTAGTAAGGGAGAAAAAGTTAGCATATGAGAAGTTTTTACAAAGTAGAAGTGATGCAAGGAGGGAAGAGTATATGGAGAAAAAGAGAGAGGTTAAGAGAGTGGTGAAGCAATGTAAAAAGAGAGCAAATGAGAGAGTGGGTGAGATGTTATCAACAAATTTTGTTGAAAATAAGAAAAAGTTTTGGAGTGAGATTAACAAGTTAAGAAAGCCTAGAGAACAAA
>NC_091361.1:6472982-6505482 GCF_038502225.1 Cherax quadricarinatus | reverse complement strand
TCTTCTCCAGGTGCCAACACCCTCCCATTCATCCTTACTACTGCACCAGCATTACCATCATGGTGCCTAGAGACCATCATCATTTGCGTTTTCTCAAGTGCAAATGCTACTTGCCATCTATTTCCCCAAGCTGATATAGCTCTCAGCTGGTGATTGATGTAGCTTAGAGCAGCTGGCATTTCTTCTCTTGGATAAGTGAATGTCAGTGTGCAGTCGTCTGCATATGCATGTGATTCTGGGATGAGATGAAGAAGGTCGTTGAAGTAGACATTCCATAACAATGGTCCCAGCACGCTTCCTTGTGGAACACTTGCCCCAATAGGATGTCTTGTTGATTCCGTTCCATTGAGAACTACAGTTAGAGATCTACCATGATGGTAATCACTGAGGAGACATAGCGTAGAGCCTGCAATTCCCAGTGCTTGAAGTTTTGCTAAGAGGCCCTGGTGCCACACCCGGTCGAAAGCGCCTCCTTCTCCCTTCTCACTCTACCCCCTATCTCTCTCCTTCTACCTTTCCCTTCTCTCTCTTTCCCTCTCTCTCTCTTTCTTGCTCTCTCTCCCCTTGTCCCTTCTCACTCTCTCCCTCTCTCTCTCCTTCTACCTTTCCCTTCCCTCTCTTTATCTGTCTCACTTTTTTCTCTTTAAAAAAGAGAAAAAGAAAAAAGAAAGGGAAGAATAGGAAAAAGAGAAAAAATGATGGGGACTCGAAGGAACCAGGGAGCAGATGAAAATGGTTCTTGTAGGGAGGAGTGAATGGAGGAGCAGTGGAAAAGGATGGAACAAGAGTAGGAGAGAAAATTAGGAGAGCTTTCTGAAAAAATTGAGACAGCTTTCTGTGAAATTGGAAAAGAAATTGGAGAAGGAGAAGAAGAATTGGGAGGCACAAGTCGAAACTGCAGTAGCCAGGATAAGGCTCCTAGAAGATGAGGTAAACAGGCTGAAGTGAATTACAGAGGCATTGACCAGAGAAGACACAGCATATGAAGCTAAGAGACCGAGCAGGAAGGAAGGAGATATGAATTATGCTAAAGTCATATCAGCCTGCCAAGAAGGGCCAAGGAGTGAAAGGGGAGAGCAGCTGGGTGCAAATGGAGAGGGTGGTAGGTCAAATGCAGAGGCACAACCGTGCTACCAAGAGCTACTGGAAAAAACAAGGGAGAAAATGACTATGTACAAACAGGAACCAGAGTCACAGAGGGAGAGGCAGTGAAAGGAGGAAAGGGCAAAATCTGTGTTTATCCATGGGCTTCAGGAGAGAGAGGAAAGGATGCACACTGAAAGATGGCAGGCAGAAAGAAAGGAGATTGAGAACATCATCACAGAAATAGGTGAAGAAGACTGTAAATTTTCATAGAATAGGGGGTACTTGAAGGGGAGAAAACGACCGATCAAGCTGATTCTCAGGACAGAAACAGTGCAGAACAGGATCCTCCAAGAGAAACCACGGTTGAAGTACTTGGTAGAGTACAAGAGGGTGTTCCTAGACAGAGACAGAACACAAACAGAACGACAGCAGCTGAGTGAGAGGACAAAAAAGTGAAAGGAGCCAGGAAGGGAGACAAGGACGGAACCAGCAGAGGTCAATCAGAGCAGGACAGAGCAGCAAGGGCAAACACACACAGAACCATCCTCAGAACCCCATAACTTATCACACCATCCCAACACATACTACAATCCATACTCACAGCTTCCACCCAGCACCCAGCTATAGAATCCCACAGTATGCTACAAGGTCTCACACCCTCACAGGCCCCCAAACCACAGTGTTGGAGAGGAAACTGAAGGTATGATACACAAACGCTGATGGAATAACAAGTAAGTGGGAGTGGCAAGAAAGAGTCAAAGGAGCATCACCGGACATCATGGCTCTCACAGAAACCAAGCTTACAGGTATGATAACAGATGCCATCTTTCCAATGGGATACCGGATCCTGAGGAAAGACAGAGTGAGCAGGGGAGGTGGAGCAGTGGCAATGCTGATCAAAAGCCGATGGAATTTTGATGAGCTGGAGAGAGGAGACAGCGGAGAAGCAAGCGATTACATAGTGGGAACGCTTCAATCTGGAGGTCCCAAAGTGGTAATTGCAGTGATGTATAACCCACAACAGAACAGCAGGAGGCCAAGGCAAGAGAATGATGAGAGCAATAGAGCGAAGGTTGACACACTGGCTGCAGTGGCCAGAAGAGCTCATGCATGCAGGGCAAAGCTCCTGATCATGGGTGACTTTAACCACAAGGAGATCGATTGGGAGAACTTGGAGCCACATGGGGACCAAGATACACGGAGGGCTAAGATGATGGAGGTGGTACTGCAAAACTTCATGTACCAACACGTAATGGACACTACAACAGAGAAAGGAGAGGATGAACCAGCAATACTGGACTTAGTATTCACCTTGAGTAGTGCAGATATTGAGGATATCGCATATGAAAAACCTTTTGGGGCCAGCGATCATGTGGTTTTAAGCGTCGAATGCACAGTAGAGCTACAAATGGAGGGGGAGACAGGAAGGCCAGGACGAATGAAGCCAAACTACAAGAAAGGGGACTACATGGGAATGAGGAACTTTCTGAATAGGGATCAGTGGGACAGAGAACTGGCAGGGAAGCCAGTTAATGAGATGATGGAATATATAAAAAAAATGTGCAAGGAGGCTGAGGAGAGGTTTGTACGCAAGGGTAACAGGAATAATAAAAATGCCAGGATAAGACCATGGTTCACCCAAAGGTGAGGGGGGGGGGGCAAAAACCAAGTGTGCTAGGGAATGGAAGAAATATAGAAATGAAAAGACCCAGAAGAGCAGTCGTAGAGCCAGTCATACAGCCACATCAGGAGGAAAACAACAGTCAAGGACCATGTAATCAGGCTAAGGAAGGAAGGAGGAGAGACAACAAGAAATGACCGTGAAGTATGTGAGGAACTCAACAAGAGATTCAAAGAAGTGTTCTCAGAGGAGACAGAAGTGACTCCAGAAATACGGAGAGGTGGGGTACACTATCAAGTGCTGGACACAGTACACACAACCGAGGAAGAAGTGAAGAGGCTTCTGAGTGAGCTAGATACCTAAAAGGCAATGGGGCCGGATAACATCTCTCCATGGGTCCTGAGAGAGGGAGCAGAGGTGCTAAGTGTACCCCTAAAAACAATACTCAATACATCTATCGAAACAGGGAGATTGCCTGAGGCATGGAAGACAGCAAATGTAGTCCCAATCTTTAAAAAAGGAGACAGACATGAAGCACTAAACTACAGACCAGTGTCAATGACGTGTATAGTATGCAAAGTCATGGAGAAGGTTATCAGAAGATTGGTGGAACATCTAGAAAGGAATGATCTCATCAACAGCAGCCAACATGGTTTCTGGGACGGGAAAACCTGTGTCACAAACCTACTGGAGTTCTATGACATGGTGACAGCAGTAAGACAAGAGAGAGTGGGTTAGGTGGATTGCATTTTCTTGGACTGCAAGAAGGCGTTTGACAGAGTTCCACACAAGAGATTGGTGCAAAAACTGGAGGACCAAGCAGGGATAACAGGAAAGGCACTACAATGGATCAGGGAATACTTGTGAGGAAGACAGCAGCGAGTCATGCTACGTGGTGAGGTGTCAGAGTGGGCACCTGTGACCAGTTGGGTCCCAAAGGGGTCAGTCCTAGGACCAGTGCTGTTTCTGGTATTTGTGAACGACATGACGGAAGGAATAGTCTCCGAGGTGTCCCTGTTTGCAGATGATGTGAAGTTGATGATAAGAATTCATTCGATAGAAGACCAGGCAGAACTACAAAGGGATCTGGACAGGCTGCAGACTTGGTCCAGCAATTGACTCCTGGAGTTCAACCCCACCAAGTGCAAAGTCATGAAGATTGGGGAAGGGCAAAGAAGACCGCAGACGGAGTACAGTCTAGGGAGCCAGAGACTACAAACCTCACTCAAGGAAAAAGATCTTGGGGTGATTACAACACCAGGCACATCTCCTGAAGCGCACATCAACCAAATAACAGCTGCAGCATATGGGCGCCTAACAAACCTCAGAGCAGCATTCCGACATCTTAATAAGGAATCGTTCAAGACCCTGTACACCGTGTACGTTAGGACCATATTGGAGTATGCGGCACCAGTTTGGATCAAACACCTAGCCAAGCACGTAAAGAAACTAGAGAAAGTGCAAAGGTTTGCAACAAGACTAGTTCCAGAGCTATGAGGTATGTCCTACGAGGAGAGGTTAAGGGAAATCAACCTGACGAGACTGGAGGACAGGAGAGGTAGGGGGACATGATAACGACATACAAAATACTGAGAGGAATTGACAAGGTGGACAAAGACAGGATGTTCCAGAGATTGGACACAGTAACAAGGGGACACAGTTAGAAGTTGAAGACAGAGATGAATGACAGGGATGTTAGGAAGTATTTCTTAAGCCACAGAGTAGTCAGGAAGTGGAATAGTGTGGGAAGCGAAGTAGTGGAGGCAGGATCCATAGATAGCTTTAAGCAGAGGTATGATAAAGCTCACGGCTCAGAGAGAGTGACCTATTAGCGAACAGTGAAGAGGCGGGGCCAGGAGCTCGGACTCGACCCCTGCAACCTCAACTAGGTGAGTACAACTAGGTGAGTACAGACGAACCTTTAGAGCGAATTCCTAATAATAATAATAATAATAATAATAATAATAATAATAATAATAATAATAATAATAATAACAATAATAAAAATAATAATAATAATAATAATAATAATAATAATAATAATAATAATAATAATAATAATAACAATAATAATAATAATAATATTATTATTATTAATATTATTATTATTATTATTATTATTATTATTATTATTATTATTATTATTATTATTATTTAAAAGTATAACGAAAATAGTAATGAAGACCATGATAATGTAAATGTTGTCATAATAGTCTTCAAAACAACTTCCTTCAGAAAAACATAAAGCAAGAGTGTGTGTGTTGCTTGACCCACCACCAGCGGTACTGGTGGTTAGAGTGTGCTGCTTGACCCACCACCAGCGGTACTGGTGGTTTGTGTGTGTTGCTTGACCCACCACCAGCGGTACTGGTGGTTTGTGTGTGTTGCTTGACCCACCACCAGCGGTACTGGTGGTTTGTGTGTGTTGCTTGACCCACCACCAGCGGTACTGGTGGTTTGTGTGTGCTGCTTGACCCACCACCAGCGGTACTGGTGGTTTGTGTGTGCTGCTTGACCCACCACCAGCGGTACTGGTGGTTAGTGTGTGCTGCTTGACCCATCACTAGCGGTACTGGTGGTTTGTGTGTGCTGCTTGACCCATCACCAGCGGTACTGGTGGTTAGTGTGTGCTGCTTGACCCATTACCAGCGGTACTGGTGGTTTGTGTGTGCTGCTTGACCCATCACCAGCGGTACTGGTGGTTAGTGTGTGCTGCTTGACCCACCACCAGCGGTACTGGTGGTTTGTGTGTGTTGCTTGACCCACCACCAGCGGTACTGGTGGTTTGTGTGTGTTGCTTGACCCACCACCAGCGGTACTGGTGGTTTGTGTGTGTTGCTTGACCCACCACCAGCGGTACTGGTGGTTTGTGTGTGCTGCTTGACCCACCACCAGCGGTACTGGTGGTTTGTGTGTGCTGCTTGACCCACCACCAGCGGTACTGGTGGTTTGTGTGTGCTACTTGACCCATTACCAGCGGTACTGGTGGTTTGTGTGTGCTGCTTGACCCACCACCAGCGGTACTGGTGGTTTGTGTGTGTTGCTTGACCCACCACCAGCGGTACTGGTGGTTTGTGTGTGCTGCTTGACCCAACACCAGCGGTACTGGTGGTTTGTGTGTGCTGCTTGACCCACCACCAGCGGTACTGGTGGTTTGTGTGTGCTGCTTGACCCACCACCAGCGGTACTGGTGGTTTGTGTGTGCTGCTTGACCCACCACCAGCGTTACTGGTGGTTTGTGTGTGCTGCTTGACCCATCACCAGCGGTACTGGTGGTTTGTGTGTGCTGCTTGACCCACCACCAGCGGTACTGGTGATTTGTGTGTGTTGCTTGACCCACCACCAGCGGTACTGGTGGTTTGTGTGTGTTGCTTACCCCACCACAATGGGTACTGGTGGTTAGTGTGTTGCTTACCCCACCACCAGCGGTACTGGTGGTTTGTGTGTTGCTTACCCCACCACCAGCGGTACTGGTGGTTTGTGTGTGCTGCTTGACCCACCACCAGCGGTACTGGTGGTTTGTGTGTGCTGCTTGACCCACCACTAGCGGTACTGGTGGTTTGTGTGTGCTGCTTGACCCACCATCAGCGGTACTGGTGGTTCGTGTGTGCTGCTTGACCCAACACCAGCGGTACTGGTGGTTTGTGTGTGTTGCTTGACCCACCACCAGCGGTACTGGTGATTTGTGTGTGTTGCTTGACCCACCACCAGCGATACTGGTGGTTTGTGTGTGTTGCTTACCCTACCACCAGCGGTACTGGTGGTTTGTGTGTGTTGCTTGACCCACCACCAGCGGTACTGGTGGTTTGTGTGTGTTGCTTGACCCACCACCAGCGGTACTGGTGGTTAGTGTGTGCTGCTTGACCCACCACCAGCGGTACTGGTGGTTTGTGTGTGTTGCTTGACCCACCACCAGCGGTACTGGTGGTTTGTGTGTGTTGCTTGACCCACCACCAGCGGTACTGGTGGTTTGTGTGTGCTGCTTGACCCACCACCAGCGGTACTGGTGGTTTGTGTGTGCTGCTTGACCCACCACCAGCGGTACTGGTGGTTTGTGTGTGCTACTTGACCCATTACCAGCGGTACTGGTGGTTTGTGTGTGCTGCTTGACCCACCACCAGCGGTACTGGTGGTTTGTGTGTGCTACTTGACCCATTACCAGCGGTACTGGTGGTTTGTGTGTGCTGCTTGACCCACCACCAGCGGTACTGGTGGTTTGTGTGTGTTGCTTGACCCACCACCAGCGGTACTGGTGGTTTGTGTGTGCTGCTTGACCCACCACCAGCGGTACTGGTGGTTTGTGTGTGCTGCTTGACCGACCACCAGCGGTACTGGTGGTTTGTGTGTGCTGCTTGACCCACCACCAGCGGTACTGGTGGTTTGTGTGTGCTGCTTGACCCACCACCAGCGTTACTGGTGGTTTGTGTGTGCTGCTTGACCCATCACCAGCGGTACTGGTGGTTTGTGTGTGCTGCTTGACCCACCACCAGCGGTACTGGTGATTTGTGTGTGTTGCTTGACCCACCACCAGCGGTACTGGTGGTTTGTGTGTGTTGCTTACCCCACCACAATGGGTACTGGTGGTTTGTGTGTTGCTTACCCCACCACCACGGTACTGGTGGTTTGTGTGTTGCTTACCCCACCACCAGCGGTACTGGTGGTTTGTGTGTGCTGCTTGACCCACCACCAGCGGTACTGGTGGTTTGTGTGTGCTGCTTGACCCACCACCAGCGGTACTGGTGGTTTGTGTGTGCTGCTTGACCCACCACCAGCGGTACTGGTGGTTTGTGTGTGTTGCTTGACCCACCACCAGCGGTACTGGTGGTTTGTGTGTGTTGCTTGACCCACCACCAGCGGTACTGGTGGTTTGTGTTGCTTACCCCAGAACCAGCGGTACTGGTGGTTTGTGTGTGTTGCTTGACCCACCACCAGCGGTACTGGTGGTTTGTGTGTGTTGCTTGACCCACCACCAGCGGTACTGGTGGTTAGTGTGTGCTGCTTGACCCACCACCAGCGGTACTGGTGGTTTGTGTGTGTTGCTTGACCCACCACCAGCGGTACTGGTGGTTTGTGTGTGTTGCTTGACCCACCACCAGCGGTACTGGTGGTTTGTGTGTGCTGCTTGACCCACCACCAGCGGTACTGGTGGTTTGTGTGTGCTGCTTGACCCACCACCAGCGGTACTGGTGGTTTGTGTGTGCTACTTGACCCATTACCAGCGGTACTGGTGGTTTGTGTGTGCTGCTTGACCCACCACCAGCGGTACTGGTGGTTTGTGTGTGTTGCTTGACCCACCACCAGCGGTACTGGTGGTTTGTGTGTGCTGCTTGACCCACCACCAGCGGTACTGGTGGTTTGTGTGTGGTGCTTGGTACTGGTGGTTTGTGTGTGCTGCTTGACCCACCACCAGCGGTACTGGTGGTTTGTGTGTTGCTTGACCCACCACCACCGGTACTGGTGGTTTGTGTGTGCTGCTTGACCCACCACCAGCGGTACTGGTGGTTTGTGTGTGCTGCTTGACCCACCACCAGCGGTACTGGTGTTTTGTGTGTGTTGCTTTACCCACCACAAGCGGTACTGGTGGTTTGTGTGTGTTGTGGTACTGGTGGTTTGTGTGTTGCTTACCCCACCACCAGCGGTACTGGTGGTTTGTGTGTTGCTTACCCCACCACCAGCGGTACTGGTGGTTTGTGTGTGCTGCTTGACCCACCTCCAGCGGTACTGGTGGTTTGTGTGTGCTGCTTGACCCACCACTAGCGGTACTGGTGGTTTGTGTGTGCTGCTTGACCCACCACCAGCGATACTGGTGGTTCGTGGGTGCTGCTTTACCCAACACCAGCGGTACTGGTGGTTTGTGTGTGTTGCTTGACCCACCACCAGCGATACTGGTGGTTTGTGTGTGTTGCTTGACCCACCACCAGCGGTACTGGTGGTTTGTGTGTGTTGCTTACCCCACCACCAGCGGTACTGGTGGTTTGTGTGTGTTGCTTGACCCACCACCAGCGGTACTGGTGGTTTGTGTGTGTTGCTTGACCCACCACCAGCGGTACTGGTGGTTTGTGTGTGTTTCTTGACCCACCACCAGCGGTACTGGTGGTTTGTGTGTGTTGCTTGACCGACCACCAGCGGTACTGGTGGTTTGTATGTGTTGCTTGACCCACCACCAGCGGTATTGTTGGTTTGTGTGTGTTGCTTGACCCACCACCAGGTGTACTGGTGGTTTGTGTGTGTTGCTTGACCCACCACCAGCGGTTCTGGTGGTTTGTGTGTGTTGCTTGACCCACCAACAGCGGTACTGGTGGTTTGTGTGTGTTGCTTGACCCACCACCAGCGGTACTGGTGGTTTGTGTGTGTTGTTTGACCCACCACCAGCGGTTCTGGTGGTTTGTGTGTGTTGCTTGACCCACCACCAGCGGTACTGGTGGTTTGTATGTGCTCCTTGACCCACCACCAGCGGTACTGGTGGTTTGTGTGTGTTGTTTGACCCACCACCAGCGGTTCTGGTGGTTTGTGTGTGTTGCTTGACCCACCAACAGCGGTACTGGTGGTTTGTATGTGCTCCTTGACCCACCACCAGCGGTACTGGTGGTTTGTGAGTGTTGGTTGACCCAACACCAGCGTTGCTGGTGGTTTGTGTGTGCTGCTTGACCCACCATCAGCGGAACTGGTGGTTTGAGTGTGTTGCTTGACCCACCACCAGCGGCACTGGTGGTTTGTGTGTGCTGCTTGACCCACCACCAGCGGTTCTGGAGGTTTGTGTGTGCTGCTTGACCCACCATCAGCGGTACTGGTGGTTTGAGTGTGTTGCTTGACCCACCACCAGCGGTACTGGTGGTTTGTGTGTGTTGCTTGACAAACCACCAGCGGTACTAGTGGTTTGTGTGTGTTGCTTACCCCACCACAATGGGTACTGGTGGTTTGTGTGTTGCTTACCCCACCACCAGCGGTACTGGTGGTTTGTGTGTGTTGCTTACCCCACCACCATGGGTACTGGTGGTTTGAGTGTGTTGCTTACCCCATCACCAGCGGTACTGGTGGTTTGTGTGTGTTGCTTACCCCACCACGATGGGTGCTGGTGTTTTAGTGTGTTGCTTACCCCACCACAAGCGGTACTGGTGGTTTGTTTGTGTTGCTTACACCACCACCTGGAGTACTAGTGGTTTGTGTGTGTTGCTTACCCCACCACCAGCGGTACTGGTGGTGTGTGTGTTGCTTACCCCACCACCAGCGGTACTTGTGGTTTGTGTGTGTTGCTTACCCCACCACCAGCGGTACTGGTGGATTGTGTGTGTTGCTTACCCCACCACGAGCGGTACTGGTGGTTTGTGTATGTTGTTTACACCACCACCAACGGTACCGGTGGTTTGTGTGTGTTTCTTACCCCACCACCAGCTGTACTGGTGGTTTGTGTGTGTTGCTTGACCCACCACCAGGGGTACTGGTGGTTTGTGTGTTGCTTACCCCACTACAAGCGGTACTGGTGGGTTGTGTGTGTTTCTTACCCCACCACCAAAGGTACTGGTGGATTTAGTGTTGTTTGACCCACCTCCATCGGTACTGATGGTTTGTGTGTGTTGCTTACCCTACCACAAGCGGTACTGGTGGTTTCTGTGTTGCTTACCCCACCACCAGCGGTAATGATGGTTTGTATGTGTTGCTTACCGCACCACCATGGGTACTTGTGGTTTGAGAGTGTTGCTTACCCCACCACCAGCGTTACTGGTGGTTTGTGTGTGTTGCTTACCTCACCACCAGCTGTACTGGTGGTTTGTGTGTGTTGCTTACCCAATCACCAGGGGTACTGGTGGTTTGTGTGTGTTGCTTGACCCACCACCAGCGGTACTGGTGGTTTGTGTGTTGCTTACCCCACCACCAGCGGTACTGTTGGTTTGTGTGTGAGGCTTACCCCACCACCAGCGGTACTGTTGGTTTGTGTGTTTTGCTTACCCCACCACCAGCGGTACTGATGGTGTGTGTGTTGCTTCACCCACCACCAGCGGTACTGGTGGTTTGTGTGTTGCTTACCCATCCACCAGCGATACTGGTTGTTTGTGAGTGTTGCTTACCCCAACCCCGGCGGTACTGGTGGTTTGTGTGTGTTGCTTCATCCACCACCATCGGTACTGGTGGTTTGTGTGTGGGTTACCCCACCACCAGCGGTACTGGTGGTTTGTGTGTGTTGTTTAACCCACCACGAGCGGTACTGGTGGTTTGTGTGTGCTGCTTGACCCACCATCAGCGGTACTGGTGGTTTGTGTGTGCTGCTTGACCCACCACCAGCGGTACTGGTGGTTTGTGTGTGTTGCTTGACCCACCAACAGCGGTACTGGTGGTGTGTGTGTGTTGCTTACCCCACCACAATGGGTACTGGTGGTTTGTGTGTTGCTTACCCCACCAACAGCGGTACTGGTGGTTTATGTGTGTTGCTTACCCCACCACCGTGGGTACTGGTGGTTTGAATGTGTTGCTTACCCCACCAAGATGGGTGCTAGTGTTTGCGTGTGTTGCTTACCCAACCACCAGCGGTACTGGTGGTTTGTTTGTGTTGCTTACACCACCACCAGGAGTACTGGTGGTTTGTGGGTGTTGCTTACCCCACCACCAGCGGTACTGGTGGTTTGTGTGTTGCTTACCCCACCACCAGCGGTGCTTGTGGTTTGTGTGTGTTGCTTACCCCACCAATAGCGGTACTAGTGGTTTGTGTGTGTTGCTTACCCCACCACGAGCGGTACTGGTGGTTTGTGTGTTGTTTACCCCACCACCAACGGTACTGGTGGTTTGTGTGTTTCTTTCCCCACCACCAGCTGTACTGGTGGTTTGTGTGTGTTGCTTGACCCACCACCAGCGGTACTGGTGGTTTGTGTGTTGCTTACCCCACTACAAGCGGTACTGGTGGTTTGTGTGTGTTTCTTACCCCACCACCAAAGGTACTGGTGGTTTGAGTGTTGTTTGACCCACCTCCATCGGTACTGGTGGTTTGTGTGTGTTGCTTACCCCACCACAAGCGGTACTGGTGGTTTCTGTGTTACTTACCCCACCACCAGCGGTAATGATGGTTTGTGTGTGTTTGTGTTACCGCACCACCAGCGGTACTGTTGGTTTGTGAGTGTTGCTCTCCCCACCTCCATGGGTACTTGTGGTTTGAGAGTGTTGCTTACCCCACCACCAGCGTTACTGGTGGTTTGTGTGTGTTGCTTACCCCACCACCAGCTGTACTGGTGGTTTGTGTGTGTTGCTTACCCAATCACCAGGGGTACTGGTGGTTTGTGTGTGTTGCTTGACCCACCACCAGCGGTACTGGTGGTTTGTGTGTTGCTTACCCCACCACCAGCGGTACTGTTGGTTTGTGTGTGTTGCTTACCCCACCACCAGCGGTACTGTTGGTTTGTGTGTGTTGCTTACCCCACATCCAGCGGTACTGGTGGTGTGTGTGTTGCTTCACCCACCGCCAGCGGTACTGGTGGTTTGTGTGTTGCTTACCCCACCACCAGCGATACTGGTTGTTTGTGAGTGTTGCTTACCCCAACCCCAGCGGTACTGGTGGTTTGTGTGTGTTGCTTCACCCACCACCACCGGTACTGGTGGTTTGTGTGTGGCTTACCCCACCACCAGCGGTACTGGTGGTTTGTGTGTGTTTCTTACCCCACCACCAGCGGTGCTGGTGGTTTGTGAGTGTTGCTTGACCCACCTCCAGCCGTACTGGTGGTTTGTGAGTGTTGCTTGACCCACCACCAGCGGTACTGGTGGTTTGTGTGTTGCTTACCCCACTACCAGCGGTACTGGTGGTTTGTTTGTGTTTCTAACCCCACCACCAGCGGTACTGGTTGTATGTGTGTTGCTTGACCCACCACTAGCGGTACTAGTGGTTTGTGTGTGTTGTTTGACCCACTTCGAGCGGTAATGGTGGTTTGTGTGTGTTGCTTACCCCACCACTAGCTGTACTGGATGTTTCTGTGTTGCTTACCCCACCACCAGCCGTACTGGTGGTTTGTGTGTGTTGCTTCCCGCACCACCAGCGGTACTGGTGGTTTGTGAGTGTTGCTTACGCCACCACCAACCGTTCTGGTGGTTTGTGTGTGTTGCTTTCCCCACCACCAGGGGTACTGGTGGTTTGTGAGTGCCGCTTACCCCTCCACCAACGGTACTGGTGGTTTGTGTGTTACTTACCCCACCACCAGCGGTACTGGTGGTTTGTGTGTGTTGCTTACCCCACCACCAGCGGTACTGGTGGGTTGTGTGTTGCTTACCTCACCACCAGCGGTACTGGTAGTTCGTGTGTATTGCTTACCCCACCACCAGCGGCACTGGTTGTTTGTATGTGTTGCTTGTCCCACCACCAGCGGTACTTGTGGTTTGTGTGTTGCTTACCTCACTACCAGCTGTGTTGGTGGTTTGAGTGTTTCTTACCCCACCACCCGCGGTACTGGTGGTTTGTGTGTCTTGTTTGACCCACCACCAGCGGTACTGGTGGTCTGTGTGTGTTGTTTGACCCACCTCCAGCGGTACTGGTTGTTTGTGTGTTTTGCTTACCCCACCACCAGCGGTACTGGTGGTTTCTGTGTTGCTTACCCCACCACCAGCGGTACTGGTGGTTTGTGTGTGTTGCTTACCAAACCACCAGCGGTATTGGTGGTTTATGTGTGTTGCTAACCCCACCACCATCCGTTCTTGTGGTTTGTGGTGTTGCTTACCATACCACCATGGGTAATGGTGGTTTGTGTGTGCTGCTTAGCCCTCCACCAACGGTTCTGGTGGTTTGTGTGTTACTTACCCCACCACCAGCGGTGTTGGTGGTTTGTGTGTGTTGCTTACCCCACCACCAGCCGTACTGGTGGTTTGTGTTTGTTGCTTACCCCACCACCAGCGGTACTGGTGGTTTGTGTGTGTTGCTTACCCCACCACCAGCGGTACTGGTGGTTTGTGTGTGTTGCTTACCCCACCACCAGCCGTTCTGGTGGTTTGTGTGTGTTGCTTACCCCACCACCATGTGTAATGGTACTGGTGGCTGCTTAGCCCTCCACCAACGGTACTGGTGGTTTGTGTGTTACCTCACCACCAGCGGTGTTGGTGGGTTGTGTGTGTTGCTTACCCCACCACCAGCCGTACTGGTTTTTTGTGTGTGTTGCTTACCCAACCCCAGCGGTACTGGTGGTTTGTGTGTGTTGCTTACCCCACCACCAACGGTACTGGTGGCTTCTGTGTGTGTTGCTTACCTCACCAGCAACGGTTCTGGTGGTTTGTGTGTGTTGCTTACCGCACCACCAGCGGTACTGGTGGTTTGTGTGTTTTGCTTACCGCACCACCAGCGGTACTGGTGGTTTGTATGTGTTGCTTTCCCCACCACCAGCAGTTCTGATGGTTTGTGTGTGTTGCTTACCCCACTACCAGGGTACTGGCGGTTTGTGTGTGTTGCTTTCCCCTCCACCAGCGGCACTGGTGGTTTGTGTGTTGCTTATCCCACCACCAGCGGTGCTTGTGGTTTGTGTGTGTTGCTTACCCCACCAATAGCGGTACTAGTGGTTTGTGTGTGTTGCTTACCCCACAACGAGCGGTACTGGTGGTTTGTGTGTGTTGTTTACCCCACCACCAACGGTACTGGTGGTTTGTATGTGTTTCTTTCCCCACCACCAGCTGTACTGGTGGTTTGTGTGTGTTGCTTGACCCACCACCAGCGGTACTGGTGGTTTGTGTGTTGCTTACCCCACTACAAGCGGTACTGGTGGTTTGTGTGTGTTTCTTACCCCACCACCAAAGGTACTGGTGGTTTGAGTGTTGTTTGACCCACCTCCATCGGTACTGGTGGTTTGTGTGTGTTGCTTACCCCACCACAAGCGGTACTGGTGGTTTCTGTGTTGCTTACCCCACCACCAGCGGTAATGATGGTTTGTGTGTGTTGCTTACCGCACCACCAGCGGTACTGTTGGTTTGTGTGTGTTGCTCACCCCAACTCAATGGGTACTTGTGGTTTGAGAGTGTTGCTTACCCCACCACCAGCGTTACTGGTGGTTTGTGTGTGTTGCTTACCCCGCCACCAGCTGTACTGGTGGTTTGTGTGTGTTGCTTACCCAATCACCAGGGGTACTGGTGGTTTGTGTGTCTTGCTTGACCCACCACCAGCGGTACTGCTGGTTTGTGTGTTGCTTACCCCACCACCAGCGGTACTGTTGGTTTGTGTGTGTGGCTTACCCCACCACCAGCGGTACTGTTGGTTTGTGTGTGTTGCTTACCCCACCACCAGCGGTACTGCTGGTGTGTGTGTTGCTTCACCCACCCCCAGCGGTACTGGTGGTTTGTGTGTTGCTTACCCCTCCCCCAGCGATACTGGTTGTTTGTGAGTGTTGCTTACCCCAACCCGGGCGGTACTGGTGGTTTGTGTGTGTTGCTTACCCCACCACAAGCCGTTCTGGTGGTTTGTGTGTGTTGCTTACCCCACCACCAGGGGTACTGCTGGTTTGTGTGTGCCGCTTGCCCCTCCACTAACGGTACTGGTGGTTTGTGTGTTTCCTTGACCCACCTCCAGCCGTACTGGTGGTTTGTGTGTGTTACTTACCCCACCACCAGCGGTGTTGGTGGTTTCTGTGGGTTGCTTGACCCACCACCAGCGGTACTGGTGGTTTGTGTGTTGCTTACCCCACCAGCAGCGGTACTGGTGGTTTCTGTGTGTTGCTTGACCCACCACCAGCGGTACTGGTGGTCTCTGTGTGTTGCTTACCCACCACCAGCGGTACTGGTGGTTTGTGTGTGCTGCTTACCCAACCACGAGCGGTACTGGTGGTTTGTGTGTGTTGTTTACCCCTCCACCAACGGTACTGGTGGTTTGTGTGTGTTTTTTGCCCCACCACCAGCAGTACTGGTGGTTTGTGTGTGTTGCTTACCCCACCACAATGGGTACTGGTGGTTTGTGTGTTGCTTACCTCACCACCAGCGGTACAAGTGGTTTGTGTGTGTTGCTTACCTCACCACCATGGGTACTGGTGGTTTGAATGTGTTGCTTACCCCAACACCAGCGGTACTGGTGGTTTTTGTGTGTTGCTTACCCCACCAAGATGGGTGCTAGTGTTTGAGTGTATTGCTTACCCCACCACCAGCGGTACTGTTGGTTTGTTTGTGTTGCTTACACCACCACCAGGAGTACTGGTGGTTTGTGTGTGTTGCTTACCCCACCACCAGCGGTACTGGTGGTTTGTGTGTGTTGCTTACCCCACCAATAGCGGTACTAGTGGTTTGTGTGTGTTGCTTACCACACCACGAGCGGTACTGGTGGTTTGTGTGTGTTGTTTATCCCACCACCAACGGTACTGGTGGTTTGAGTGTGTCTCTTTCCCCACCACCAGCTGTACTGGTGGTTTGTGTGTGTTTCTTGACCCACCACCAGCGGTACTGGTGGTTTGTGTGTTGCTTACCCCACTACAAGCAGTACTGGTGGTTTGTGTGTGTTTCTTACCCCACCACCAAAGGTACTGGTGGTTTGAGTGTTGTTTGACCCACCTCCATCGGTACTGGTGGTTTGTGTGTGTTGCTTACCCCACCACCGGTAGCTGTGTTGCTTACCCCACCACCAGCGGTGGTTTGTGTGTGTTGCTTACCCCACCACCAGCGGTACTGGTGGTTTGTGTGTGTTGCTTACCCCACCACCATGCGGTACTGGTGGTTTGTGTGTGTTGCTTACCCCACCACCAGCGGCACTGGTTGTTTGTGTGTGTTGCTTACCCCACCACCAGCTTACCCCACCACCAGCGGTACTGGTGGTTTGTGTGTGTTGGGTACTGGTGGTTTGTGTGTGTTGCTTACCCCACCACCAGCGGTACTGGTGGTTTGTGTGTGTTGCTTGACCCACCACCATCGGTACTGGTGGTTTGTGAGTGTTGCTTACCCCACCACCAGCGGTACTGGTGGTTTTGTGTGTTGCTTACCCCACCACCAGCCGTACTGGTGGTTTGTGTGTGTTGCTTACCGCACCTCCAGCAGTACTGGTGGTTTGTGTGTTGCTTGACCCACCACTAGCGGTACTAGTGGTTTGTGTGTGTTGTTTGACCCACCAGCCAGTGGCTTACTAGGTACTGGTTTGTGTGTGTTGCTTACCGCACCTCCAGCGGTACTGGTGGTTTGTGTGTGTTGCTTACCAAACCACCGGCCGTTCTGGTGATTTGTCTGTGTTGCTTACCGCACCACCAGCAGTACTGGTGGTTCGTGTGTGTTGCTTACCCCACCACCAGCCGTTCTGGTGGTTTGTGTGTGTTGCTTACCCCACCACCAGGGGTACTGGTGGTTTGTGTGTGCCGCTTACCCCTCCACCAACGGTACTGGTGGTTTGGGTGTTACCCCACCACCAGCGGTCTTGGTCATTTGTGTGTGTTGCTTACCCCACCACCAGCCGTGCAGGTGGTTTGGGTGTGTTGCTTACCCTACCACCAGCGGTACTGGTGGTTTTTGTGTGTTGCTTACCTCACCACCAGCGGTACTGGTGGCTTGTGTGTGTTGCTTACCTCACCACCAGCGGTACTGGTGGCTTGTGTGTGTTGCTTACCTCACCACCAGCGGTACTGGTAGTTCGTGTTTGTTGCTTACCGCACCACCAGCGTTACTGGTGGTTTGTGAGTGTTGCTTACCCCACCACCAGCGGTACAAGTGGTTTGTGTGTGTTGCTTACCCCACCACCATGGGTGCTGGTGGTTTATGTGTGTTGTTTACCCCACCACCAGTGGTACTGGTCTTTTGTGTGTGTTGCTTACCCCACCACCAGCGGTACTGGTGGTTTCTGTGTGTTGCTTACCCCACCACCAGCGGTACTTGTGGTTTGTGTGTGTTGTCACCACCAGCGGTACTGGTTTGTGTGTGTTGCTTACCCCACCACCAGCGGTACTGGTGGTTTGTGTGTGTTGCGTACCCCACCACCAGAGGTACTGGTGGTTTGTGTGTGTTGCTTACCCACCACCTGTGTACTGGTGGTTTGAGTGTGTTTGCTTACCCCACCACCAGCGGTACTGGTGGTTTGTGTGTGTTGCTTACCCACCACCAGCGGTACTGGTGTTTGTGTGTGTTGCTTGACCCACCACCAGTGGTACTGGTCTTTTGTGTGTGTTGCTTACCCCACCACCAGCGGTACTGGTGGTTTCTGTGTGTTGCTTACCCCACCACCAGCAGTACTGGAGGTTTGTGTGTGTTGCTTACCCCACCACCAGAGGTACTGGTGGTTTGTGTGTTGCTTACCCCACTACCAGCGGTACTATTGGTTTGTGTGTGTTGCTTACCCCACCACCATGGGTACTGGTGGTTTGTGTGTGTTGCTTCACCCACCACCAGCTGTACTGGTGGTTTGTGTGTTGCTTACACCACCACCAGCAGTACTGATGGCTTGTGTGTTTTGCTTACCCCACCACCAGCGGTACTGGTGGTTTGTGTGTGTTGCTTGACCCACCACCAGCGGTACTGGTGGTCTCTGTGTGTTGTTTGACCCATCTCTAGCGGTACTGGTGGTTTGTGTGTGTTGCTTACCCCACAACCAGGAGTAATGGTGGTTTGTGTGTGTTGCTTACCCCACCACCAGCGGTACTGATGGTTTGTGTGTGTTGCTTACCCCACCACCAGCGGTACTGGTGGTTTGTGTGTGTTGCTTACCCCACCACCAGCGGTACTGGTGGTTTGTGTGTGTTGCTTACCCCACCACCAGCGGTACTGGTGGTTTGTGTGTGTTGCTTACCCCACCACCAGCGGTACTGGTGGTTTGTGTGTGTTGCTTACCCCACCACCAGCGGTACTGGTGGTTTGTGTGTGTTGCTTACCCACCACCAGCGGTACTGGTGGTTTTTGTGTGTTGCTTACCACACCACCAGCGGTACTGGTGGGTTGTGTGTGTTGCTTACCCCACCACCAGCGGTACTGGTGGTTTGTGTGTGTTGCTTACCCCACCACCAGCGGTACTGGTGGTTTGTGTGTGTTGCTTACCCCACCACCAGCGGTACTGGTGGTTTGTGTGTGTTGCTTACCCCACCACCAGCGGTACTGGTGGTTTGTGTGTGTTGCTTACCCCACCACCAGCGGTACTGGTGGTTTGTGTGTGTTGCTTACCCCACCACCAGCGGTACTGGTGGTTTGTGTGTGTTGCTTACCCCACCACCAGCGGTACTGGTGGTTTGTGTGTGTTGCTTACCCCACCACCAGCGGTACTGGTGGTTTGTGTGTGTTGCTTACCCCACCACCAGCGGTACTGGTGGTTTGTGTGTGTTGCTTACCCCACCACCAGCGGTACTGGTGGTTTTGTGTGTTGCTTACCCCACCCCCAGCGGTACTGGTGGTTTGTGTGTGTTGCTTACCCCACCACCAGCGGTACTGGTGGTTTGTGTGTGTTGCTTACCCCACCACCAGCGGTACTTGTGGTTTGTGTGTGTTGCTTACCCCACCACCAGCGGTACTGGTGGTTTCTGTGTGTTGCTTACCCCACCACCAGCGGTACTTGTGGTTTGTGTGTGTTGCTTACCCCACCACCAGCGGTACAGGTGGTTTGTGTGTGTTGCTTACCCCACCACGAGCGGTACTGGTGGTTTGTGTGTGTTTCTTACCCCACCACCAGCGGTACTGGTGGTTTGTGTGTGTTGCTTACCCCACCACCAGCGGTACTGGTGGTTTGTGTGTGTTGCTTGACCCACCACCAGCGGTACGGGTGGTTTGTGTGTGTTGCTTACCCCACCACCAGCGGTACTGTGTTGCTTTACTGGTGGTTTGTGTGTGTTGCTTACCCCACCACCAGCGGTACTGGTGGTTTGTGTTGCTTACCCCACCACCAGCGGTGCTGGTGGTTTGTGTGTGTTGCCCACCACCAGCGGTACTGGTGGTTTGTGTGTGTTGCTTACCCACCACCAGCAGTACTGGTGGTTTTGTGTGTTGCTTACCCCACCACCAGCGGTACTGGTGGTTTGTGTGTGTTGCTTACCCCACCACCAGCGGTACTGGTGTTTTGTGTGTGTTGCTTACCCCACCACCAGCGGTACTGGTGGTTTCTGTGTGTTGCTTACCCCACCACCAGCGGTACTGGTGGTTTCTGTGTGTTGTTTACCCCACCACCAGCGGTACTGGAGGTTTGTGTGTGTTGCTTACCCCACCACCAGCGGTACTGGTGGTTTGTGTGTGTTGCTTACCCCACCACCAGCGGTACTGTTGGTTTGTGTGTGTTGCTTACCCCACCACCAGCGGTATTGGTGGTCTGTGTGTGTTTCTTACCCCACCACCAGCGGTACTGGTGGTGGTTTGCTTGTACTGGTGTTGCTTCACCCACCACCAGCGGTACTGGTGGTTTGTGTGTTGCTTACCTCACCACCAGCGGTACAAGTGGTTTGTGTGTGTTGCTTACCCCACCACCAGAGGTACTGGTGGTGTATGTGTGTTGCTTACCCCACCACCAGCGGTACTGGTGGTTTGTGTGTGTTGCTTACCCCACCACCAGCGGTACTGGTGGTCTGTGTGTGTTGCTTACCCCACCACCAGCGGTACTGGTGGTTTGTGTGTATTGGTTACCGCCCCACCAGCGGTACTGGTGGTTTGTGTGTGTTGCTTACCCACCACCAGCGGTACTGGTGGTTTGTGTGTGTTGCTTACCCCACCACCATGGGTGCTGGTGGTTTATGTGTGTTGTTTACCCCACCACCAGTGGTACTGGTCTTTTGTGTGTGTTGCTTACCCCACCACCAGCGGTACTGGTGGTTTCTGTGTGTTGCTTACCCCACCACCAGCAGTACTGGAGGTTTGTGTGTGTTGCTTACCCCACCACCAGAGGTACTGGTGGTTTGTGTGTGTTGCTTACCCTACCACCATGGGTGCTGGTGGTTTGATTGTGTTGCTTACCCCACCACCAGCGGTACTAGTGGTTTGTGTGTGTTGCTTACCCCACCACCAGCGGTACTGGTGGTTTGTGTGTGTTCCTTACCCCACCACCAGTGGTACTGGTGGTTTGTGTGTGTTGCTTACCCCACCACCAGCGGTACTGGTGGTTTGTGTGTGTTGCTTACCCCACCCCCAGCGGTACTGGTGGTTTGTGTGTGTTGCTTACCCCACCACCAGCTGGGTACTGGTGGCTTTACCCCACCACCAGCGGTACTGGTTGTTTGTGTGTGTTGCTTACCCCACCACCAGCGGTACTTGTGGTTTGTGTGTGTTGCTTACCCCACCACCAGGGGTGCTGGAGGTTTGTGTGTGTTGCTTACCCCACAACCATGGGTGCTGGTGGTTTATGTGTGTTGTTTACCCCACCACCAGTGGTACTGGTCTTTTGTGTCTGTTGCTTACCCCACCACCAGCGGTACTGGTGGTTTCTGTGTGTTGCTTACCCCACCACCAGCAGTACTGGTGGTTTCTGTGTGTTGCTTACCCCACCACCAGCGGTACTGGTGGTTTGTGTGTGTTGCTTACCCCACCACCAGCGGTACTGGTGGTTTGTGTGTGTTGCTTACCCCACCACCAGCGGTACTGGTGGTCTCTGTCTGTTGCTTACCCCACCACCAGCGGTACTGGTCTTTTGTGTGTGTTGCTTACCCCACCACCAGCGGTACTGGTGGTTTGTGTGTGTTGCTTACCCCACCACCAGCGGTACTGGTGGTTTGTGTGTGTTGCTTACCCCACCACCAGCGGTACTGGTGGTTTGTGTGTGTTGCTTACCCCACCACCAGCGGTACTGGTGGTTTGTGTGTGTTGCTTACCCACCACCAGCGGTACTGGTGGTTTGTGTGTGTTGCTTGACCCACCACCAGCGGTACTGGTGGTTTTTGTGTGATGCTTACCCCACCACCAGCGGTACTGGTGGTTTGTTTGTGTTGCTTTACCCAACACCAGCGGTACTGGTGGTTTTTGTGTGTTGCTTACCCCACCACCAGCGGTACTGGTTTTTTGTGTGTGTTGCTTACCCCACCACCAGCGGTACTGGTGGTTTGTGTGTGTTGCTTACCCCACCACAAGCGGTACTGGTGGTTTGTGTGTTGCTTACCCCTCCACCAGCGGTACTGGTGGTTTGTGTGTTGCTTACCCCACCACCTTACTGGTGGTTTGTGTGTGTTGCTTACCCCACCACCAGCGGTACTGGTGGTTTGTGTGTGTTGCTTCCCCCACCACCAGCGGTACTGGTGGTTTGTGTGTGTTGCTTACCCACCACCAGCGGTACTGGTGGTTTGTGTGT
The DNA here is from genome assembly GCF_038502225.1 of Cherax quadricarinatus. Classification (NCBI taxonomy): domain Eukaryota; kingdom Metazoa; phylum Arthropoda; class Malacostraca; order Decapoda; family Parastacidae; genus Cherax; species Cherax quadricarinatus. The sequence goes on along the minus strand of NC_091361.1, from coordinate 6,483,613 downwards.
GTTGCTGACCCCACCACCAGCGGTACTGGTGGTTGTGTGTGTTGCTTACCCCACCACCAGCGTTACTGGTGGTTTGTGTGTGTTGCTTACCCCACCACCAGCGGTACTGGTTGTTTGTGTGTGTTGCTTACCCCACCACCAGCGGTACTGGTGGTTTGTGTGTGTTGCTTACCCCACCACCAGCGGTACTGGTGGTTTATGTGTGTTGCTTACCCCACCACCAGCGGTACTGGTGGTTTGTGTGTGTTGCTTACCCCACCACCAGCGTTACTGGTGGTTTGTGTGTGTTGCTTACCCCACCACCAGCGGTACTGTTGGTTTGTGTGTGTTGCTTACCCCACCACCAGCGGTACTGGTGGTTTGTGTGTGTTGTTTACCCCTCCACCAACGGTACTGGTGGTTTGTGTGTGTTTTTTGCCCCACCACCAGCAGTACTGGTGGTTTGTGTGTGTTGCTTACCCCACCACAATCGGTACTGGTGGTTTGTGTGTGTTGCTTTCCCCACCACCAGCGGTACTGGTGGTTTGTGTGTGTTGCTTACCCCACCACCAGCGGTACTGGAGGTTTGTGTGTTGCTTACCTCACCACCAGCGGTACAAGTGGTTTGTGTGTGTTGCTTACCCCACAACCATGGGTGCTGGTGGTTTATGTGTGTTGTTTACCCCACCACCAGTGGTACTGGTCTTTTGTGTGTGTTGCTTACCCCACCACCAGCGGTACTGGTGGTTTGTGTGTGTTGCTTACCCCACCACCATGGGTACTGGTGGTTTGTGTGTGTTGCTTCACCCACCACCAGCTGTACTGGTGGTTTGTGTGTTGCTTACACCACCACCAGCAGTACTGATGGCTTGTGTGTTTTGCTTACCACACCCCCATGGGTACTGGTGGTTAGTGTGTTGCTTACCCAACCAACAGCGGTACTGGTGGTTTGTTTGTGTTGCTTACTCCACCATCATGGGTACCGGTGGTTTGAGTGTGTTGCTTACCCCACCACCAGAGGTTCTGGTGGTTTGTGTGTGTTGCTTACCCCACCACAATGGGTACTGGTGGTTTGTGTGTTGCTTACCTCACCACCAGCGGTACAAGTGGTTTGTGTGTGTTGCTTACCCCACCACCATGGGTGCTGGTGGTTTATGTGTGTTGTTTACCCCACCACCAGTGGTACTGGTCTTTTGTGTCTGTTGCTTACCCCACCACCAGCGGTACTGGTGGTTTCTGTGTGTTGCTTACCCCACCACCAGCGGTACTGGTGGTTTGTGTGTGTTGCTTACCCCACCACCAGCGGTACTGGAGGTTTGTGTGTGTTGCTTACCCCACCACCAGCGGTACTGGTGGTTTGTGTGTGTTGCTTACCCTACCACCAGCGGTACTGGTGGTTTGTGTGTTGCTTACCCCACCACCAGCGGTACTGGTGGTTTGTGTGTGTTGCTTACCCCACCACCAGCGTTACTGGTGGTTTGTGTGTGTTGCTTACCCCACCACCAGCTGTACTGGTGGTTTGTGTGTTGCTTACCCCACCACCAGCGGTACTGGTGGTTTATGTGTGTTGCTTTTCTCACCACCATGGGTACTGGTGGTTTGAATGTGTTGCTTACCCCACCACCAGCGGTACTGGTGGTTTGTGTGTGTTGCTTACCCCACCACCAGCTGTACTGGTGGTTTGTGTGTGTTGCTTCACCCACCACCACCGGTACTGGTGGTTTGTGTGTGGCTTACCCCACCACCAGTGGTACTGGTGGTTTGTGTGTGTTGTTTAACCCACCACCAGCGGTACTGGTGGTTTGTGTGTGTTTCTTACCCCACCACCAGCGGTGCTGGTGGTTTGTGAGTGTTGCTTGACCCACCTCCAGCCGTACTGGTGGTTTGTGTGTGTTGCTTACCCCACTACCAGCGGTACTGGTGGTTTGTGTGTGTTGCTTACCCCACCACCAGCGGTACTGGTGTTTGTGTGTGTTGCTTACCCCACCACCAGCGGTACTGGTGGTTTGTGTGTGTTGCTTACCCCACCACCAGCGGTACTGGTGGGGTGTGGGTGTTGCTTACCCCACCACCAGCGGTACTGGTGGTTTGTGTGTGTTGCTTACCCCACCACCAGCGGTACTAGTGGTTTGTGTGTGTTGCTTACCCCACCACCAGCCGTACTGGTGGTTTGTGTGTGTTGCTTACCGCACCTCCAGCGGTACTGGTGGTTTGTGTGTGTTGCTTACCAAACCACCGGCCGTTCTGGTGATTTGTCTGTGTTGCTTACCGCACCACCAGCAGTACTGGTGGTTTGTGTGTGTTGCTTAGCCCACCACCAGCAGTACTGGTGGTTTGTGTGTTGCTTACCCCACCACAAGCCGTTCTGGTGGTTTGTGTGTGTTGCTTACCCCACCACCAGCGGTACTGGTGGTTTCTGTGTTGCTTACCCCACCACCAGCGGTACTGGTGGTTTGTGTGAGTTGCTTACCGCACCACTAGCGGTACTGGTGGTTTGTGTGTGTTGCTTACCCCACCACCAGCAGTACTGGTGGTTTGTGTGTGTTGCTTACCCCACCACCAGCGGTACTGGTAGTTTGTGTGTGTTGCTTACCCCACCACCAGCGGTACTGGTGGTGTATGTGTGTTGCTTACCCCACCACCAGCGGTACTGGTAGTTTGTGTGTGTTGCTTACCCCACCACCAGCGGTACTGGTGGTTTGTGTGTGTTGCTTACCCCACCACCAGCGGTACTGGTGGTTTGTGTGTGTTGCTTACCCCACCACCAGCGGTACTGGTGGTTTGTGTGTGTTGCTTACCCCACCACCAGCGGTACTGGTAGTTTGTGTGTGTTGCTTACCCCACCACCAGCGGTACTGGTAGTTTGTGTGTGTTGCTTACCCCACCACCAGCAGTACTGGTGGTTTGTGTGTGTTGCTTACCCCACCACCAGCGGTACTGGTAGTTTGTGTGTGTTGCTTACCCCACCACCAGCGGTACTGGTAGTTTGTGTGTGTTGCTTACCCCACCACCAGCAGTACTGGTGGTTTGTGAGTGTTGCTTACCGCACCACCAGCGGTACTGGCGGTTCGTGTGTGTTGCTAACCGCACCACCAGCGGTACTGGTGGTTTGTGTGTGTTGCTTACCCCACCCCCAGCTGTACTGGTGGTTTGTGTGTGTTGCTTGACCCACCACCAGCCGTACTGGTGGTTTGTGTGAGTTTCTTGACCCACCACCTGCCGTACTGGTTTTTTGTTTGTGTTGCTTACCCCATCACCAGCGGTACTGGTGGTTTGCGTGTTGCTTACCGCACCACCAGCGGTACTGGTGGTTTGTGTGTGTTGCTTACCCCACCACCAGCCTTTCTCGTGGTTTGTGTGTGTTGCTTACCCCACCGCCTGGGGTACTGGTGGTTTGTGTGTGTTGCTTACCCCAACACCAGCGGTACTGTTGGTTTGTGTGTGTTGCTTAGCCCACCACCAGCAGTTCTGGTGGTTTGTGTGTGTTGCTTTCCCCACCACCAGCCGTGCAGGTGGTTTGGGTGTGTTGCTTACCCCACCACCAGCGATACTGGTGGCTTGTGTGTGTTGCTTACCTCACCACCAGCGGTACTGGTTCTTTGTGTTTGTTGCTTACCCCACCACCAGCGGTACTGTTGGTTTGTGTGTGTTGCTTACCGCACCACCAGCGGTACTGGTGGTTTGTGAGTGTTGCTTACCCCACCATCAGCCGTTCTGGTGGTTTGTGTGTGTTGCTTTCCCCACCACCAAGGGTACTGGTGGTTTGTGAGTGCCGTTTACCCCTCCACCAACGGTACTGGTGGTTTGTGTGTTACTTACCCCACCACCAGCGGGACTGGTGGTTTGCGTGTGTTGCTTACCCCACCACCAGCCCTACTGGTGGGTTGTGTGTGTTGCTTACCTCACCACCAGCGGTACTGGTAGTTCGTGTGTATTGCTTACCCCACCACCAGCGGCACTGGTTGTTTGTGTGTGTTGCTTACCCCACCACCAGCGGTACTGGTGGTTTGTGTGTGTTGTTTAACCCACCACCAGCGGTACTGGTGGTCTGTGTGTGTTGTTTGACCCACCTCCAGTGGTACTGGTGGTTTTTGTGTGTTGCTTACCCCACCACCAGCGGTACTGGTGGTTTCTGTGTTGCTTACCCCACCACCAGCGGTACTGGTGGTTTGTGTGTGTTGCTTACCAAACCACCATCGGTACTGGTGGTTTGTGTGTGTTGCTTACCCCACGACCATCCGTTCTTGTGGTTTGTGTGTGTTGCTTACCCCACCACCATGGGTAATGGTGGTTTGTGTGTGCTGCTTAGCCCTCCACCAACGGTACTGGTGGTTTGTGTGTTACTTTCCCCACCACCAGCGGTGTTGGTGGTTTGTGTGTGTTGCTTACCCCACCACCAGCCGTACTGGTGGTTTGTGTTTGTTGCTTACCCCACCACCAGCGATACTGGTGGTTTGTGTGTCTTGCTTACCGCACCACCAGCAGTACTGGTGGTTTGTGTGAGTTGCTTACCCCAGCACCGGCCGTTCTGGTGGTTTGTGTGTGTTGCTTACCCCACCACCATGGGTACTGGTGGTTTGTGTGTGCTGCTTAGCCCTCCACCAACGGTACTGGTGGTTTGTGTGTTACCCCACCACCAGCGGTGTTGGTGGGTTGTGTGTGTTGCTTACCCCACCACCAGCCGTACTGGTGGTTTGTGTGTGTTGCTTACCCCACCACCAACGGTACTGGTGGCTTGTGTGTGTTGCTTACTTCACCAGCAACGGTTCTGGTGGTTTGTGTGTGTTGCTTACCGCACCACCAGCGGTACTGGTGGTTTGTGTGTGTTGCTTTCCCCACCACCAGCAGTTCTGGTGGTTTGTGTGTGTTGCTTACCCCACTACCAGGGTACTGGTGGTTTGTGTGTGTTGCTTACCCCTCCACCAGCGGTACTGGTGGTTTGTGAGTTACTTACCCCACCAGCAGCGGTGTTGGAGGTTTGTGTGTGTTGCTTACCCCATCACCAGCGGTACTGTTGGTTTGTGTGTGTTGCCTGACCCACCACCAGCGGTACTGGTGGTTTGTGTGCGTTGCTTACCCCACCACCAGCGGTACTGGTGGTTTGTGTGTGTTGCTTACCCCACTAACAGCGGTACTGGAGGTTTGTGTGTGTTTCTTACCCCACCACCAGCGGTACTGGTGGTTTGTGTGTGTTGCTTGAACCACCACCAGCGGTACTGGTGGTTTATGTGTGTTGCTTGACCCACCACCAGCGGTACTGATGGTTTGTGTGTTGCTTACCCTACTATCAGCGGTGCTGGTGGTTTGTGATTCTTACCCCACCGCCAGCGGCACTGGTGGTTTGTGAATGTTGCTTGACCCACCACCAGCGGTATTGGTGGTCTCTGTGTGTTGTTTGACCCACCTCCAGCGGTACTGGTGTTTTGTGTGTGTTACTTACCCCTCCCCCGGAGGTACTGATGGTTTCTGTGTTGCTTATCCCACCACCAGCCGTTCTGGTGGTTTGTGTGTGTTGCTTTCCCCACCAGCAGGGGTAATAGTGGTTTGTGTGTGCCGCTTAGCCCTCCACCAACGGTACTGGTTGTTTGTATGTTACTTACCCCACCACCAGCGGTGTTGGTGGTTTGTGTGTGTTGCTTTCCCCACCACCAGCCGTACTGGTGGTTTGTGAGTGTTGCTTACCCCACCTCCAGCGGTTCTGGTGGTTTGTGTGTTGCTTACCCCACCACCAGCGGTACTGGTGGCTTGTGTGTGTTGCTTACCTCACCACCAGCGGTACTGGTAGTTCGTGTGTGTTGCTTACCCCACCACCAGCGGCACTGGTTGTTTGTGTGTGTTGCTTACCCCACCACCAGCGGTACTTGTGGTTTGTGTGTGTTTCTTACCCCACCACCAGCTGTACTGGTGGTTTGTGTGTGTTGCTTGACCCACCACCAGCCGTACTGGTGGTTTGTGTGAGTTGCTTGACCCACCACCTGCCGTACTGGTTTTTTGTTTGTGTTGCTTACCCCATCACCAGCGGTACTGGTGGTTTGCGTGTTGCTTACCCCACCACCAGCGGTACTGGTGGTTTGTGTGTGTTTCTTACCCCACCACCGGCCGTACTGGTTTTTTGTGCGTGTTGCTTACCCCACCACCAACGGTACTGGTGGTTTGTGTGTGTTGCTTACCGCACCACCAGCGGTACTGGTGGTTTGTGTGTGTTGCTTACCCCACCACCAGCCTTTCTGGTGGTTTGTGTGTGTTGCTTACCCCACCGCCTGGGGTACTGGTGGTTTGTGTGTGTTGCTTACCCCTCCACCAGCTGTACTGTTGGTTTGTGTTCTACTTACCCTACTAGCAGCGGTGTTGGTGGTTTGTGTGTGTTGCTTACCCCACCACCAGCGGTACTGTTGGTTTGTGTGTGTTGCTTAGCCCACCACCAGCAGTTCTGGTGGTTTGTGTGTGTTGCTTACCCCACCAACAGCAGTACTGGTGGTTTGTGTGTGTTGCTTACCCCACCACCAGCGGTACTGGTAGTTTGTGTGTGTTGCTTACCCCACCACCAGCGGTACTGGTAGTTTGTGTGTGTTTCTTACCCCACCACCAGCTGTACTGGTGGTTTGTGTGTGTTGCTTACCCCACCTCCGGCCTCTATCTTGCCATCGTCAAATTAATTACTGCTGAGTTAATTCCGCTGACCATCCGACCATCCCCGGCAACGATCCATTCATGTGACGCAGAATGTCTGTTCCAGGAGTGGAGGAGGAGTATGGCAGTGGTAATGGTAAACAATACAGACAAGTTGATGACGTGGAGTGGGAGCAGGGTGAGGAGGACAAAGAGTAGGGAGAGAGGGAGCATGAGTAAGAGAAGAAGTGGAAGTGGATGAAGAAGAAAAGTGAACAGGAAAAGGAGAAGGAGAAGAAAGGACAGGAAAGATGAAGAAGGGGTTGGAAAGAAGTCGAAATGAAGGAAGTGAAGGAAAAGAGAAGATGAGGAACAAAACCGAAAGTAAAGGGGTAGGCATGATGTAGGAAAGGAGATTATGAGTAGAAAAATGCGGAGAAATGTAATAATTGTTGAAGTAAAACTAAGACATGAGAACTGAAACTTGAAAAATTAAGTTATAATTGATAATAGTCAGGGGAAAGGAGAGAGATAAATGTATAAAATACGGTAAGACATGGGGGAAACTAAAGGTTATATGGGGAATCTCATATAATGTAAGAAACTGATGGGGATAGAATACCAGTGTCAACTTTATTAATAGTAACACTGTTAATATTGCTAAGATTACACCGTATGAAATATATTTGAAATATATTATATACCCTTAGAGTGCAGTTAAATATTGACTGTTGCAACATAGGGTGTAAGACGTAAAGTTTAAATAACTCATAACACATAGTGTAACACAATATTAAGCAAAGTGTAAAACAGAGGTTAACACACAAAGTGAGAGACAATGTGTAACACAAAGTGAAGCTCATTTAGTAAAACATATACATCAACACTGAGTGTAACACTGTGTAACACATAGTGTGCAACAAACAAAGCGTAATATGTAAGTATAATGCAATGTATAACTCTAGGAGTAAAACACTTAGAGTGTAATACAAACAGTGTACACTCTCTCAGCTTGACTTAAGCAGGCTGCTGGCTTAGGCTCTCCCCCACAGACTGGATTAACTGGCTTGGCTTAATTTGCTAAATCTGGATCATCTCCTCGTAGGTTAACAAATAAGCAAATACAGCATGAAGAAATTAACCAGAAAGCTCTATAGACAAAGTTGTAGGATGCTGGCCTGGTTTACCATCATCTCTCTAGGCCTCCACGCAGTCACCTACAATGTCCAACTTGCTTGCTAGAAATAATTTCATTAAATCTGCGTAAAGACAAAATCACGCCTACACTGCTGGCACCATTTGTTGTGGGGGAAGGGGGTTCGTGAGGAGATATTGGAGTAAGGAATACACACGTTGGAGGTCTTGGAAGGGCATAATTCAGAGAGAGTCATGGGAAGCCCAGAAGCCTTTCCATCGAGCCTGAGGAGGAAGCCTCTACCTGGCACCACACATGTGCAGGAATCGTGATGTAATACAAAAAGGGAGCCTATTTATAAAGTAGCTGGGATTATCTACGTATACTACACGACTGAACCACCTCAACAACCCTCGGGCATGACCTACTTACACATTGGACATTTGTGATACCACCTACGACTGCTTCACCTCTCCTGCCTATGGTATATAAGCTACTTCTCCGCACATTTGCTGTATTTTTTTTAAGATTGATGGACTGACCACATCGACACAAGGCTGAGAGACTGATTACCTCAAACTCCTCCTGTTCTTCACCATTCTCTTTTGTATGAACTGATGAAGCCACTGTGTGGCGACACGTTTCCTCATTAAAGATACCCAAGTGTTGCACATGTGTCTCCTTTATCAACTTGTCGGTTCTCTGAACCATTCATCTACCAACCACTGTGAAAGAACAGTGAAATTCCAAGCGCTTTCATGATTTCTCACGTGACTTCAGGTAAGAAACTTAATAAATCATCAACTGTAACTTTTGTAAACAAGGCAGTAACATCAAAACTAACCATGTTAAAATCATTTAAGTCAGTCAAGGAGCTTAATTTATCAACTAAATCTATGTTGTTTTTAACATTAAAGTCAGAATTTTTTTCCAACAATAGGGCTTAAAATGTTACTTCCTTATTCACAAAAGTTCCAGTTGATGATTTATTAAATTTCGTGTCTGAAGAACTTGTTACAAACAGTGTGACTTTGTAAATGGTCCAAGTCGAACCGAAAAGGTGTCGTAGGCTCCTCTCTTCTATGTGTGGGTTATTTGTGTATTGTTCCAGTCACGGTATTGTGCCTTTTTTTGTTATTTAAGAACTTGTTAATTACGATTTACCATTGCTAGTTCCCACTATCATTAAACTTATTAAACTTTGCATTGTTGATGCAAAATTTGTATTTAATGATAAATTTTACACTCAGAAGTTTGGTATGGCAATGGGAAATCCTCTTTCACCTGTTCTTAGTAATCTATACATGGAATTTTTTGAAACAAGACTGCTTAACACAATCCTCCCTAATAGAGCTAAATGGTTCAAATATGTTGAATTATTTTGTGTCTTATGCCTAAGAATGTAGATATAAACCATTTCCTTGTTAAATTAAATAGCTTAGCCCATTCTATAAACTTTACTGTTCAGTATGAGGGAAATAACTCATTGCCTTTTCTAGATGTTTTAATTATTAAGGGTAATAATGAATTCAAATTTAAAATTTACAGAAAACCTACAAATAGCTGTTCCTATTTACACTATTATTCTTCACATCAAGATAAAGTTAAACTGTCGGTTTTCTCATCAATGTTTTTGAGAGCTTTGCGTAATTGTAGTCCAGAGTCCATAGATAAAGAAACATCCAAAATATATGAAATAACTAATGATGTGAAATACCCAAGGAACGTAATTGATAATTTTTTTAAAATTGCTAGAAATACTTTTTACAATCTAAAAAGGGACAACCAGCCTTATTCAACCAAGAAAATGTTGTTCTCCCTTACCATGAGAACTTGGTTGATATGCCTTCTCTTCTTAAGACTTTCAATAAAAATCTTGATACAGTAAAAAAAACTTTTAATGAAGAATTTTCCCAAATTGCTGACGGATGTGTCTACAAGATTCCTTGTAAAATTTGCAATAAAGTTTATTATGGTCAAACTGGTAAAAGTCTCGAACTAAGATTAAGATTAAGACACTTACGCAACATATGGGAATCTTTATTAAGGAAACATTTCGCCACACAGTGGCTTCATCAGTCTAATACAAAGTAGAAAAGGATTAGAAGAGGAGGAGTTTGAGGTAATCAGTCCCTCAGCCTGGAAACGATGTGTTCAGTCCATCACTATTGTAGAAAGTGCAGCATATGGCCGGAGAAGTTGCTTATATACTGTAGTCAGGCGAGTCGAAGCAGGATGAGGCGGGATCATAGTGGAACCATCCACTAATCTAAGTAGGTCTTCGTCCAAAGGTTGGACAAGTATAGAAGAATAGAAGTATAGATGAATCCTTTTCTACTTTGTACTGGACTGATGAAGCCACTGTGTGGCGAAACGTTTCCTAAATAAATATTCCCTTATGTTGTGTGTCTCAATCTTCAACTTGTCGGTTTTCAAAAACCATTTATCGCAACTAAGATTAAAACAACATAAATATACCATTGGAACTGGACAAGATTCTAATGCTCTATTTATTCACGTGAGATATTTTAACCATCCAATTGATTTTCAAAAAGTTGAGAAAGTTGTATCAAGCAAGTCCATGGTCGACAGGAATATAATTGAATCTTGTTTCATAAAAAGCAGTTTTGACAATAATATGAATATTTCCTTTGGTTTATATAAATTAGATTCATTTTTAATTAATAAAATTTGGGAAGAAATTAATAATACATCGGACAAATAATAAATCTTAATTCTTGGGTAGAGTACTAGGGTTGGGCAAATATTTTGATAGTTGGATGTCGTGAAGGACCTGCCTAGTTGGGTCAACAGCCCTGCTGCAGTGTTCCTCCTTATGAGTCGAGTGTCGTCACACGTCAGGTGTTGCTTTATTGTGGGACGTGATAGTGAGGTGTGGTCTCGGCCC
>NC_091361.1:6464097-6472882 GCF_038502225.1 Cherax quadricarinatus | reverse complement strand
TCAAAGAGGGAGCGTATTGCCTGGATGTAGAACAACCTCATGACCTCGAGGCTGGCCCCAACCCTAGGGTTGGCCATGGCACTCAATGCCCTGACCCTCTGCAGAGCCCTCTCTTTAATGTGTTGCACATGTTTCTGGAAGGTGAGACGCCTGTCAATGTAGATGCCAAGGTACCTATAACTGTGAATCCACTCCAGGTCGATGCTCAGGACCCACAGCCTCTGACTGGGAACCCTGGTGTGAAAGATCATGGCTTTGGATTTTGCCGCAGATATATTGAGCCCCAAGTGACGGCAAGTGGAAGCCAGCAGATCGAAGTCCTCCTGGGCACGCTGCAAAAAGCCGGCACATCCTAGGTACGACAAGTGCCAGGTCATCGGCATAGCTGAGGAGGAAGGTGCTGGTGCATCAGAACATTGAACAGGGTGGGACTAAGCACCCCGCCCTGTGGAGCCCCGTTGTCCAGGGTCTTGAGAGAAGAGGCATGTCCCTGGAAGCATACCAGGGCCCGCCTGTCCTAGAGATAGGAACGAAGCCATGAAAGCAGCCTGCCTTTAACCCCCCTGTGGGCCAAGAGTGAGAGGATGGCAGGTGCACTGGCTAGCTCAAAAGCTTTCTCGATGTCAAGAAAGACAACAATGTGGGCTTGGGCGTCTGACCCAATGCCGGCCAGTAGAGTGGTAAGACTTTTGAAAGTGCCCACTCCTCTGGTGAAGCCATAGAGGTGTTTATGAGGAGGGCCAAGCTTCCACCTCAGGCGCTCCAACACCATCCTTTCAGACACCTTCGAGATGCAACTGGTGAGGGAGATGGGTCTCACACTGCCTGGATCCCCAGGCTTAGGAATTGGTATGATGTCAGCCTCTTTCCATACGACAGGGAGTTTGCCAGCTCGCCAAGTCCGGTTGACGACCCCCAGGACAGCTGAATGTCCAGAATGGCCAGACCGAGTGATCATGCCATAGGTGATACAATCATGGCCCGGTGCAGTGTCCCGATGAGATGTGAAGGCTGCCTGGAGCTCCTGGTCGGTGAAGTCTTCATCCGTGATGTCCTTAGCCTGGCATGCCATTTAGATCACCATCATCCTTCTAGGAAGGAGGGTGGCTTGGAGGTCCTGGAGATCCTGAGGCAGTTGAGCTATGGCCGCTCTGGAGGTGAAAAGGTCCACCAGACGTTCTGCCTCCATTGCGGGGTCTGGGTGCAACCGAGCCACACTGCGATACTGCTCAGTGGCCAACCGTAACTTGGTCCAAATCTCAGATAAGGTAGAGGAGTAGCTGAAGGAGGCACACCACTCGAACCATTTATCCTGCCGGACCCTGTGTGAGACATGCCGTGCATGCCGCACCACTTCCCTGAGCAGACGCATGGACTCAACCATGGGATTACGCCTGTGCATCTTGCATACGACATTGATGCGGTAGTTCTGCTCCCTGATGTCCTCATTGTAAAACCACCAGTCACGTTTATATGACCCTCCGCCTGTAATTTTAGGTATGGCTGCCTCAGCTGCACATGTGAAGGCCACCTGCAAGCTTTGAGCCGCCTCATCTGGGTCTTCCAGAAGAGGAGACTCTGCCCACCAGCGCTCAATGACCTCCTGGAAGCACTGCCAGTCGGCCTTTTTTAGATTCCATCTGGGGGTAGGTGTGGGGAGCGGGCACTGCTGGACCATCAGCGTGGTGACCACTGCAAAGTGATCACTGGTGAGACGGGGGTGGACCTCCCATCTCGCACTCGAGAGCAATCGCCTAGAGATGAGTGTGACATCCAAGCGGCCACCGTAGTGATGGGTTGGCTCACCATTATTGAGGAGGGCGATCTCAGGGACCTCCTCCAGCACAGCCGCAAGGTGCCTCCCAGCTGCGTTTGTAGGAGAGACAGAAGAAAGTATTGGGTGGTGGGCATTGACATCCCCAGCCACAACGAGACCCTCCCGGGGGGCGAGTGCTGCTACCTCTGAAATGTCAAGGGTGTACCGAGAGCTTCTGTAAATATTGTAAACCACGAGAGGTCCATCCGGTAGGTGTAGGGTGACAACCTGAACCTCTACGCCCTCCCCACAGTTGATGGAGTCAGTGGGAGATTGAATGAGGGATAGTGGTCCTGATGTAGATCGCCGTGCCCCTGCCAGTCCCTTCCAGGCACTGAAGGTAGGCCGAGAATCCCGGGATAAGTGGCTGCATTTGATGTGGCGAATTGGTAAGTGTCTCCTGGAACAGGAAGACATCAACCTCATCCTGAACTGCAGCTTCAATCATTAAGTGAATTTTCCGCTGTAGCCCGCAAATGTTCCACGGGAGGATCTTCAAGGGCCGCAGAGGTGGCCCTCTGATTCCATCTCTGCCTGGGACTCGTCGTCCGTTGTTGGCGACTCCATGGCATCCTCCATCACAGACTGGAAGGACTCCTGGATGATGGCCTGAAGTTCCATTGATTCCTTCCTGTCCAGTAGGACCATGCCCAGCATCCATGACAGGAGCTGTCTGCAGGCGTCCCTTTCCTCTGCCGACGGCAGCAGGCGACAGAGGAACGCTGAGATGACCCCAATGGCTTTCTTCAGTCGATCGGGAAATGATTCGACCATTCCCTCTGCAGGCATTGAGCTGGACGACCCATCGAGTCGGATGCTGAGTAATGGCATTACCAGTTAAGTTTAAAGACTTATACTTAACTTAAAAGGACAACTCATCGCCTGCACAGCCGCCCCTGCAGACGAGGTCTAGAAGCTGTCGACACCATCTCAACATGGGCTGTCAAGAAATATAATTTGTATGATTATAAATTACCCCTAGGGGGTGTTATGTCAGCATATTTCATACACTGGTGGCTGACGATGTACGTACTTGTTTGGACTCAATGGTCCGCATATCACCGGGGTTTATTATAAGTGACTAACTCACGATTTTATACTCAACTGTGCAGTCAATAGTAGTACATCACGAGTTAGAACACTTACCTGGGTATATGTATCTGACCCATAATTACGCCTGGATATCCGTTGAGTTGATTGAAGAATAGTGTTCTTTGAAGAATGTCGCACTACACTCTGTTGGATCGCAACACTCGTTGTTACACTGTTCATCAATAATTGTTCACACAATATCACTAAGAAGTTGATCACACTTCTCTGTAAGTGTTTATCGCGTTTTGTGAGACACTTTGTCCACACTAACGCACAGATCAGTGTTCTTTGTTGGTTATCCTGGCGTCAGTGTCACTCGTAGTAGAGTCAAAGTTAATCTGGCGACGCCACACCACCCCAAGCCGTCACTGCCCTAGCACAAAAAAAAAGCTGACCTAGTACTCGTTGCTTCCTTGCCACTTCCTCGATGAAGCAAAGCAGAATGTTTGATTCTTGCTGTCTTAAGCATAGACAACAATGTCCACTATTTTTACCATGGTAATAAAGTGGGAGCAGGATTTTCCTTAATTGTCCTGCTAAGTAAGAGATGTACTGTCTCTTATAAAAATACACTTTGCAACACCGCTGCAAGGAGCAGAGGTCACTTGACTACGTCGCATAGCATCTGTGATCAATTACTCACTGTAGCAGTAAACAAGACGCTCGCCCCTTCTGAGAGGCTTGGCCCCTCAGGGCTGAAAGGGGCTGAAGGGGCTGAAAGGGCTGAAGGGGGCTGATACCCCCCTCCTGGAGAAAATTTCTCCACATCGAGGCTGGGTCACTGGGTATGTATGGGTGGCTGTTGACACTGCAGCAGCATAAGCTGGGTGCACCCTGGGCCAGGCCTGAGTGGCCATGGGCATTTGGGTCCCCTGGCAGGGAACCTCTGCCTGACTCTGGCCGCTCACAGTAGGGGCCTGCCCTTGGGAAGAGACCTGCTGGCGGTATGGCAAGGTATGTTGGTGCCCAGCTGGGACCTGCTGGGCAGTGTGCCTGGCCTGTGGCTGTTTTTCCCATTGATTCTGTCTTCTTGGCCACCTTGCCATCTGACCCTGTAGTTGACCACACTGCTGCAAGCCAGTGCGTGCCCCCTGATGCAACTGCCCAGTGCCGGGAATTCGCTGGTATTGCCCTCCTGTGGTATCCGGGGAACCGCGGTCGGAGCCCATTCCGACTGTTGCCATGTGGTTCCAAGGCTGGGTGGCGTCGGGGCTGTCGGATCGTTCCGATGACGAACCTGCTGCCAGTGCTGCACCATCACAGGACAGCTCATGTTTCAGGCATGGTGCCTCTTTGAGCAGTTGGCACACTTGGGCTCTGGACGAAGGGCCTTGCCGGTTGGCTGTTTGAGGATGGCAAAGCAGTTCTTCGAGTCGTGTGCCTTGCAGCACACACCACACTTCTCTCGCTCACAGGTGGCTGCAATGTGATTGAACCCCTGACAGTTGAAGCATTGTACTGGGCTCGACAGGTATGGTCGGGTCTTTAATCTTCCCCAGACCCCAAGGTCCAGGTGCGTGGGAAGTGGACCTTTGTGGGGTCCAGTGGGAGGGGCACAGGGACGTGTAAGAGCACCCCCTTGTACACCTCCGAAGCAACCAGTTCCACCATGCTGGGATGCGTCACAACCAGCCCCTTCAATTCCTCGTAAGAATCCTCGTCCCGAGGAATGACCAAAACCTCGTTCCTGAGATAGAACTCGTAGTGGAACTTGAGGCACGGTAGACCTTCCAGATACCTTACAAACCCGTAATCCGGAACCTTGAATTTGTTGAAGGCCCTGGTTGCTTGTGCCCGAGCTGAGCGGGAATTCCTCCGTCCACGTGGAGTCAGCCAGTCCCCGTCCACTGTGGAGGCCAGCGCAACTGGTGTAGGGACCTGGAATGGCTCTATCCTTGCCAGTTGTGGAGCTACAGCCTCCTGGCTTCCTTCCACAATCTCTATGGCCATCTGGGGGTGCAAGTCGCCTTGGGTAGCGGCAGCCGACGTATCTAGTGGCAGATTGGCAGATACAATAGTCTCTACTGCATCCTTGACCTTCTTGGTGTAGGCTCCCACCTGCCCCACGTCGTCCTCCAACTCGTCCCCGCATTCCAATGAATGTTTAGGCCGCTCTCCTGGGTCTGTCATGGTGACTATGTGTGGGGACAGAGCCAGCAGCGGAGCTGCTGCCTGTGACCTCACAGCCGCCCACACTGGGTGCAGAGCTGTGAGGCTCAGTGCCACCGTCAGGGCCAGTAGCCACCCGCACGTGGCTCACTGCCCTGAAGCACTGAACGCAGTCCAAGGACCACTAGAAACGTCGCCAATCTGTGCGTAAACTAACACAGATATATATGTCGTGCCGAATAGGAATAATTTGCGATCTTGGCTTAAATAGCAACATTCATCTTGCCATATAGGACAAGTGAAAATTTGTGTATGCAATAATTTCGCCAAAATCATTCTGAACCTAACGAAAAAAAATATATTTCACTGTATTTGTTTAGCATTAAATTACTGTAAACAAATCTAAAATATATTTAGTTGGGTTAGGCTAAAATAAATTATTCTTGTTCTAATAAGGTTAGGTAAGTTTTCTAAGGTGCTTTTGGTGCAAAATTAAATTTTTTTACATTAACTTTAATGAAAAAAATATATCTTTAAACGTATAAGATCAACATCACCAACATCAAGGAAGGTTCCTTGATGTTGGTGAGGGGCTCTTGATTTAGGGAATTGGATCTGTGCTCCAGTTCCCCGAATTAAGCCTGAATGCCTTCCACATTCCCCCCCCCCCCGGCGCGGTATAATCCTCCGGGTTTAGCGCTTCCCCCTTGATTATAATAATAATAATAATTTAAACGTATAAGAGAAAATTTTTAGAAAGGACTTAATTTTAAATTAGTTCTTGCTAATTGACCAGTTTTACATATTCGGCACGACATTATATATATATATATATATATATATATATATATATATATATATATATATATATATATATATATATATATATATATATATATAATATACCATATGTGTATATATTGTATTATCTATATTCATATATTCAAATTGGATACCTTCATTGTTTTGTAAATGCAGGGCATGGTAGCAGGGTGTACACATGTCTATGTTTATAAGTTCATAAATGGCAGCAAATATCACCCGGAACAGGGTCACATATAATGAATGTGGCGGCGTTAAAATATTTTTCGGTGTAAATTATAAATTAAAATATGGATCAGTTTGTGCTGAGGATATTCTATTAAATCACTGATGATTTATATTTTAATACTATGATTATGATGGTGTTGGACAAAGTGTTCCAGCTGCTCTTGATAAATTACCTTCGTTATGCTTTATAAAATGCTTCGTATGATTGCCTATCTTTTTGCTAGTTATTTTTAATAAACTTTTTACATTTGTTGACATGGAATAATCATTGTTTATTTCTTTTTCTGAACTAGTTTCATTTATTCAAGGCTTCCTACATTAAACCTTATTTTATTAACTAGTATCAGACTTTTATGCTGAACCCAGAACCTGAAGTATTATTGAAGTGTTTCCCTGTGATTTAATTAAATTTCCCCTCAAGGAGGGCTCCTTGACGCTGGTGAAGGGCTCTTGATCTAGGGAACTGGATCCAGTTCCCTGAATTAAGCCTGAGTACCTTCCACATCCCCCCCTATTACAACCCAGGAATCCAAATGGCCTGTTATCCTGGGTGTAAAGGGAGCAAAATAAACACAGCAGAAAAAGTTTAGACTTATATTATCCTTCACCAATTTAGAACAGCAATATGTACACTATGTACAGTGATAAGTATAGTGCACTCCACGGTAAGCAAGGCAGAAATAGAAGCCACAAGATAGCAGACCGTGCTTCAACCAGCTCTAGAATGTGAATGACAAGGGCAGACAGGAGAGTGGTACCCACATAACCTCTGCGATTGCCAAAATCATCTTATTGGCTAGAACCTGGTCACTAGTTGAACGACGGGGCCCCCATCATCAACTCTCAGCAACCTGGTTCGCTGGTTGGGGGAGATAGCCTGTAAATGATGGTGTGTACATGCGCCGAATAAAGGTTACGTACTCTTTGCATGCCACACCCCCACACGTGATGCGTATTTCTACGGGTTTAGTGCTCCCCCTTGATTATAATAATAATAATTGAATTGAATTTATGCCAAGTTGAATTAATGAATATTATTTTTTTTAACTTACGGCAGGTATTAATGAGGTATTAATGAGGTATTAATGAGGTATTAATGAGGTATTAGGAACAGTAGTCACATCAACTTTATCTATTTTTACTTGAAATATTATTGTATTTTTCTGCTATATTTAATTCGGGTGAAAATATATATTTCCCCAACTGCTTGTGCTTCGTTTCTTTAATATTTTGTTTAGTATTTATGTTGTTTCTATGAGTCAATATTCTTGTTGAAAAGATATATGAATGTGGTTAATTTACGGTTTATATTTTATGTTGTTAATGAATATATAATAACAACGACGCAGTTTTTCATATCTTGTTTCGAATACAAAAGTTTCCTTACACATATTCCTTCATCTAATTTATCAGTTTTTTGTTAATGCAAATATTCCTCTGGATATTTATTTTCTTTATATTTCCTTCAGTTAGAATTAATCTTTCAAGGGAAGAGGTACTTCCTTCATGCTACTGACCTGACAATGTTTCAGCATGAAATACTGACTCTTGAGGATAGTACCAAACAAGATCTCTTACTCAGTCTTACGGAGGTCACACCATCAAAATACCTCTACATATAATCTATTTAGAGACTACTATACAGGTGATATAACTGAAGGGTTATTCAGAGTTTCCTATGGAGTGGCTGACTCGTAGATAACGATGTTACTGAATTCTGGAAAGATATAAGAACAACACTTATTTATATAGTAGTAGTGAGCATGACTTATGTTCAAATGGTCAAAATTCTCTCCTTATCCAGTTAACCTTGCTAAATGTACATCAATTAGAAAGGAAATAATTTTCTTACTAGACAAGGGACTTTTCGAACGAAGCAACAACCCTGACTGAAGAGTTAAACATATGTGCAACATGTGGGTATCATTATTTGTAGACATTTCGCCAAGCAGTGGTTTTATTGATACAATAATATGAAGACTATAGAATTATATGCATAAGACGAAGTAATCAGTCTCCCAGCCTTGGAGTTGGTGAAGAGTACCGTAGTCGTGAAGAGTCTGAAGCACAAACGTGAAGCTTGGTCCTTATATACCGGTGTCAGGTGAGACGTGCAGCAGACGGAGGCATTGTTACTGGTAGGCGGGATTCCCCAGAGAAAGTAGAATATACCCATGGGATGGGCTAGTAGTAAGCAAGATGGTTGTGGAGATGTCCTCTGTACCATAAATCCATGTTGCTGCAGTGTCTGACAAGTTGTACACGAAAGGTGTCCAATACTGGTATTGTATACCATTTATGTTTAACAACCCTGGCGCTTATTCATTTTTAAGTATTTCAAACCTGATGAGACTTACAGGATATGTACGGATTTATAGGTTTAAGATTTGTATTGAGAGAGAAGTATATGGGGTGTGAAGGTATATTTACTCTTTTAGACCTATAAAGAATATTAGAAAGGACACTTTCTCCTTATGAAAAGAAAATATTTCTACTTGATTTGCCGGTATGGATCCCGACCCAGGTCTCTTCCAATTTGGTGACCCAGCAATGGCAACCCGGTAGGGAAGTGTCGTTAATCTTTTCTTGTACACGCATGGAATTCTTCGGCGGGAAGGGGGGTACCTCTCTGGCTCTATGGCCAAATGACGTACCAAAAGCTAGTGTGCGCTAAAGGTGGCTGGTGTGCAGTGCAATTTAGGCCCAAAGCAGGCCCTC
>NC_091361.1:6336597-6454097 GCF_038502225.1 Cherax quadricarinatus | reverse complement strand
ATTTGGGAGTGGACGTGTCAGCGGATGGGTCTATGAAAGATGAGGTGAATCATAGAATTGATGAGGGAAAAAGAGTGAGTGGTGCACTTAGGAGTCTGTGCAGACAAAGAACTTTGTCCTTGGAGGCAAAGAGGGGAATGTATGAGAGTATAGTTTTACCAACGCTCTTATATGGGTGTGAAGCATGGGTGATGAATGTTGCAGTGAGGAGAAGGCTGGAGGCAGTGATGTCATGTCTGAGGGCAATGTGTGGTGTGAATATAATGCAGAGAATTCGTAGTTTGGAAGTTAGGAGGAGGTGCGGGATTACCAAAACTGTTGTCCAGAGGGCTGAGGAAGGGTTGTTGAAGTGGTTCGGACATGTAGAGAGAATGGAGCGAAACAGAATGACTTCAAGAGTGTATCAGTCTGTAGTGGAAGGAAGGCGGGGTAGGGGTCGGCCTAGGAAAGGTTGGAGGGAGGGGGTAAAGGAGGTTTTGTGTGCGAGGGGTTTGGACTTCCAGCAGGCATGCATGAGCGTGTTTGATAGGAGTGAATGGAGACAAATGGTTTTTAATACTTGACGTGCTGTTGGAGTGTGAGCAAAGTAACATTTATGAAGGGATTCAGGGAAACCGGCAGGCCGGACTTGAGTCCTGGAGATGGGAAGTACAGTGCCTGCACTCTGAAGGAAGGGTGTTAATGTTGCAGTTTAAAAACTGTAGTGTAAAGCACCCTTCTGGCAAGACAGTGATGGAGTGAATGATGGTGAAAGTTTTTCTTTTTCGGGCCACCCTGCCTTGGTGGGAATCGGCCAGTGTGATAATAATATAATAAATATATATATATATATATATATATATATATATATATATATATATATATATATATATATATATATATATATATATATATATATATATATATATACATATATATATATATATACATATATATATATATATATATATATATATATATATATATATATATATATATATATATATATATATATATATATATATATATATATATATATCAAATTAGCTGACCTCTTGAAAAAAGTCAATGATGTCTGCAAACAACGGATCCTAGCTCAATCTACTGCCTGTCCGGCTGTCCCACCGAGGAGGAACAAGTCACTAGAAACATCTGTTATTAGGGGAATAAATGAAATCCCTAGAGCTGGCAACCTCGTTCGTATCCCCTCTAGGGTGACAAACCCCCTAAAAAATCAGAGCCTAAATTAGCAAAAAAAAATAGAAGCGGGAACACTGAAGCTTGTAAGCAGTGAGGACACGATTGCTTGTAAGGACTTCATTTCAGCACAAGCTCTGAAGGACAAACATCTTCCCAGTGCTCCCAATACCAATACTGACCTCCCTGACATAAGAACATAAGAACATAAGAAAGAAGGAACACTGCAGCAGGCCTACTGACCCATGCGATGCAGGTCCATGTTTCCCCCCGGATTAGCCCAATGACCCACCTAAGGAAGGAGCACCGCATCAGACTTGGTAGCACAAGCTAGTCAGGTCTAAGTCACACGCACCCACACCCACTTTTATATTTATCTAACCTATTTTTATAGGTAGTAGGTTGGTAGACAGCAACCACCCAGGGAAGTACTACCGTCCTGCCAGATGACTGTGAAACAGAAACCTGTAACTGTTTTGCATGATGGTAGGATTGCTGGTGTCTTTTTCTGTCTCATAAACACGCTAGATAACAGGGATATCTTGCTACTCCAACTTACACTTTGGTCACACTTCACAGACATGCACATGCATATATATATACATACATCTAGGTTTTTCTCCTTTTTCTAAATAGCTCTTGTTCTTCTTTATTTCTTCTATTGTCCATGGGGAAGTGGAAAAGAATCTTTCCTCCGTAAGCCATGCGTGTCGTATGAGGCGACTAAAATGCCGGGAGCAATGGGCTAGTAACCCCTTCTCCTGTAGACATTTACTAAAAAAGAGAAGAAGAAAAACTTTATAAAACTGGGATGCTTGAATGTGCGTGGATGTAGTGCAGATGACAAGAAACAGATGATTGCTGATGTTATGAATGAAAAGAAGTTGGATGTCCTGGCCCTAAGCGAAACAAAGCTGAAGGGGGTAGGGGAGTTTCGGTGGGGGGAAATAAATGGGATTAAATCTGGAGTATCTGAGAGAGTTAGAGCAAAGGAAGGGGTAGCACTAATGTTGAATGATCAGTTATGGAAGGAGAAAAGAGAATATGAATGTGTAAATGCAAGAATTATGTGGATTAAAGTAAAGGTTGGATGCGAGAAGTGGGCCATAATAAGCGTGTATGCACCTGAAGAAGAGAGGAATGCAGAGGAGAGAGAGAAATTTTGGGAGATGTTAAGTGAATGTATAGGAGCCTTTGAACCAAGTGAAAGAGTAATTGTGGTAGGGGACCTGAATGCTAAAGTAGGAGAAACTTTTAGAGAGGGTGTGGTAGGTAAGTTTGGGGTGCCAGGTGTAAATGATAATGGGAGCCCTTTGATTGAACTTTGTATAGAAAGGGGTTTAGTTATAGGTAATACATATTTTAAGAAAAAGAGGATAAATAAGTATACAAGATATGAAGTAGGGCGAAATGACAGTAGTTTGTTGGATTATGTATTGGTAGATAAAAGACTGTTGAGTAGACTTCAGGATGTACATGTTTATAGAGGGGCCACAGATATATCAGATCACTTTCTAGTTGTAGCTACACTGAGAGTAAAAGGTAGATGGGATACAAGGAGAATAGAAGCATCAGGGAAGAGAGAGGTGAAGATTTATAAACTAAAAGAGGAGGCAGTTAAGGTAAGATATAAACAGCTATTGGAGGATAGATGGGCTAATGGGAGCATAGGCAATGGGGTCGAAGAGGTATGGGGTAGGTTTAAAAATGTAGTGTTAGAGTGTTCAGCAGAAGTTTGTGGTTACAGGAAAGTGGGTGCGGGAGGGAAGAGGAGCGATTTGTGGAATGATGATGTAAAGAGAGTAGTAAGGGAGAAAAAGTTAGCATATGAGAAGTTTTTACAAAGTAGAAGTGATGCAAGGAGGGAAGAGTATATGGAGAAAAGGAGAGAGGTTAAGAGAGTGGTGAAGCAATGTAAAAAGAGAGCAAATGAGAGAGTGGGTGAGATGTTATCAACAAATTTTGTTGAAAATAAGGAAAAGTTTTGGAGTGAGATTAACAAGTTAAGGAAGCCTAGAGAACAAATGGATTTGTCAGTTAAAAATAGGAGAGGAGAGTTATTAAATGGAGAGTTAGAGGTATTGGGAAGATGGAGGGAATATTTTGAGGAATTGTTAAATGTTGATGAAGATAGGGAAGCTGTGATTTCGTGTATAGGGCAAGGAGGAATAACATCTTGTAGGAGTGAGGAAGAGCCAGTTGTGAGTTTGGGGGAAGTTCGTGAGGCAGTAGGTAAAATGAAAGGGGGTAAGGCAGCCGGGATTGATGGGATAAAGATAGAAATGTTAAAAGCAGGTGGGGATATAGTTTTGGAGTGGTTGGTGCAATTATTTAATAAATGTATGGAAGAGGGTAAGGTACCTAGGGATTGGCAGAGAGCATGCATAGTTCCTTTGTATAAAGGCAAAGGGGACAAAAGAGAGTGCAAAAATTATAGGGGGATAAGTCTGTTGAGTATACCTGGTAAAGTGTATGGTAGAGTTATTATTGAAAGAATTAAAAGTAAGACTGAGAATAGGATAGCAGATGAACAAGGAGGCTTTAGGAAAGGTAGGGGGTGTGTGGACCAGGTGTTTACAGTGAAACATATAAGTGAACAGTATTTAGATAAGGCTAAAGAGGTCTTTGTGGCATTTATGGATTTGGAAAAGGCGTATGACAGGGTGGATAGGGGGGCAATGTGGCAGATGTTGCAGGTGTATGGTGTAGGAGGTAGGTTACTGAAAGCAGTGAAGAGTTTTTACGAGGATAGTGAGGCTCAAGTTAGAGTACATAGGAAAGAGGGAAATTATTTCCCAGTAAAAGTAGGCCTTAGACAAGGATGTGTGATGTCACCGTGGTTGTTTAATATATTTATAGATGGGGTTGTAAGAGAAGTAAATGCGAGGGTCTTGACAAGAGGTGTGGAGTTGAAAGATAAAGAATCACACATAAAGTGGGAGTTGTCACAGCTGATCTTTGCTGATGGCACTGTGCTCTTGGGAGATTCTGAAGAGAAGTTGCAGAGATTGGTGGATGAATTTGGTAGGGTGTGCAAAAGAAGAAAATTAAAAGTGAATACAGGAAAGAGTAAGGTTATGAGGATACCAAAAATATTAGGTGATGAAAGATTGGATATCAGATTAGAAGGAGAGAGTATGGAGGAGGTGAATGTATTCAGATATTTGGGAGTGGACGTGTCAGCGGATGGGTCTATGAAGGATGAGGTGAATCATAGAATTGATGAGGGGAAAAGGGTGAGTGGTGCACTTAGGAGTCTGTGGAGACAAAGAACTTTGTCCTTGGAGGCAAAGAGGGGAATGTATGAGAGTATAGTTTTACCAACACTCTTATATGGGTGTGAAGCATGGGTGATGAATGTTGCAGCGAGGAGAAGGCTGGAGGCAGTGGAGATGTCATGTCTGAGGGCAATGTGTGGTGTGAATATAATGCAGAGAATTCGTAGTTTGGAAGTTAGGAGGAGGTGCGGGATTTCCAAAACTGTTGTCCACAGGGCTGAGGAAGGGTTGTTGAGGTGGTTCGGACATGTAGAGAGAATGGAGCGAAACAGAATGACTTCAAGAGTGTATCAGTCTGTAGTGGAAGGAAGGCGGGGTAGGGGTCGGCCTAGGAAGGGTTGGAGGGAGGGGGTAAAGGAGGTTTTGTGTGCGAGGGGCTTGGACTTCCAGCAGGCGTGCGTGAGCGTGTTTGATAGGAGTGAATGGAGACGAATGGTTTTTAATACTTGACGTGCTGTTGGAGTGTGAGCAAAGTAACATTTATGAAGGGATTCAGGGAAACCGGCAGGCCGGACTTGAGTCCTGGAGATGGGAAGTACAGTGCCTGCACTCTGAAGGAGGGGTGTTAATGTTGCAGTTTAAAAACTGTAGTGTAAAGCACCCTTCTGGCAAGACAGTGATGGAGTGAATGATGGTGAAAGTTTTTCTTTTTCGGGCCACCCTGCCTTGGTGGGAATCGGCCAGTGAGATAGTAAAAATATTTTTTTAAAGCTGCACAACGTTTTAGCCTCAATAACTGTACTCGGAAGTTTGTTCCACTCATCCACAACTCTATTATCAAACCAGTGCTTTCCTGTATCCTTCCTGAATCTGAATTTTTCCAACTTGAAACCATTGCTGCGACTCCTGTCTTGGTGGGAAATTTTCAGCATGCTATTTACATCCCCTTTATTTATTCTTGTTTTCCATTTATACACCTCGATCATATCCCCCATAATTCTACGCCTTTCGAGAGAGTGCAGATTCAGGGCCCTCAGTCTATCTCATTGCACCAGGTGAACAACATTTAATCTTACAAGACGATGATGTGTATAAAGCTGTTATGTCATTTCCACATGGCTCAGCAGGAGGTTTCTCCGGTTTAAGGCCACATCACTTAAAACAACTGCTCAGTCCAGCACTTGATGTTTCAGAGAGGTTGCTGGCAGTGTCCCGGAGAATATTAGATCCCTTTTCTTTGGTGCCTCACTCTGTGCCCTCCGGAAAAAGGATTGAGGATTCAGGCCCATTGCAGTGGGCAACACCCTTCGGCGCTTAGTGCCCAAGGCTGCAGTGAGAATGGTGAGTCAAGAGGCTGCCGCAATGTTGAAACCAACTCCGCTCGGTTTTAGTGTTCAACAAGGTTATGAAACAGCTGCCAACGCAGCATAAGTATACATTAACAACATGTCAGATGAAAAAGCCTTGATGAAATTGCACTTTACCAACGCTATCAACTTAGTCAGAAGGCATGTAGCATTCCAAGCAGTTTCAAGACACGTTCCTTCCATCTATCCCTTCACAGAATCGTGTTGTAGTGTTACTTCTAAACTATTGTTTGGGGACCATGAAATTGACTCGTGTGAAGGTGTGAAACAGGGAAACCCTCTCGCCCCCTTTCTATTCTGTCTGGTTATCAAGGAAGTCAAGGAAGCTGTCTCCAGTGAGCTCAATATCTGGTTCTGTAGCTGGCACTACAGAATCTCTCCTTGAGGATATCAGAAAAATTAAAGACATGGGAGAGATCCTGGGCCTCTCTTTAAACCCCACCAAATGTGAAAAAGTTTCTACCAATCGACAGGTGATCCAGAATATTAGTGCTGTTTTACCAGGAGCACGAGCCACTGATCCAGCCAACAGCACTCTCCTTTTTGTTCCTCTTGGGCCCAGTGCCATTGATCTGATTCTAGAAAAAAAACTGTCAGACCTCAGGAAGACGGAAGGCAGGATGAAAAACATCGATACACATGATGCCTTCTACCTCTTCACTAAGTACCTGTCAGTCCGAAAACTTACCTACTTCCTGAGATGCTACCCAGCCTTCATCAGTCCGAAACTCAAGGAATATGACTCCCTCCTTAAGACCATGCTAGAGAGTGTATTGAATATTTCCCTCAAAGATGGACAGTGATTGCAAGCCTCACTTCCAGTCAGGCTTTGGGGGCTGGGAGTACACAAATCCTCCCAGATTGCCCTACCAGCTTTCCTGTCCTCTTCCAAAGCTTCAAACGAGTTAATAAAACTAATTCTTCCGGACAACCTCAGTGACTCAGCAGGAATACAGGACCCTAGCTATGCCAGTGTATTCACTGAATGGGAGATTCTTGCTGCTCTAGCACCAAAACCTAGTGTAGCACTGGCTTATATGCAATCAAGTTTGGAAGGCCCCATCGCTGAAAAGGTGCTTAGCAACATGCTTAGGGGTGTAACATCAGACAGGAAGACTGCCAGTCTCCAAGTTTGAGTGCACTTCACTCCTCGGACTTCCTCCAAACAGTTCCAATTTCGGCAATGGGAACACGCCTCGACCCAAAGACCTTCCGCATTGCAGTGGCTCTCCGCCTTGTTGCCCCAATTCACACGGAATATACGTGTATTTGCGGTGATGCGCAAGTCGACCAATATGGTCTGCATGGTCTTAACTGTTCCAAAACCAAGGGCTGGCATGCAAGACACAATGAAGTGAACGACATCATAAGGAAAAGCCTCGCTACTGCTGGATGCCCAGCCGAGAGAGATCTCTGATCACTATCATCCAACAATACCCACAACTCAGCAAACTGCCCCGGCGCGATCACCATCTATTCTTGGAAAAATGGCAAGCTCTTAGCATGGGATTAAACCTGCATGTCGACGCTGACTAACATCTCCATCCACCACGGTGTCGGGCGACAGGGAGGAGCTGCTGATCACTAGGAGTAAAAGATCAGAAAGTACAGGGACATAGGCCAACAGTATCAAATTTGTCCCAGTGGGATCGGAGACCTTTTGATCATGGGGAAAAATGTCAAACATTTCCTTAAAGAACTGGGTTCCAGAGTCATTGACAGCACCAGGGACCCAAGGGCAGCCACTTTCATGTTCTAGCTTCTCAGCATGGCCATCCAGAGGGAAAATGCATGCTGCATATTGGGTTCGTGTCCTGCTTCGGAGGAACTGAAGGAGATTCATAATGTTTGATTTTTCGTACTAATGTATTCAAGTTTGTGTTTTCTGTCAATGTATTCTATCTGTTAATAAAGTTTCCTTATAGATAGTATATATATATATATATATATATATATATATATATATATATATATATATATATATATATATATACATGTGTGTGTGTGTGTGTGTGTGTGTGTGTGTGTGTGGGTTACCTGGAGGTTACCTGGAGGTTATTACGGGGATCAACGCCCCCGCGGCCCGGTCCACGACCAGGCCTCCCGATGGATCAGGGCCTGATCAACTAGGCTGTTACTGCTGGCCGCACGCAGTCCGACGTACGAGCCACAGCCCGGCTGATCCGGCACTGACTTTAGGTATCTGTCCAGCTCTCTCTTGAAGGCAGCCAGGGGTTTATTGGCAATTCCCCTAATGCTTGATGGGAGGCTGTTGAACAGTTTTGGGCCCCGGACACTTATGGTGTTTTCTCTTAGTGTACCAATGGCGCCCCTACTTTTTATTGGCGGCATTTTGCATCGCCTGCCCAGTCTTTTACTTTCGTAGGGAGTGATTTCTGTGTGCAGATTTGGGACCATTCCTTCCAAGATTTTCCAAGTGTAGATTATGATATATCTCTCCCTCCTGCGTTCCAACGAGTACAAGTCAAGTGCTTTCAAGCGTTCCCAGTAGTTAAGGTGCTTGACAGAACTTATACGTGCAGTAAAGGATCTCTGTACACTCTCTAGATCTGCGATTTCACCTGCTTTGTATGGAGATGTTAATGTACAGCAGTATTCCAGCCTAGAGAGAACAAGTGATTTGAAAAGGATCATCATGGGCTTGGCATCTCTCGTTTTGAAAGTTCTCATTATCCATCCTATCATTTTCTTTGCACGTGCGATCGTGGCACTGTTGTGATCCTTGAAAGTGAGATCCTCAGACATTACTACTCCCAGGTCCCTTACATTATTTTTCCGCTCTATTGTATGGCCGGAGTCAGTAGTATACTCTGTTCTAGTTATTATCTCCTCCAGTTTTCCATAACGGAGTAGTTGGAATTTGTCCTCATTGAACATCATATTGTTTACCGTTGCCCACTGGAAAACTTTGTTTATATCTTCTTGGAGGTTAACCGCGTCCTCAGCAGATGACAGCCTCATGCAGATCCTAGTATCATCCGCAAAGGATGATACGGTGCTGTGGTGTATATCTCTGTTTATGTCTGATATGAGGATAAGGAATAAGATGGGGGCGAGTACTGTGCCTTGTGGAACAGAGCTCTTCACTATGGCAGCCTCCGATTTAACTCTGTTGACCACTACTCTTTGTGTTCGATTTGTTAGGAAGATCCATCTCCCCACTTTCCCAGTTATTCCTTTAGCACGTATTTTATGGGCTATTATGCCATGATCGCATTTGTCAAATGCATTTGCAAAGTCTGTGTATATTACATCTGCATTCTGATTTTCTTCCAGTGCATCCAAGGCCATGTCATAGTGATCCAGTAGTTGTGAGAGGCAGGAGCGACCTGCCCTGAACCCATGTTGCCCTGGATTGTGCAGATTTTGGGAATCCAGGTGATTTGCAATCCTGCTTCTTAGCACTCTTTCAAAGATTTTTATGATGTGGGACGTCAGAGCTATTGGTCTATAGTTCTTAGCTAATGCTTTGCTGCCACCTTTACGGAGCGGGGCTATATCCGTTGTTTTAAGTGACTGTGGAATTTCACCCATGTCCAAGCTCCTCCTCCATAGTGTACTTAGGGCACGCGAGAGGGGTTTCTTGCAGTTCTTAATGAAAACAGAGTTCCACGAGTCTGGGCCCGGGGCTGAGTGCATAGGCATGTTGTCAATGGCTTTTTCGAAATCTATCGGAGTTAGGGTAATGTCGGAAATCTGGCATACATTTATGGAGTTTTGAGGCTCATTCATGAAGAAATCATTTGGGTCGTCGATCCTCAGACCGATTAGTGGTTCACTAAACACAGAGTCGTACTGGGATTTCAATATTTCACTCATTTCCTTGTTGTCGTCTGTGTAAGTCCCATCCTTTCTGAGTAAGGGCCCGATACTAGATGTGGTATTTGCCTTGTTTTTGGCATATGAAAAGAAATATTTGGAATTTCTTTCAATTTCACTAATAGCTTTAAGCTCCTCCTGCCTCTCCTGGTTCCTGTAAGAGTCATTTAGCTTAAGTTCGATAGTTTCCACTTCCCTGGTCAGCGCCTCCTTTCGTGTATCAGATATTCTAGCACTCCTGAGGAGCTCAGTGACTCTTCGTCGTCTTCTGTAGAGGGAGCGTCTTTTTCTCTCCAGTTTACTCCTGCTCTTCTTCTTTCTTAGGGGAATATGCCTAGAACATGCTTCGGCTACCAGGAAGTTGATCCTTTCAAGGCACTGGTTTGGGTCCATGTCATTTAAGACATCTTCCCAACATGTTTCGTTTAGGACATGGTTTACCTGGTCCCAGTTGATGTTCTTGTTGTTGAAATTGTATTTTGTGAAGACACCTTCACAGGTACATGCATTCTGCTGTTCAGGACCCCTATGCATGTACGTCTGGACTTCGATTAGATTGTGATCGGAATTAGTTGTTTTTGATATTCTTATGTCTCTTATCAGGTCCTCATTATTTGTGAAGATAAGGTCAAGTGTGTTTTCTAGTCTTGTTGGCTCCACTATCTGCTGGCTTAAGGTGTGTTTTTCGCAGAGACTTAGTAGCTCATGTGTGTGTGACCTTTCATCTGCGCTACCTCCGGGGATTGTTTCAGCTATAACATTATTTGCTACATTTTTCCATTTTGTATGCCTTAGGTTGAAATCACCAAGCAGTAAGATGTTTGGGGATGGAGCTGGAAGGTTTTCCAAACAGTAATCGATTTTCAGTAGCTGTTCCTTGAACTGTTGGGAGGTTGTATCTGGTGGCTTGTATACAACCACAATGACTAGGTTTTGGTTCTCGATCTTTATTGATAGAACTTCAACTACCTCATTTGTGGTGTTCAGCAACTCCGTGCAGATAAGGGACTCTTTGACATACAGGCCATCCCCCCCTTGTTGCCTGTTTTTTCTGTCGCATCTAAAAAGGTTGTAACCACTTATCCATATTTCACTGTCAAAGTGATCTTTTGTGTGAGTCTCTGTGAAGGCTGCAAACATTGCATTAGACTCCACTAGAAGTCCACTGATAAAAGGTATTTTGTTGTTGGTGGATGGCTTAAGGCCCTGTATATTAGCAAATATGAACGAGGTTGTATTCTGTGTTTGTTGGGGGGATTTTGTTATTGGCATCAGTAGTTGTAATTCTGGAGGGCCATGGGTGGCCACTGGCTGCGCCTCCAGTCCAAGGTGGTGGACTATTTTTGTTATTTCCTTCCATTTTCTTTTTTTCGTTTCCTGCCACTAAAAAATCACCTGGAGTTGGGTAGTCGTAGCTACTATTGTTTGTCCTGTGGGGTCTGTGCCTCCTGGTCCCTTTTAGATGGTATGCAGGGCACTCGATGTTGTAACACTGCTTCTGAAGGACCGAGGAGTGGCACATTTTTGGGTGAAAGAAAGTACAGGAAGAAGAGCGACACACTCCTTTAGACAGGAGGTCGCTACATTTTTTGGGATGGTCAAAGTTGCATGTCCCATTTTTTCCCCTGTTATTCCATGCTTACAGATGCCCCAAGCATAATATTTGCACAAATTCACCTTTGGTTGAGAATTGTTGGGAGGTGTGTTGTCAATTTCTGCAGGTTCTGGGACTGCACTATAATCCTCAGTATCCAAGCCAGGGTGTGTGTGTGTGTGTGTGTGTGTGTGTGTGTGTGTGTGTGTGTGTGTTTATATTTTTATATTCACAAGACCGGGGCTGTTGATATTCCTGGGTGTAGACTGAATGTAGGACGTAACTGAAAGGTTTCACTGTGGTATAATCGAAGTAGAAGTAAAAGCGATGGAGTTTCGAAGGTGGACATTCTTACACCATGAAGGAAAATGTCAACAGTTCAATAGCTGATCATTCGACAGTTAGAATGTAGTGATGCACTTGAAATTGACAAATGGGACAATTTATCTCTAATTTTAAGTCGCCTAGGTGCCGAAGGTAGCTTGTAAAAAGACAACACTGTGGGCATATATTGTTCACTTAGTCTTGTGATGTCTTGTGATGTCTTGTGATGTCTTGGTCTGCAAAGTTTTAAAGGTGAGAGTATATGATGTAACTGAACTATTGTCGTTGATCTCTCAGCCCTTTTCATCTCTTATGTCGGATGACTCAGGCCGAATTACAATGCTAAACAACAGAAGGAACACAAAAGGTAAAAACTGGACAAGCAGTCACTCAAACGCTAGGAAGCCTTTGAAAGAAATTTTTAGGACTAAGGAAAATGATGATAATAAAATAAGTCAAGTCTGACTAGCATTAAAATACAAAAAAAACGAACCCCAAAAATAATATAACAAATAACATACTCCTGGAGCTCAATGCTTACAGACTTGATGGGAGCGGGAAGTCAAATGATTAAAGGCTCAATATGAGGGTCACTCCACAACTTCAACCGTGTGGAAAAAAAATGGGGGAGAGAGAGAAGGAGAGCGAGGTAGTGTTGCCCTCCCCTTAACACGTATTCACCCATTTATTCTACTACCATTCATTCATGTATCCACTAGCTTAACTAAAGAATTTTTCCTCTTACAAGATATTATATGGCTCTTGAGGCAAAAATCTGCCAGTTGGCCATATTTGCACTGTACAGAAATATGTTATATTTTTTGGTGAAATTGTCACTGAGTTGCAACAAAGAAATATTACACTGTCAAAAATGCTTTTTACTACATATATCTTCGAGTAAAAATTGGAGACCAGGATAAATCATTGTCTCCCCATAAAGTGTTTTTTTTGTATGCTAAAAAACTAAAGCAGTGAAGGAAACGTACGAAAACTGCTACTTTTGCTCCTGCAAAGTATAGGGATACAATGCCAACATAAAATGTGGCAACGAAACCTTCCATCTGCAATACGACCTGAGGCTCATTGACTAGATATACCAGTCCCAACACCACCTGAAAACCTGTTATAATAGGAATAACACAGAACCTCAAGTTTTTATCCAAGTGAACTTAATGATCTGATGAGAGACTTAGGCTGTGCTTAGAATTCTGCTCAGATTATAGGTTCCACACTTAAAAAATGTATTAGCTATTTCTGCTTCATTTTCCTGATAATGGATCAAGGACAAAGATTTAGTTTATTTCACAGATGTTACAGGTTTGTTTCACATATGTTATTGGTCTATTTCACAGATGTTACAGGTTTGTTTCACATATGTTATTGGTTTATTTCACAGATGCTTGGTGTGGAGTTTATTGTCGATGAGTGGAGATTTTACATCGATTTCTCTAAACGAAGGCTAGAGGCAGTTCTTCAAAACAATGGTAACATGTATGTTACTGTTTCTGTGGGTCGTTCTGTATACATGAAGAAAAGTTATAAAGATCTGGCGCTGGTTGTAAGATTCACTACAAAGGTCACTGTTGGATGTTAGCGGGGGCTTAATATTGCATATTGCATGAACAACAGTTTAGTAACACACAATTTCTGTGTTTGTGTGAATGGATTAGCAAAAACAATGACCAAGTAGTAGACGTACACTACGGATAAGAAATGTAGTGTCTGACACCTGGATAATCAATAAAAAAATGTCCTTTTCCCATCTCTACATATAATGGTTGCCTTTAAATTTTTTTCCACAAGCTGGAGTCTGTATAAAATTTTTGTCCAAGAAGTTTCGAGGATCGGATGGCAAAGTCAAAGAAAAGATTTTCGGACCAGATATAAAGAAACTTCTTCAGGATGAGAATTTTTCAAAACTCTGTTTGATGTTGAAAATGTGGTAATAATTGCCTTTAAAGATGTCACGAAAATATTTTGGCAATTAAAAAGACCCAAACTACAAAAAAATAGTGAACTGGATGACAAGATCTATGGATATAATATGGGTCTCAAAGTACAATTCCTGGATGCAAGGGGAATGGCTTTATCAGCATTAAATAAATAATATCGAAAGAAGGTACCAAGGTAGAGTGGCAACATGATAGTTGACTACTGCCGGAGAAGTAACAACCAGTCTTGAAGAGAATAACAGAATAAACCAAGAAGTGTTTGGAACTTTATAAATATTTTAAATGGAAATGGGCGTAACTTAAATAAATATTCCTTGACTCACGAAATCGTAATGAAACGATTGCGAACAAACTATACCATGGGCGGGGATAGAACCCGCGATCAGAGAGTCTCAAAACTTCAGACCGTAGCGTTAGCCACTGGACCAGCTAGCCACAATAAGACTCGTCCAACTAGATATATTTCTACACAATAGGAAGGTTAGCACAGGCACCACTGTGACCACAAATGCAAGTTTTTACAGACGAATCTCCAGATAACGTGGCCGTGACGAACTCTAGCTCAAGTCCCCTCAAAGCCGTTAACATGACTCACGAAATCGTAATGACACGACTGCAAACAAACCATACCACGGGCGGGGATAGTGGCTAACGCGACGGTCTGGAGTTTTGAGACTCTCTGATCGCGGGTTCTATCCCCGCCCGTGGTATGGTTTGTTTGCAGTCGTGTCATTACGATTTCGCGAGTCATGTTAACGGCTTTGAGGGGACTTGAGCTAAAGTTCGTGACGGCCACGCTAGCTGGAGATTCGTCTATAAAAACTTGCATTTGTGGTCACAGTGGTGCCTGTGCTAACCTTCCTATGGTATAGAAATATACCTAGTTGGACGAATCTTATTGTGGCTAGCTGGTCCAATGGCTAACGCGACGGTTTTGAGACTCTCTGACCGCGGGTTCTATCCCCGCCCGTGGTATGGTTTGATAAATATTCCTTGTTTTCTGCATTAGCTTTTTCGTTAGATAATATAGTATTTAAGGTCTACATTTTAAGCAAAGGTATTCATTACGTTGTAAAGAAACCTTACATTATAGAGAAGAATTTATATTTGGAATAAGCAACCCAATTTATGTAAAATATGTCAGATTAAATGTAACATTTACGACGTTAAATTTTTAGGCTTATTACAGGAGAGTAAATTATGGAATTAATGTCATCTCCAGTCCAAATTTTGTCTTAAGTTTTATTTCAAAGAACCTTTAATCCTTTAGTAACCGATGGCATTAACTCCAACTGGGAATATGCAGGCAACATAAATATACCCATATTCTAGGGCCTCCAAAATGGC
The DNA here is from genome assembly GCF_038502225.1 of Cherax quadricarinatus. Classification (NCBI taxonomy): domain Eukaryota; kingdom Metazoa; phylum Arthropoda; class Malacostraca; order Decapoda; family Parastacidae; genus Cherax; species Cherax quadricarinatus. Next base: position 6,439,279 of record NC_091361.1, on the reverse strand, counting down.
CGCGAATGGCCGGGTTAGGCCAACAGAGAAAATAGTTCTAGGCTGTGGATGTGCACAGTATACAATAAACCCTCATGTGAAAAAGTGCATTGTGGGAGCTTTTGGAAACCATTATATTTTTTACCATGTCGCGCCGTTGAGAAATGTTGACTCCAAGGAGGAGTAACCACCTACTGGAGTCTATAAAGACAAAGTTCAATTAGTAGAGTCTTCCAAGTATCAACCAACTAGCAACAATAAAGCGGAACTTGATGTTTTCTGGTCGTTGTGGCCAAGATCTAAGCAGTGAGCAAAAAGGTGATGAGGATTTCCATGTTGATGAAGTAAGTGATGATTCCAGCAAGAGTAACACGCAGTATTCGCCACTGAAATATATTTGTGCCACGATGGTAGTGCGCCATGCACCATACCCAGTACAAAGATGCCACTCACTTAACCATAGGACAGCAATAGTGATGATTGCGGTGGTCGTGATGTAAGGCTGGGACGTATGCCAGGGCCACCATTGCAACCTCCAAGTAACTACAATTTCAACAGCTACTGCAACCACATCGTTGCTGATAGCTGCATTACAATCAGCAACCACCATCGCCCTAAACACTACCATCACCTCTACCTCAGTGTCATTCTGATGACACTGGAATAAAATTACATTTCAATGCGTCAGAGAATTTATACGAACTTTCATTTGTTTAAAAATGCCTTAGTGCAACATATTTTGAGGAAAACGAATGAATATTACAGGTATACCATGGTAAACAAGTATTTCAACACGACTGCACCTGCAAGACAGGAACACAATTGTTGTGGCAAAAATATGTCTGGTCTTTGGCACTATTATGCCCAAGCTTCATGTACATACGAGCAGTATTGCTAAACAGTGGACAACAAGTTTGGTGATTTTGCTTCACGAGACCATCTCTGTTCCTGTAGTGTATGTGGCATTTCTCTGCCAAGACTGATTCTATGTCATCATTGAAAGCTCGTGAACAACATAGCGACTCTAATAACATGCTCATTGGAGAAGCCCCACACAGATACTAAAAATCCGGATAAAAGCATTTAATGTACAATTTTTATGGATTGCATCACACACTGGATTACTCCATCATGATAAAGCTGATACGCTAGCCAAGACAAGTACCCTAAAGGAGAATATAGAACATAACTTTGGTGTATCTGTGTCTAGCATTAGGATTAATATTTGGTGTATAGTGAATAATGAATCTGAATATAATAGGAATGTAATTAGAAGCTTGAATGTAATTAGATCTATAACCTATTATGATAACATGACCACCGATAAGTACATTTAGGGAGCAACTTGCAAATGTAACACTCTGACTGATGTTGTAGTTGCCAGGCTTAGACTTGGTTACAAGTACTTCTGACAGTATGGCAGACACACAAGATGATGATCAGACCTAATGCAAAGTATGTGGCCTGTCCTATGGTCACTATGTTCTTAATTGTCAACCTATTGAGGAAAATAGAGACAGACAGTATAATAAGCTATGTGACATGTCAAGATATCTTATTAATGAAAATAAAATACCAGATATATTCAGCAAATTTTCAAAATTTGCCTGTAACGTATAAATCCAACCAATTCGGAGCCTAGTTCCCAGGCTTTCTGTGTATCCATATGCTCTTGCGCTACCGTCCTCAGGAAGGATATGGGGCGCACAATAACACAGCCACTTCGGTGGCAAAATCTAAAATCTGGCAAGGTAAATCCCAAGTGCAACTAATGTGACATTTATTGTGACAACGTTTCGCTCTCCAGGAGCTTTATCAAGCCATTACAAACAATACATGGACACAGAGGGTATATAAAGGCTCAGAGTGAGGTGAATACTAGTGAGGTACCATATCGATGTTCACTAGTGGTAGTAGTAGTAGTAGTAGTAGTAGTAGTAGTGGTAGTGACAAAAGTAATACAATATGGTAGAGCAATTAATTCGTACATGAGTAAAAGGATATAAAAGCTATTACTTGGGTAGCATAAAAATAGGTTGGACAAATATAGACTGGAATGAGGCAGCTTGTTTCAGTGTTCACTCTCTGTTCTTTGTGTAGTATAACAGGAGAGACTATGTGATGGCAGGGTTTACTGTTTTCAGGAGGATTCTTGCTAAGACTTCGGAGATGGTGAAGCTGCCGTTGTTTTGTTTAATTGTATTCGAAACAGCGATCAGTGCTGATTCAAGGCACTTGCGTGTGCGGAAATTAGTTTATTTTATCACTAATTGGGCGTCTCTGAATTTCATAAGATGATTGGTGGAATTTCGGTGTTGTACACAGGCGTTGTTTAAGTTGTCGTTTCTACATGCGTATATGTGTTGGACGATGTCCTCGTAATAACTCCTAAACGTTTTGATGTACGGGATCTTCAGGCAAGGCTCAACGCAGTTGAACCAGCGATTCAGTTTACACTAGAAGAAGAGTCCAATGACAAGCTATCTTTCCTCGACGTCCTCATTCACAAAGTAGACAACAACCTAAGATTTCAAGTTTATCGGAAACCCACCAATAAAAATGATCTCACACACTTCTATTCCAGTCAAGATACCAAGACCAAAAGAGGCATCATCATCGGGTTTTTCCTAAGAGCATACCGAATTTGTAGTCCTGAGTTTCTTGACGAGGAATGTACTTACATTCACCAAACATTCACTGAGTTACAATTTCCTCCTTTTTTCATCAAAGACTGCAAGAAAAGAGCTCTTCAGATCATCAATTCTCCACGCATCAACACCGCTCCCAACAAAGTTATAATTCTTCCCAACAGCCAGGTTGCACTAAACGTCTCAAAAGTACTTTCACAAGCTAACACCAGAGTCGCCATCGCTTCTACCACTTCAATAAAGGATCTAACCAGGACAAAACCCAAGCACCACGAACCAGTCAATGCAGGAGTTTACACTATACCCTGTGGAGGCTGTGACAAGATCTACGTAGGTGAAACAGCAAGAAACCTCGACACCCGCCTCAATGAACACATATACGCATGTAGGAACGACAACTTAAACAACGCCTGTGTACAACACCGAAATTCCACCAATCATCTTATGAAATTCAGAGACGCCCAATTAGTGATAAAAGAAACTAATTTCCGCACACGCAAGTGCCTTGAATCAGCACTGATTGCTGTTTCGAATACAATTAAACAAAACAACGGCAGCTTCACCATCTCCGAAGTCTTAGCAAGAATCCTCCTGAAAACAGTAAACCCTGCCATCACATAGTCTCTCCTGTTATACTACACAAAGAACAGAGAGTGAACACTGAAACAAGCTGCCTCATTCCAGTCTATATTTGTCCAACCTATTTTTATGTTACCCAAGTAATAGCTTTTATATCCTTTTACTCATGTACGAATTAATTGCTCTACCATATTGTATTACTTTTGTCACTACCACTACTACTACTACTACTACTACTACCACTAGTGAACATCGATATGGTACCTCACTAGTATTCACCTCACTCTGAGCCTTTATATACCCTCTGTGTCCATGTATTGTTTGTAATGGCTTGATAAAGCTCCTGGAGAGCGAAACGTTGCCACAATAAATGTCACATTAGTTGCACTTGTGTCCTTTTACTTTACACATTGTCGGTAATTCTACCAACTTTATTACAAGGTAAATCCCGACAAGGGATTTTTATTATATTATGTATGAAAAACATTTTCAGCAACTGTCCTGCGACTGACCAGTCTTCGGCATTATTTAAGGGGAAACTTTCGTTCAAACAGTACATATCAAGTAAAAGAAGTCGCTTTGGGATCAAATGATTCATCATGTGTAATTGCGTACGTGGCATAGTCATCGATTCGCCTACACAGAACTGACGACAAATGATACCCATAAATTACTCAGGATCTCTAGTGTTATGGTAAACAAATTAATGAAGCCATTATATTGGTAAGGATCATATATTGTTCTTTAGTGAACAGTACACTAAGTATTTATCATTACCTTCGAGAAAACGATTCAGAGCTATGCAGTACTGCTCGAGAAACAAAAAAAAAAGCACACGCCCAAATTCGATGTCCTTATCCAGGATAATCAGGTGGAAGGTTTCACTGAAACACATGGACACCAGATATGTATAAAACCCGTGAAACACACCTGCAAATCACTGTGCGTACAGTGTTAATAAAATACTTATTGTGAATGAACATACAACAGTCACAACAAATAGTGTTCAGCAAGTGAACTAAGCTTTAACATTAAATATAAGTGAAATATGATATTTAACTTACATGTATATAAAAAATTATCCTTTAAAATAATACTAGAAAAAACGGAAGAAATCGTGAAAATTGTTATAAAACTGCAATTGCGTTTACGAGGCAAACACATGTTTTGGGCAAAACACCAATGTCAACTTCAAACCTTTGGTTTAGCGCTTCTTTTTGATTATAATAATAACTCTCCTACCCCCTGAAGGGGGTAGGAGAGTTTCAGTGGGGGGAAATAAATGGGATTAAATCTGGAGTATCTGAGAGAGTTAAAGCAAAGGAAGGGGTAGCAGTAATGTTAAATGATCAGTTATGGAAGGAGAAAAGAGAATATGAATGTGTAAATTCAAGAATTATGTGGATTAAAGTAAAGGTTGGATGCGAGAAGTGGGTCATAATAAGCGTGTATGCACCTGGAGAAGAGAGGAATGCAGAGGAGAGAGAGAGATTTTGGGAGATGTTAAGTGAATGTATAGGAGCCTTTGAACCAAGTGAGAGAGTAATTGTGGTAGGGGACCTGAATGCTAAAGTAGGAGAAACTTTTAGAGAGGGTGTGGTAGGTAAGTTTGGGGTGCCAGGTGTAAATGATAATGGGAGCCCTTTGATTGAACTTTGTATAGAAAGGGGTTTAGTTATAGGTAATACATATTTTAAGAAAAAGAGGATAAATAAGTATACACGATATGATGTAGGGCGAAATGACAGTAGTTTGTTGGATTATGTATTGGTAGATAAAAGACTGTTGAGTAGACTTCAGGATGTACATGTTTATAGAGGGGCCACAGATATATCAGATCACTTTCTAGTTGTAGCTACACTGAGAGTAAAAGGTAGATGGGATACAAGGAGAATAGAAGCATCAGGGAAGAGAGAGGTGAAGGTTTATAAACTAAAAGAGGAGGCAGTTAGGGTAAGATATAAACAGCTATTGGAGGATAGATGGGCTAATGAGAGCATAGGCAATGGGGTCGAAGAGGTATGGGGTAGGTTTAAAAATGTAGTGTTAGAGTGTTCAGCAGAAGTTTGTGGTTACAGGAAAGTGGGTGCAGGAGGGAAGAGGAGCGATTGGTGGAATGATGATGTAAAGAGAGTAGTAAGGGAGAAAAAGTTAGCATATGAGAAGTTTTTACAAAGTAGAAGTGATGCAAGGAGGGAAGAGTATATGGAGAAAAAGAGAGAGGTTAAGAGAGTGGTGAAGCAATGTAAAAAGAGAGCAAATGAGAGAGTGGGTGAGATGTTATCAACAAAATTTCTTGAAAATAAGAAAAAGTTTTGGAGTGAGATTAACAAGTTAAGAAAGCCTAGAGAACAAATGGATTTGTCAGTTAAAAATAGGAGAGGAGAGTTATTAAATGGAGAGTTAGAGGTATTGGGAAGATGGAGGGAATATTTTGAGGAATTGTTAAATGTTGATGAAGATAGGGAAGCTGTGATTTCGTGTATAGGGCAAGGAGGAATAACATCTTGTAGGAGTGAGGAAGAGCCAGTTGTGAGTGTGGGGGAAGTTCGTGAGGCAGTAGGTAAAATGAAAGGGGGTAAGGCTGCCGGGATTGATGGGATAAAGATAGAAATGTTAAAAGCAGGTGGGGATATAGTTTTGGAGTGGTTGGTGCAATTATTTAATAAATGTATGGAAGAGGGTAAGGTACCTAGGGATTGGCAGAGAGCATGCATAGTTCCTTTGTATAAAGGCAAAGGGGATAAAAGAGAGTGCAAAAATTATAGGGGGATAAGTCTGTTGAGTGTACCTCGTAAAGTGTATGGTAGAGTTATAGTTGAAAGAATTAAGAGTAAGACGGAGAATAGGATAGCAGATGAACAAGGAGGCTTTAGGAAAGGTAGGGGGTGTGTGGACCAGGTGTTTACAGTGAAACATATAAGTGAACAGTATTTAGATAAGGGTAAAGAGGTCTTTGTGCCATTTATGGATTTGGAAAAGGCGTATGACAGGGTGGATAGGGGGGCAATGTGGCAGATGTTGCAAGTGTATGGTGTAGGAGGTAGGTTACTGAAAGCAGTGAAGAGTTTTTACGAGAATAGTGAGGCTCAAGTTAGAGTATGTAGGAAAGAGGGAAATTTTTTCCCAGTAAAAGTAGGCCTTAGACAAGGATGTGTGATGTCACCGTGGTTGTTTAATATATTTATAGATGGGATTGTAAGAGAAGTAAATGCGAGGGTCTTGGCAAGAGGCGTGGAGTTAAAAGATAAAGAATCACACACAAAGTGGGAGTTGTCACAGCTGCTCTTTGCTGATGACACTGTGCTCTTGGGAGATTCTGAAGAGAAGTTGCAGAGATTGGTGGATGAATTTGGTAGGGTGTGCTAAAGAAGAAAATTAAAGGTGAATACAGGAAAGAGTAAGGTTATGAGGATAACAAAAAGATTAGGTGATGAAAGATTGAATATCAGTTTGGAGGGAGAGAGTATGGAGGAGGTCAACGTATTCAGATATTTGGGAGTGGACGTATCAGCAGATGGGTCTATGAAAGATGAGGTGAATCATAGAATTGATGAGGGAAAAAGAGTGAGTGGTGCACTTTGGAGTCTGTGGAGACAAAGAACTTTGTCCTTGGAGACAAAGAGGGGAATGTATGAGAGTATAGTTTTACCAACGCTCTTATATGGGTGTGAAGCGTGGGTGATGAATGTTGCAGCGAGGAGAAGGCTGGAGGCAGTGGATATGTCATGTCTGAGGGCAATGTGTGGTGTGAATATAATGCAGAGATTTCGTAGTTTGGAAGTTAGGAGGAGGTGCGGGATTACCAAAACTGTTGTCCACAGGGCTGAGGAAGGGTTGTTGAGGTGGTTCGGACATGTAGAGAGAATGGAGCGAAACAGAGTGACTTCAAGAGTGTATCAGTCTGTAGTGGAAGGAAGGCGGGGTAGGGGTCGGCCTAGGAAAGGTTGGAGGGAGGGGGTAAAGGAGGTTTTGTGTGCGAGGGGCTTGGACTTCCAGCAGGCATGCGTGAGCGTGTTTGATAAGAGTGAATGGAGACAAATGGTTTTTAATACTTGACGTGCTGTTGGAGTGTGAGCAAAGTAACATTTATGAAGGGGTTCAGGGAAACCGGCAGGCCGGACTTGAGTCCTGGAGATGGGAAGTACAGTGCCTGCACTCTGAAGGAGGGGTGTTAATGTTGCAGTTTAAAAACTGTAGTGTAAAGCACCCTTCTGGCAAGACAGTGATGGAGTGAATGATGGTGAAAGTTTTTCTTTTTCGGGCCACCCTGCCTTGGTGGGAATCGGCCAGTGTGTTAATAAAAAAAAATACAGAAAGTGACCTAATAACCATGTGAGGCAGGACGAAAATTAATTTACAGAGACACGAGCTTTGTGCTGCATAAATAAACACAAACTTATAGATCCAGAACCATGTAATGACTGTTCTCAACAAGTGATCTGCAGTAAACTTTGAGAAGTTGCATCGAGACTCCAGCATTGTGAACATATTTTAATTATTTGTCACAAACTACATGAAGGATACGTGGAATTGATATAAAAATATTTGTTAGTTTTTCATTATTGTGAAACTCTCTTCATGTAAACTATAATTTGAGCATTAGTTGGAAACTTTAATAAGTTACTTTTCCTACATTCAGTGATCTTGTGTGTACAGTAGTGGACTCTAGTGAGCGTAAGCGTCCTACATCTTAACCGATTTGATTATTTCACTATATTGGTGATTTTTAAATGCACATGACTAGTGGATGCATATGTATAGTAATGTGTGGAAGAGAACACCTGTGCACAGTTCAATAATACATTTATTAAAGAAAACGTGTCACCACTAGTGGCTTCAATCCTTTATACAGATTATGCTAAAATAAGGACTGGGGAACTTTTGAATTTCCGTGTATCAGTGTTCTACAACATAGTGTCTACGTGATTATCATATCCCATCTCTGCTAGTGGAGGGGAAAGGGGGTAAAGAGGAGCGCAACATATCTTTGATAAGTAAGGAATATATCTTACAGTGGCTTCGTCAGTCGAATACAGAGGCAACAGAAACAGTAGAAATGTGAAGACGATGTAATCAGTCAATCACCCTGGAAGACGCGGTTTTGAGATGGTCAGTCCCAGAGTTCGTGAGAGGGCAATTCAGCCGTTAAATTGGTCCGGGGCCCGGCTGTGAATCTCTGAATGGGCCCCATCACCAAAGACGTTTTATTTTGATTTTTCATTTGATTTTTTGGGGTAATTCCAACTATTTTTAGTTTATTTAGAGAAATGATCATGTAAAATTCACTTAGACTGTGGGCCTCAGCCTGCCCTGAGGGGCCCAAAACAGTCTTGTTCCGCCTTGAAAAATTTCTCTTGGAGGCCTTCATCAGCCCGTCAGCCTGTAGAAGAGTTCGGCTTCATTGTCTGGAACAATGTGAAGTTGAAGCAACAGAATGCAGACTTATATACTGTCAAGGTAAGACTGGAAAAATATGTCAGAAGAGGCGGAGCCCACTAGTAGAACAAAACAATCATTGAGGCAGTGCAGCAAACCTACTGGACGGCCCATCATACATCTGTCCTCTCTCAATCAAAACTAGTGATCATGAAATAAAGTTGTCGAAAATGTCCTCTGCACCAAGAAAGTGTTGTGTTTCAGTGTGTGACACTGTGTCTATGATGATATGCAATACTGACAAATTGATAAGTATGACACATGCGCAGTAGTTTGGTATCTTTATTCCGAAACATTTCGCCTGCACAGTAGACTTCTTCAGTTGAATACAGAGACGACAGAAACAGTAGAGATGTGAATACGATGTAATCCCTCCAGGCTGAGGGCCTCACTACCTCAAAAGTACATCTTCCACGGTGATGGACTAATTACATCGTCTTCACATCTCTACCGTTTCTGTTGCTTCTGTATTCGACTGAAGAAGCCTACTGTGTATGCGAATTGTTTCGGAATAAATATACCTAACTGTTGCACAAGTGTTTTACTTATCAAATTATCAGTATTGTATACCATTATCCTATTCACAACAGCTTCCTCTCGCCAATATGGGAATTCCGTTACGTAATACCTGGATTATAAGAGAATGTGACACAGCTGTTAATCACTCTTTGAACATTCATGAGTTTTTACATTTGTCATATTGACTGATATTGTCATATTGAAAGTCAGTTATTTGCTCTCGTTAAAAAATAACATATCACGGGCGGGGGACTGAATTCCTGGCAAGTGAGTCGTAAAACTCCAGGCTAGTGAGTAAGTCACTTTGCCAGCTGGCTACAATAAGATTCATCTAACTAGGTGTATTTATACACCATATAGAGGTTAACACAGGCACTACTGTGAACACAAATGCATGTTTTTACAGATGAATCTCCCGACAGCGTGGGCTTGACGAACTCTGGCTCTAGCCTCCTCAAAGGTGTCATCATGATTCATGAAATTTTAATGACACGATTGTAAACAAACCAACCAGCGAGTTCAGTCCCCGCCCATGGTATGGTTTGCTTGCAGTAAGCGTCAGCCACTGAATCTGTTTGGTTACAGCTTCTCGAGAGCCGTGAAAAACTAATCTGTGGGACGAAATTCGTAAGGCATCTAAATACGAAAATATTGTGCTAATGGGAGATTTTAACTTTAGACAAACTGACTGGAGGAATTTGACGAGAAATTTAGGGTCAAGCGACTTTCTTGATACAATTCAGGATTGTTTTTTAAAAGTTTGTGACAGAACCAAATAGAGGAAATAACTTGCTTGACTTAGCTCTTGCCAGCAAGGAATAGCTAATTAATAATCTTCAGGTTAATGGTGAGCTTGGGGAAAGTGATCACAAATCACTCAGTTTTAATATATCATGGAATTTCCCTAATTATGGCAGTCAAGTCTCTGTCCCTGACTTCCGCTTGGCTGATTTCATAGGACGGAGAAATTACCTGGGTGGGCTGAACTGGAATGACCTGACTATGGGTTAGGTAGGTGGTGATGGTTGCCGATATGACGTTTTCTTGAGCGTAGTTCTAGCTGCTCAGACAACTTACGTTCCAAATAGGGAAATCAGATAAAAAAATTTATCCTAAATGGATAAACAATAGATTAAAACATCTCATTAGACAAAGGAGAGGCATATTGGCGAATCAGAACAGGAGAGAGGCATTTAAGAAATCAATATATTCAGTTAAAGAGAGAAATAAAATATGGAATAAGAAAAGCAAAAAGAGATTATGAGGTTAAAGTTGCAAGAGAATCGATGACTAACCCAAAAGGATTCATTCAGGTATACAGAAATAAGATTAGGGACAAATAAGCCCACTCAAAAGTTTCTCGGGTGAGCTCGCCGACAGTGATAAGGAAATGTGTAGCATTTTAACACTTACTTCCTCTCAGTTTTTACGCAGGAAGATACTAGCAATATTCCAGAAATTATAAATCATGTATAACAGGACAGTAATAAACTATACACGATTAGGGTCACAAGTGCCATGGTCCTTAGACAAATAGATAAATTCAAATCCCCAGATTCCGATGAACTGTTTGCAAGGGTTCTAAAGGAATGTAAAGAAGAGCTTAGCAAACCTTTAGCGAATCTTTTCAACATATCACTACAAACTGGCATAGTGCCAGATAAGTGGAAAATGGCAAATGTGATACCTATTTTTAAAGCAGGTGACAGGTCCTTAACTTCAAACTATATTCTATCACTAACCCCCATAGTGGGGAAAAATTATGGAATCAATAATTGCCGAGGCAAATCGTAGCCATCTTGAAAAGCATAAATTTATCAACGAATCTCAGTACGGTTTTACTAAAGGGCGTTCTTGCCTTACGAATTTACTGATTTTTTTCACTAAGGTATTTGAGGAGATAGATCATGGTAATGAATATGACATTGTGTATATGAACATCAGTAAAGCTTTTGATAAAGTCACACATCAGAGAGTACTGAGGAAAATTATGACACACGTAGTAGGAAGAGAAATTTTTTCTTGGATGGAGGCATGGTTGACAGCAGAGAGTTTGCATATATGGAGAGGAATCAGGGAAAGCGTCACGAGTGGTGTTCCACAGGGATCAGTGTAGGGCCTTTTGTTGTTCTTAGTCTACTTAAACGACATAGATGAAGGAATAAATAGCTATATAAGCAAGTTTACCGATGGCACCAAAATAGGCCGACGAATTCATTCTGAAGAGGACGTTAGAGCACTCTAGGAAGATTTGAATAGACTGATGCAGTGGTCGGAGAAGTGGCAGATGCAGTTTAATATAGATAAATGAAAAGTTCTAAACGTTGGACAGGAAAATAACCATGCCACACAAAAAACTAAATAGCATATATCTTAATATTACTGATTGAGAAAAGGATTTGGGAGTTCTGGTTAGAAGTAATCTGAAACCAAGGCAGCAGTGCATAAGTATTTGCAATAAAGCGAACAGAATCCTTGGCTTCATATCAAGAAGCATAAATATTAGGAGTCCTCTTGTTGTTCTTCAACTCTAAATATCCTTGGTTAGGCTTCATTCAGATTATGCTGCACAGTTTTGGTCACCGTATTACAGAAAGGATATAAATGCTCTGGAAAGCGTGCAAAGAGGATGACAAAGTTGATCCCATGTATCAGAAATCTTCCCTATGAGGATAGACTAAAAGCCCTAAATATGCACTCTCTAGAAAGGCATAGAATTAGGGGGGGATATGATTGAGGTGCATAAATGGAAAACAGGAATAAATTTTAGGGGACGTAAATAGCATGCTAAAAATATCTAGCCAAGACAGGACTCGCAGCAATGGTTTTAAGCTGAAAAAAATTTAGATTCAGAAGGATATAGGAAAGCACTGGTTTGGTAATAGAGTTGTGGATGAGTGGAACAAACTCCCGAGTACTGTCATAGAAGTTAAAGCGTTGTGCAGTTTTAAAAATAAGTTAGATAAATACATGAGTGAGTGTGGGTGGGTGTGAGTTGGACATGACAAGCTTGTGATATTAGCCCAGATGCCATGCTCCTTCCTTAAGTGAATATGACTTGTCCTGACTATGTTGGGGCACTGGCCTAAGCCAGTAGGAGAATTGGACCTGACTCGCATGTGCCAGTAGGCCTGTTTCAGTGTTCCATATTTCTTATGTTCTTTTGTGTCATTACAGTTTCTTAAGTCATGATGATGGCTTTGAGGGAACTAGAGCTAAAGTTCATCAAGGCAACACTGGCGGGAGATTTATCTGTAAAAACTTGCATTTGTGGTCACAGTGGGGCCTATGCTAACCTCTCTATGGTATATAAATATACCTATTTTGATGAATCTTATTGTAGTCAGCTTGCAAAGTGGCTTACTCGCTGGCCTGGAGTTTTTACGACTCACTTGCCACGTGTTCAATCCCCACCCGCCGTATGGTTTGTTTGCAATCTTGTCATTACGATTTCGTGAGTTTTGCTGTCATTATTGCGGCAAGCTGGCAACAGCGGTGCAGAACCAGCTAGCCTATAGGACCTGCTGTGATTTTTAATGCAGTCAGCGGATTTTTACCAAAAATATACACATCTCGATGTGCGTTTTCCATAACGTGAGCATCAGAGAGCCAAGTTAGTAATCACTGGTGCCTCTAAAATCACGCGTGCTCCAAACGTCTATTCAGTGACGTGTGTCAGAGTACCAAGACCCATTTTTTGGACCCAAGCCGGAATCCACAATCAGAGTAGGTTCTTGATGCCGAGAACACTAACGGCATGCGTAATGAGTGTCGGTTTTATAAAGATTTGACCACATTTTGATAAGCCGACATCTCTTATTATTAGGCAGAGCACACTTGATGGATGACCTCACACTCAGCCCATGAAACAAAACACTCGTGTAACATACCTAAGGAGTCAGATAAAATCCATTTCTCTTTATCTCTTTTTTTTTTCATTTAATAGATTGCAATCCATAATTTGTGGAATGCAGGTAGGAATCCAAGCATTAAATGTACGCCATACTTGTGTCAGAGCGAGAGTTGAACATGTAGAGAGGGTGGGACGAAATAGAATAACTTCGAGAGTATACAAATCTGTAGTGGAGGGAAGGCGGGGTAGGGGTCGGCCTAGGAGAGGTTGGAGGGAGGGGATAAAGGAGGTTTTGTGTGCGAGGGGCTTGGACTTCCAGCAAGCATGCGCGAGTGTATTAGACAGGAGCTAATGGAGACAAATCGTTTTTAGGACATGACGTTCAAGAGAACGTCATGTCCTCAAGGTCATATCCTGAAGGTAACATTTATGAAGGGATTCAGGGAAACCGGCAGGCCAGACTTCAGTCCTGGAGATGGGAAGTACAATATCTACACTCTGAAGGAGGAGTGTTAATGTTGCGGTTGTATAAATTACAAAAAAAGGCACAATACCGTGACTGGAACGATACACAAATAACCCGCACAATGCTGGAGTGAATGATGAAAGTTTTTCTTTCTCGGGCCACCCTGCCTTGGTGGGAATCGGCCGATGATTAATGTTGCGGTAGCAATATAGTGATTGTGGTAAAAGACACGTGTTCAGTTCTCTAAGAATTACTTACTCAATCCTAATACATATTACACTATAACAGGGTATATACTAGTGATCAGTGAACATAACGCTTAGTCAGGGTGAGGTGAGGCAGGAGATGCATCAGGCTGCAGAAATATATTGGATACCTTTACTGAGATGGGCTATATTTCAGCAAGACCTGTCTAGCACGAGCCAGTATGTCTGCTGCATAGCTTGTTCGCTCACGTGACAACGGATCCTAATATGGATTATAATATTTTAGCTGTAATTTTTGGAAGTACTGAATCTGCCAAGCCTTAGCCAGATTGTATTGGTTATGGCAAAAAAAAAAAAAAGTTTCCAGCACCTTCAGCCTGTGATAGTAATATCGTCAATACTTGTGAAACAAATACCAATTACCTTTGTGATAGTTATATAGGGACTACATTTTGTTTAAATAATATAATGATTACTAAATTTAATGCATACTGAATAGGTGAAATAATGATTGCTGTCGTGGTAGTTATATAGTCATTACAAGTGCGAGGAATTGTGATTACTACCACGTTAGTAATCATAGTATTACTACTACAATTGAAATATAGTGATAACTATTTTGGAATTAACATAGTTTTCAGCCTTTTACAAGTAATAATGATTTCTATTTTGGTAGTTACATAGTATTTGTTGTTGTGGCGGTGGTAAAATAATGATTACTGTTAAGTAATATCATGCTTAACGTTCATAATAGTAGTGACCATGCAGTACATGCTTAGCTTCTGCAAAATGATCAACACTTATACTGAAGAGAGACAGTGTACATTGAACATCACTATGTAATTCCACGGGATGTGAACATGGAAAGTTAGTATGGGTATAAATTTATCTTTTACTTTACTATATTGGTGCTATTCAAATCAAGTGAAAAAACTTGCTGCTATGTGGGAAGAGTAGATGGTCTCGTAAGTTGATGGCTGTCGTTCGTGGAAATTATATAAGACTTATAACGAGGAATAAGATTCATGGGTTTATTGCTGAAATGTTTCGCCAGCACACCAAGCTTCTTCGCTCGAATACAAACGAATACAAAAATGGGAACAGATGTAGAAGTCTTGCCACTGTCAATCCGTCATCCATCGTAGGAAGTGGCCATTCCCTTAGCAGAAGTAAGGTGAAGAAAATGGAGTTTATGTCTCAGGGTAACATGAACCGATAATAGAAGATGTTAAACTGTTTAGCATGACCTGCTTCCACTACCGAGTCACGTTCACTTTCGATGTCAAATCCAGCTGCCTTATATCGGTTCTGTTCTAGTATATAAGGTCTGGCAGCATCTCTGTGTTTTAGACTTGAGGAACTGATCACTTCTCTTCATGGATGACGGACGGATCATGTCAAAACTAACAGTTTCCAGTGTTGTATTAGTCTATATTCGACTGAAGAAGCGAAACTTTTCAAAAATAAATAAATTAAAATGTTTCACACTTGTACAGATCATTAACTTTTCAGTACTGTACCATTTACACTGAGAAGCTTTGGTGGGTAGAGGCGGGTCAAGAGCATTTGGATAATTTTTACCCAAGAAATTCGAAGTGCATTTACGTGATAATTACCTAGATGAAAAACATTAATCACTATTTTATTATGTGTAAATTGGCAATGAGCTCTTAATTAAAAAACCTAACAAGTTGGTTCAAACAGTTATAACTGTACCTCCACCTATCCAGTTGGTGACGAAAGATTAACCATTTTCAAAACAAAGAACAATCAAACCAAAGAAGTGTTTCAAATTATTCATTATTTATCATCAAAAGAATTATACTGATTTAACAGTACTGGAAAATAAATATCGAGGTGTTACTTATCAAAAGACAATGAAGAGCATAGTCATAGTCATTGTGTGTGACCGAAGTTCCAGGTTTTATTAGGTCAGTGAAAAAGCTTATAATAACGGATGTTTCTGAACTGCAGTGAAGAGTTGTTTTGGTCAAAATAAGAGATCCTACCACATTACAGAATCGATAGAGAAACTTCTACAAGGAAGCAACAGAGGAAACGCTCTGCATTAAATCATTAACGTAAATTCTTACTGTAATGAAGTAAATATATATTCCTGCTGGTATTTAGCAGAAAAACAATATCCGTTACACTGTACCAAGAAAAATGTTTCACTACATATTTTCGCTTGGGAGAGAGAGAGTGATGGTGAATGATTGGAATAAATATGAGGTGGGAGGCCGCAGCTAGATGTGGAATTATAGAAGATGAGACAGTAAGGTAATTAAGGAGGATTATAGTCTGGTGGTGGATGAAGATAATGGAGTGTTTCATCAAGGCCCATGACATGGAGGGATGGTGGATTCTGGAGTAATGAGGTCGTGGATAGTGGAGTGGGGAAAGATGAACAGTAGAATAAGTGTAGGAAAAGAAGTCGAGGATAGAAAAGGTAAAAAAAAAAAAAAATAGCGAAGTTGCACAAAATGAAAATATAGTAGATTTGCACTAAATAATTGAGCAGGAGAAAAAAAATGAAAACGAAGAAGAGTAGAAAAAAAGAGATAAGAAATATTGTGTATGATGTATTGATTTAAAAATAAATAAATAATAGACAGGCAACTAGATGATAGTATGGTGGTGGAATGATGGATAATGATGGAGCAAGAGAAAATATCAGGGAGTAATTTACGACAATTTTGTGTGGTAATAGGGATAATGGAGAGGCCAGAAGCGAGGAGATAACAAATCTCCCACACAAATTATCGCCATTAGGCTGAGGTGGGAGGAGTTTGTGCAACAAACCATCGATAGTTGTCTAATTTACCGTCAATATTGATGACATTTACTTATTACCTGTTGGGGAGACATAATTATTTTTGTGTTGTTATTAGCTGGAGGATTTCCGTTATTGTTAAGCCTTCTTGTGGCTTTCTGAGAAATCTTCGTGTCTCATTCACTTCTTAGATGACTTTTTCATTTCCAGAAATCTCTCGTATTTCTAAAAGTTTCACATATTCCATAATTTTCCTTTAGATTTTTAGATTATCTCCAAGACTTACTAATTATTTCATTATTACCCTTGAGGTGACTGCTTCAGACGTGTCCTAGATCCTCAAGGGAGTTATCGCTCCAGATAAAATTGAAGATGCTCAGGTTTGTCTGGAACTCCAAGTATCTCTATATCTACAGTTGTATTTTATTATTATAATCAAAATTAAGAACTAAACCCACAAGGGTCATATAGCACTGCAAGGTTGGGTGTGTACGGTTTAACATACTTGATCTAATACTAACGAGGGTGGAGTTAGCAAGGACGGTGATAAGTGCTAAAAGAAGTATAATCATAGGTTGTGTAATAAATCTGTTACTGTCAAAAACGTCAAAGATGGGACCATCAGCGAGGAGGGAAGATAAAGTAAGGATGTTATATCACTGACAATGTCATAGGTAAATTTTACGTGCTCGCTGGTAAACAGGATAGTTCAGTAGAATATAACAGATTGAATTGGAACCTGATAATTCTCATGAGATATCTATGAGTGATATGTGCGCCTGATGCTTTAACGGGAAAGTGAATTCTCCCAACGAAACATCAATGATAAGGAGACCAGAATCCTAAACATGGCCTGATAGAATATAATTTGTTATAAATCAACTCAGACCAATGTTGTTGCCAACGGCTACCAATTACAGTAAAATAGTCTGAAAATGGAATACCCGTATATGAAATGGGAAGGTCATTTGCCGCTAACTGAACATCCACATGGCCAGTGACTCGGCAGAAAACGATTTCTTTGTTTTTCCTAGAAATACGGTGCAACCATATTTGTAGACGAAGTACTGGGGGATGAATTGAATTAAATTTTTGATATCCTGCAAAGCACAAAGGAGTCTGAAACTACCAAAATATTGAGGTAGGCCTGGACGCAATACGTAAAATCGCTATGAGAATTCCATACAGTTCAGCTGTTGAAAATGCTGGCCGAGTCTAATGAAAAGACCTCGCTCAACACTGTCCGAGAACATTGTAGCAAATCCGACACAGTCAGTGTGAACTGCAGTACCGTGATAATGAAACAGGAAGTGGTTAAGAAAATAAATCGAGAAGCACCTGTAGGTATTTGAGCTTTCATTTATGGCAATGAGGAAGAACAGACTCGAACTGTCGGAACCTCTCAAGGAGGAAGAGATAAGTTAGATGTTAGATGAACCTATAAAAGGAGCAAATGAAGAGAAGCTAAGTGCTAGTAAATTCGAAGAGAAAAAAGATGGAGTAAATAGAGGTGGCAATCAAATAATGAACCTATTCTAACGTCCGCTACTTTCCTGTATGTGGATGAATGGTTCAGAGAACCGACATGTTGATAAATCAGACACATGTGCAACACTTGGGTATCTTTTATCAGGAAACGTGATACCACCTACGACTGCTGCACCTCTCCTGACTACGGTATATAAGCTACATATGCTGCATTCCTTTCAAGATTGTTAGATTGACCACATCGACTAGGGATGTGGGGACGCTGTTACGTATACAGAAAAATGATGCACTGCCAATACCAAAGCAAGAGCCTCCCTTTCTATGGTAGCATAGCTCCTATGGTGACTTTTAAGTTTTTCAGAGAAACAGCAGAGTGGCAATAACTATCTGGCTCTTTCTTGCAACAATACTTCCCCAACCCCAGTATCACTGGCATCGACTTTCGGGTAAAAGACATTGCAAATTAAGACTAGTCAGTACAGGAGTACTCTGACATTTCTCGTCCTACACGAACTCTTGTTTTGGACTTATAAGATCTGTTAACAAGTGGAGAGATCACCTTTGACAAATTTGTGAAGAACTTTCTGTGAAATGTCACAATGCACAGAAAGTGCATCACTTATTTGCGGCTCTTTGGTACAGGGAAATTATCTACAGTCTCTACCTTGGCATTCACTGAAGACAGTTTTCCCTGGCCAATTACATGCCCCAGAAAAGTCACCTGAGCTTGCCTAAAAACACTTTTGGCCATAATAACTCTAAGCTGAGTCTCAGTGAGCGTAGTAAAAAGTTCTCTTGCTCTTTTACATGTGTTACCCAAGATTCACTAAAAATAATATAATCAATAAAACACCTTACCCTAGCTAGGCCTCGTATAACTACCTGTATCCGGCGTTGAAAACAGGAGGGAGCTTTACGAAGCCCAGAGGGAAGAACATTGTACTGAAAAGCCCATCTGGCGTTACAAAAGCAGAAATGTCACCAGCACGTGGGGTTCAAGGAATCTGATAGTCGCCATTCAACAGATCTAATTTACTTACATACTGAGCTCCCTCCCACTGCATCAGTGACATCATCCATTCTAGGAAGAGGAAAGCAGTCAACCTTAGTTACTAAATTTACCTTGCAATAGTCAGTGCACATCCTCATACTGCCATCTGGTTTGGGAACCATCAGGCAGGGTGATGCCCACTCACTCTCACTGGGTACTATTAACTTATTGTCAAGGAGGAATTTTACCTCCTCCATTCCTGCTTTCTTTCGTGGATTCATTCGGTAAGGGGCCTGTCGAACTGGTTCAGCCTCCCCTACGTCTATATCATGGGGCTTTAAGTTACTGACCCTAGGAGTATTTCCAAACAATTCTTCAAAATCTGAAAGAAGCTGAATTATCTCTGCCACCCTGTCCTTACTGAGGACTATTATACATTGTGTAGGGTCCCTTAACAAAGCCCTGTTACTCAGAAGTACATCTGTGGTTGCCTGTAAATCAATGTCCAGCTCTGGGTCACTTTCATTAGCACTGGCCACACCAAATCTTTGGTGATGCCTTTTTAGGCGGTTGATATGCACCTCACGTTCAGATTTCCATTGCTTGGGGGTGTGAATTTTATAGCTTTGGTCAGACACCTTTTCTACCACCTTGTACAGCCTGCTGTACCTTTACTTTAAAGCACTACCTGGGAGCGGCTCCAATGCTAGCACCTCCTCTCCCACTTCAAGAGTGCTGGGCACTGCCTTGCCGTCAAATAGGAGCTTCATCTTGGTCCGGCTTGAATGCAGATTCTCAGAAGCCAGACGCTTCACGTGAGCCAAACGGTCTCTGAAAGTGAGAATAACCTCCAAGGAGGCAGCCTCACGACCATTACTAAGCCAGTGCTCCTTCAGAATCGTCAGCACCCCCCTTACTTGGTGACAATAGATAAGTTTAAAGGAACTATAGCCTAATGATTCCTGAGTGCTGTTCCTCACGGCAAATAAAAGGAGGGGAATACCCTCATCCCATTCCTTCTGGTACTGGGTACAATAAGCACGTAGCATAGTCTTGAGATTATTATTATAATCATGGGGAGCGCTAAACCCGTAAGATTATACAGCACATGTTGGGGAGGGGGTGGAAGGTATTTAGGTTCAATTCAGGGAACTGAAGCACATATCCAATTCCCTAGATCGAGCCCCTCACCAGTATCAAGGAACCTCCCTTGAGGTGATAGTCTTGAGAGATTGGTGAAACTGCTCCACTACCCCTTGATTCTTTCGGTGAAAAGCAGTGGAGGGTGTCATTTTAATATTAAATAACCCCCAAAACTGAGCAAAAATGCTTAGATGTAAAACTTGACCCCTGATCTGTTTGAATTTCCTTAGGGATCCCTACCTGAGTAAAAAAATTCACCAATGCTCTCAAGACCATGCGTGTAGTAATTATACATAGTGGAATGGCCGCAGAAAACCTGGTAGAAGAACAAATAGCAGTGAGTAAGTACCGGTTACCCATCTTAGTTTTGGGAAGCAGACTCAACCAATCCACCACCAGCCTCATAAAAGGTTCTCATTATTAGGTTTTCTTACCTTTTGGCAAACAGGGCATGATTCTTCACACTTACCCATTAATTCCCATACCTGAGGCCAGTAAAAATGTCTGGAAACTTTGTCCATGGTCTTTTTAACACCTAAATATTCTCCCATGAGGACATCATTGGTCAAACACAAAACTTGACACCGAAATAGCTCCAGCACCACCACTTGGTAGAGTACCTCCCTTGCTTCATCATCAGATATTTCATCAGACAGTCTTACCCACTAAAACATCTGCGAGAAAGAAACATTTAATTAGTTGAGAGGCTTCCTCCTCGGTAACCACGGATGACCGAATGTCTTACAGGTTGCCCTCACACCCCTGGGTCTTGATCAGCTGTTCTTGAGCTGGAGTCGCCACCCTTATAACTGCTCCAAGACCCCCACTCAAACTGGGTCCCACCTGGGGTAATTCATCACTACCCTGAGTCCCCTGCAGGCTAGACTCTAGGAATAGGTTTCCAAACTCAAATCTTCTCCAGTATCAGAAGAGTCAAGGAGAGGTACTGAAATTTTAAGTTGTCATTTTCCTAGTTACTGCACACACCAGAAACAGTTCAGTCAAGGTAGCCATAATTTTTTTCCTCCCAACGTTGTGAGTCTGGATTCCTCCAAATTAGAGGTTCCTCACTTTCGAGAAGGCCCATCACATTATTACCTAACAGATGGGCAACACCTTCAAAAGGCATAGCCTCTGTAATATCTACATGTAGGTAACCACACTGGTATTCAGACTCCAACACAACCTATGAACTGGTATCCTAACAACAAATCCGGTTATCCCTTTGAGTAAAAATGTCCAACCCGGTGTATGTGTCATTTGACTCTGGTAATACACCCCTGCAAAGCAAGGTGTGTGTGCTACAATGGTTCCTCAACACATAGCGCCTTCTCCCTACCTTCACATTGGTGCAAGGCCACATTGGACATGAAGAAACCTTCATCCGAGGATCCTAAACTACTGGGTTACCTGATATACCCTTAGTCACCTAAGGGTATATGAGGTAACCCAGGTACTGTTTGTGTAGCTGGGGTACTTGGGAAGCATTTGCAGCAAGCTGATCCCAACTCATTTTCTTGCAATAGGGCTGTAGGTGGCCCTGTTTATTACATTAATTAAGTACAGCAATAAGGTTTAAAATCCCCCTGCTTGATCATACCTCTGCTTTAAGCAGAGGTATGATCAAGCTAATGGTGCAGGGAGAGTGACCTAGTAGCGATCAGTGAAGAGGCAGGGCCAGGAGCTATGAATCGACCTCTGCAACCACCACTAAGTGAGTACACACAACACAGACACACACACACAAGGTTGGGTCCCTTGGCTCTGGGAAACTGGGCTCTTCCTACCTCTTCCCTGTAATTTTGGACCTGTGACTGGTGACTTAGAACTTTCTAGGGCATGAATTTGAGAATCAGGCTTATTAAAACTGGTGGTTATTAGGCTGGGAAAAATGTGGCTTAAACTTCTGAAATTTCTTATTGCACTTAGTTGGTGGAAAAAATTTATCATTATTAGGTTCTGGGTGGTAACCACTACAAACTTTTCGGTTGGATAAGAACCCATCATCCAGCTCTAAGGCATGATTAAAATCATCAGGATCCTCCTCCTCAAGACATGTCTTGAGGTCAGGAGGAACATTTCTCAAAAGATCCTCTAGCAAAATTATTCTAAGTACACCCTCATAATTATCTATCACATCTTTTGAGCGATACCACCTGTTTAGATGTGACATCATCTCCTTACTATATTCCACCAAAGACTGACCTGCCTGAAACTTTAGACCTCTAAACTTTTGCTGGTACCTTTTTGGCAACATCTGATAAGTAAAACTATGTTCTTCCGTTTATTATAATCAGAAAGATCCCATTCCTCTAGAGAACTAACTGCTCATAACCCTTTACCAAGTAAGTGGGTTTGTGCTAATGTCACCCATTCCTTGACAATCTAATCTTGGGATATGGCCATCATTTCAAATAGGAAAAAATGGTCTGGGTCATTCTCTCAGAGTTAGGGCACAAATTTTATGGATTTGTCCAAATTAAATGCCTCTATTTATCGTGGCTGGTTGAGAAGCAAACTGCCTCTCCTTGTCTCTTTTATGAGCCCTAAACATTTCTAACTTCTTTTGCTACTGGATCTTTGTATGTTCAATCGTTAACCACTTTTTTTCTTCCACAGTTAGGACTAATTTCAACCTGGTAATTTCTGCTTCATTACTCATGTTACTAGCAGTGAGGTTTGACTCAGGGTCTTCTACAAGATCACTGTCAGCACTAGACTCTCCAACAGTGACAGATATTTTTAAAATTAATAGCACAAAAAGCTTATTAACTGCACAAATTACAGAGATAATATATTAAGCCACACAGCAAAGCACAAACACTAAATTATTATTATATTCACAAGGAATTATTATCGCCTAACTCCATAAAAATAGACAGGATTACACACAAAAACCTGGAAGAAAAATGGAACTATTTCAACTGCAAAGGTAAATTATTCCCAGAAAATTGCTGTTATTAATAACACTCCTTTACCGTGCATGCCTCAATATTGAGGCACCAAAAGCATGGTTTTCATGGTGCCATAGACACAAAGCATATGCTCACAGAGACTTCTCATCTCAGTCCAGCCAGTCACAAACCTTCTGGGTGGAGCTTGAAGATGGCTTCACTTGGATATTGTTGTCTGCTATTGGGCGGGAGCTCCTCGAGTGATCAATACTGCTTCACTTGTTGAAGGAGCAGCATTTCGAGCTTCACTCTCTCGATGTTTCACCAATTTACACCACTCGAGAGTGGCAGTAAGTTTCTGAATGTGTTTCCAGTGCATTATTGAATGTTTGAACCTCCTTTAGAGATGCAAATGAATTGCCTGAGAAATTGTGAAGTAACAAATGAATGTACTTGAAGTTTTGTGTACCATTTTTGTATCAACATTGAGTCCCGGCCTGACAATGACAGATTATCATATGCCACTGAATGGTACTTATTCGAGGTCAAACCGACAATGATGATAAAAAAAATGTGTCAATGAAGGTATCATATATCATGGATTAACAGATCACAATTAGACCATCTTTGTCACTGATAGCTAACAATTGCATACTGAATCAAATTCATTGATATATTCAAATTCAAATTCAAATTCAAAGTTTATTCTCTATAAAGATTACAATGTTGAATTTACAGAATTTGGTTGTTGTGTGGTTTACATGTAGTTAAATAATGATTACAGAGTGTACCACTAGAACGCCTAGCATGGCTAGGCATTTCGGGCAGACTTAGTTTAATTCTTTATTTTAAAATATTACAAATTATGAGGTAAGTTGGTATTATGGCTGACTAAATACTAGTTTGTGAGTTTAGCAATGTGAATGCTTTTGTTTTGGCACAGTACATAGTTTCAGTATTGGAGTATCATAGGATTCATTATTTTAAGATTGAGATTAATATTTCTGTTTATGGTCAAATGGGTGAGTGAGTGTAAGTGTGAACCACCAGGTGGTATTCATGTAGTTAGTTGATGGGGTGTATCAGGGAGATAAGATGTTTTCTAATGGTAGTTTTGAAGGTGATGAATGTGTCTGCAGTTCTAGAGTTCTCAGGTAGGGTGTTCCAGATTTTAGGGCCTTTGACATACATTGAATTTTTGTAAAGGTTTAGTCAGACACGGGGAATGTCGTAGAGATGTTTGTGTCTGGTGTTATGCCTGTGGGGTCTGTCACAACTATCAAGAAAGCGTTTTAGGTCAAGGTTGATATTGGAGTTTAAGGTCCTGTAGATGTAGACTGCACAGTAGTAAGTGTGGATGTACTGAACAGGGAGTAAGTTTAGATCTATGAAGAGTGGGGGGGGGGGTGTTGCCAGGGATGGGATTTAGTGATTATTCTTACTGCAGCTTTTTGTTGGGTTATTATTGGCTTTAGGTGTGTTGCTGCAGTTGATCCCCAAGCACAAATAGCATAGGTGAGGTATGGATATATAAGTGAATGGTATAGTGTGAAAAGGGCAGTTTGCAGCACATAGTATTGTATCTTGGAGAGGATCCCAACCGTTTTGGATACTTTTTTGGTTATGTGTTGGATATGGGTGCTGAAATTCAGGTTGTTGTCAAGGTATAGGCCTAGGAATTTGCCCTCATTATGTCTGGTAATTAGAGTGTTGTCGATCTTAATGTTAATTTGTGCATCTCCTGCTCTGCTACCAAACATAATATAGTAGGTTTTGTCAGTGTTAAGCGTAAGTTTATTGGCTGTCATCCAAGTCGATATTTTGATCAGCTCCTCGTTAACAATGGTGTTGAGGGTGGCAAGATTAGGGTGAGAGATGACATAAGTCGTGTCGTCGTCAGCAAAGAGAATGGGTTTCAGGTGTTGGGATACGTTTGGAAGATCATTGATGTATATGAGGAAGAGCAGGGGACCAAGGACACTTCCCTGCGGAACTCCAGTATCAAGTGGCCGTGTTGTTGATGCTGTGTCTTTAATGGTGACATACTGATACCTATTAGTAAGGTAAGATTTGAAATAAGCAAGCGCATGGCCTCTTATACCGTAATGGTCAAGTTTGTGGAGTAGGATGTCGTGGTCTACTGTGTCAAAAGCTTTTCTTAGGTCAATAAAAATTCCTAGTGGATATTCCTTATTTTCCAATGTTGTGTAAAGCAGATCTAGCATTTTTATGATTGCATCATTAGTGCTTTTATTTTTCTTGAATCCAAATTGGAAGGGGTTGAGTGTGTTTTGTGTTGTTATAAATGAATATAGTCTCCTGTGCACGAGTTTCTCAAAGATTTTGGATAGCAATGGTAAGTTTGATATTGGCCTATAGTTGTTTAAGTCTGTAGGGTCACCACCTTTATGTATTGGTGTAACTCTTGCCATCTTGAGTAGTTTCGGGAAGGTGCTAATTTCTAGTGACTTGTTAAAAAGTAATGAAATAGCATGCGAAAGGATATGGGCCGCTCGCTTGTACAGTAATGGTGGGACAATAGACAGATTCCCTGAGTTGTTTTTAAGTGACTTTATAATCTCGGTGACTTCCAAGGGCTCAGTTGGTGCAAGATAGAAGGAATTTGGGAAATTCCCATCTAGGTAGTCCCCGGCATGGGCATTGATATGTGGGATTTTATTGGCGAGATTAGATCCTATGGTTGAGAAGAAGTCGTTTATCTTGTTAGCTGTGTCAGTGAGATGTAGTGGTGCTTCATTAGGTTTAGTTAGGACAATATTCTTGTTTTTTTTTCAGTTTGTGGGTCCCTAGAATCTGAGAGAGTGTTTTCCAGGTCTTTTTTATATCTCCTCTAGTGTCTGTGAATCTACTGGAGTAGTATAGTTGTTTGGCTTTCTTTATTACTTTGGTGAGAACTGATGAATAGTGTTTAAGAATATCTTTGTGTATTAAGCCCTGTCTATATTGCTTTTCATATTGGTGTTTCTTGTCAATGGATTTCAGAATGGTACTGGTTAGCCATGGGCAACCAAGCCGTTTGTTTGTGATCTGTTTCGTTTTTATAGGACAATGTTTGTTGTATAGTCTAAGTAATTTGTTAAGAAAAATGTCTGTCCAGTCATCAATACCATTGGCCTTGGAGAATTCTGTAGGCCAGTCAACAATCTCTAGGTCAGCTGTGAACTTCCTTATTGAGGCCTCGTCATGGAGTCTAAATGAGACTTTGTTGAATTCAAGTGGTGGTTTACTAATGTTTGTCAGGAGGAAGGTAGGGTAGTGGTCTGTAGTGCTATCTGTGATTATCCCTGATTTAAGGGGGGCTAGTATATTGGGCAATATGTGGTCTATTATGGTTGCACTTGTCTCAGTGAGCCTGGTTGGTTTAGTTATTGTTGGTATGAGAAGTGTGTTGTTCATATTGTTGATGAAATCAGTTACAGGCTGATCATCTAGTAAGCCAAGGTTGATGTTGAAGTCTCCAGCTAAGAGAAGGTGGTGCTTATTCACTTGTCTGTTTGTTATTAGTGACTTTAATTTCTCACTGAAATTTGGGATGTTTGTGTGAGGTATCCGGTAAATGGCACCGATTGTTATAGGTGTCTTAAGGTTTTTTACAGTAAAATTAGCAAAAATGTATTCCCCATATTCATCACTAACGCAAGTGGTGCTAATACAAGATAATTGGTTAGAGTAATAGATTGCAATACAACCCCCAACTTGGTTTGGTCTGCAGTTGTGAATTGCTGTGTATCCTGGTAGAGGGTAGATATCTATTGTGTCCTGCTTAAGCCAGGTCTCAGTAAGAATAATGCAGGAGAAGGGTGTCTTTAGTGATTCAAGAAGTGCTAGGAGGTCATCATAGTGTTTGCTTAAGGACCTGATGTTGTAGTTAAGTACTGATAGACTTTTAGCATTGTTTATATGAGTACTTTTACTTTGTAGATTTATAAAATTTGTTCATTTGGAATGCTCATTTTGTTTTCTGTTCATTTCAGTTAAACCCAAACATGTTCTATGGACCAAGGGCTCAAAAAAGAAGGGATTACATCGTGCCAGAGTTACGTGATAATAGTGACACTAATGAGGAAGTGGATTCTGGAGATGATTATGAGCCACAGGCAGATGCTTCTGCTTCAAGTGAAGGCGAACATGACGATTTGTCTAAGAGAAATGGGCAAGTTAGTGTAAAACGAAGAAATGTACGAAAACAAGCAATTCAAGATGACGAGGTTGATGAAACAACTGTCAACAACACTAATGGCACCTGGAGCAAACTTGACATAACAAATACTCCATTACCTGACTACAAACATGAGGTACCAACACATATCAAGAAACCATTTGAATATTTTTGTGAATTATTTACTGCAGAAATGCTAGAAAGCCTTGTATTTAACACAAAATTGTATGCAACACAGAAAGATGTTAATACTAACTTCAACATCAATAGTGAAGAGGTCATGCAATTTGTTGGAATTCTGATATTCATGAGTATGGACAGCCTGCCCTTTTTAGAGGATCACTGGTCCCATTACCATTGTCATCCTGATATTACAACTGTTATGACATCTGAAAGGTTTAGGTTACTGAGGACAGCTATTCATATAAATGATAATACCGAGGCAACAGCTGACAGGTTCCATAAAATAAGACCACTGTTTGAAGGTCTAAGAAAAGCATGCCTAACAGTTCCAGGTACCCAAACCAATCAGTTGATGCGGTAATGGTGGGATATAAGGGAACAAGAGCAGGAAATCTCAGGCAATAAATCAGGACCAAGCCTGATAAATGGGAATTAACTTTTTTGCCAGGCCAGCGATGATGGATTTATACATGACATAATGATATATCAAGATCAAACAACATTTGATTATCACAGTTTAGCCTAACAGAGGAGGAGAAAAAAATACCTATAAGTTCCAAGGTTGTTATTTCCTTTGCAAAGACTATGGACCACACAAAGACCAGTGCAATTTATGCAGAT
The DNA here is from genome assembly GCF_038502225.1 of Cherax quadricarinatus. Lineage (NCBI taxonomy): Eukaryota > Metazoa > Arthropoda > Malacostraca > Decapoda > Parastacidae > Cherax > Cherax quadricarinatus. The sequence continues at coordinate 6,411,317 of NC_091361.1, read as the reverse complement.
AACTTCTTTACCAGTTTGCCTCTAGTGTAATATCTGCATGCTACATTCAATCAGGTACACAGGCACTGCAAGGGACAGCAGAATTGGAAAACCACCACTTATGTCTGTCAATGACATGGAAAAAACAAAGGTGAAAAGGAGTGCTATGGATTACTGTTCATTGGATGGTGTCCTTGCTGTATGTTGGAAAGACAGTAAGTTGTTACTTTATTGACTAACGATATGGGCATCAACCTTGTGACAAAGATAAAGAGGTACAGCAAGGAGACCAAACAAAAAATGGATATTGATTGTCCTGCAGTGATAAAGAATTATAATGCCCACATGACGGGCATAGATAAGAATGATATGTTGGTGCATTTCTACAAGTCTCCACTCAAAGCAAAATGCTGGTACATGAGGCTCTTTGGATATGTCATTTATCGTTTGTAGATGAATGGTTCAGAGAACCGACATGTTGATAAATTAGACACATGTGCAACTCTTGGGTATCTTTATTGAGGAAACGTTTCGCCACACAGTGGCTTCATCAGTCCATACAAAGGAGAATCTTGAAGAACAGGAGGAGAATGAGGTAATCAGTCCCTCAACCTTGAGTCGATGTGGTCAGTCCATCAATCTTGAATAGAATACGGCATACGTGCTGAGAAGGAGCTTATAAACCGTTGGCAGGAGAGGTGCAGCAGTCATAGGTCGTGTAACATTTGTTAAATGTTGAAGTAGGTCGTGCCCAAGAATTAGGCAAGCGAAGAATTCCCAAGTATTAAGATCCCAAGAAGTTGCAGTGTCTGACAGGTTTGTAGATGAATGGTTCAGAGAACCGACATGTTGATAAATTAGACACATGTGCAACTCTTGGGTATCTTTATTGAGGAAACGTTTCGCCACACAGTGGCTTCATCAGCCCATACAAAGGAGAATCTTGAAGAACAGGAGGAGAATGAGGTAATCAGTCCCTCAACCTTGAGTCGATGTGGTCAGTCCATCAATCTTGAATAGAATACGGCATACGTGCTGAGAAGGAGCTTATAAACCGTTGGCAGGAGAGGTGCAGCAGTCATAGGTCGTGTAACATTTGTTAAATGTTGAAGTAGGTCGTGCCCAAGAATTAGGCAAGCGAAGAATTCCCAAGTATTAAGATCCCAAGAAGTTGCAGGTTGAGGGACTGATTACCTCATTCTCCTCCTGTTCTTCAAGATTCTCCTTTGTATGGACTGATGAAGCCACTGTGTGGCGAAACGTTTCCTCAATAAAGATACCCAAGAGTTGCACATGTGTCTAATTTATCAACATGTCGGTTCTCTGAACCATTCATCTACAAACCTGTCAGACACTGCAACTTCTTGGGATCTTAATACTTGGGAATTCTTCGCTTGCCTAATTCTTGGGCACGACCTACTTCAACATTTAACAAATGTTACACGACCTATGACTGCTGCACCTCTCCTGCCAACGGTTTATAAGCTCCTTCTCAGCACGTATGCCGTATTCTATTCAAGATTGATGGACTGACCACATCGACTCAAGGTTGTGGGACTGATTACCTCATTCTCCTCCTGTTCTTCAAGATTCTCCTTTGTATGGACTGATGAAGCCACTGTGTGGCGAAATGTTTCCTCAATAAAGATACCCAAGAGTTGCACATGTGTCTAATTTATCAACATGACATTTATCTTTGTTGTGTCAATGGCTGGTTGTTGTACAGGCGTGACTATGGTGCTTTGAAAGAGAAATACATGAACCTCAAGGAATTCCAGTTTTCCATCTCACATTCTGCAAGAAAGTCAACCAAGAGAATCAAAGGAGCCTGAGATCTCCAAGTTGTTCAACTTCACGGTCTCCTTCAAGGTCTTCACTTGACGACATTCCCACTCAGTATGGAAAAAGGCATCATGATGATACAAGATATGATGAAACACGAAATCACTGGCCAGTTGTACAAAGAGGCTTTCATGTAAACATTGCAACACCAAGAACAAGAGGACCTACTCTTCCTTGGCTTGTTCCTTCTATGTCTAAACTCAATGAGGAATTGTTTCCTGGAATTGCATAAGTAACAAGATGCTTAAATTCCTCTGATAAACATGTTTAATGTCATAATAAATACAGAAAGGATACTCATTTTGTGAAATATCCATATTTTTGTAAAAAATTTTTAATTTTTGTATAATGTCAGTTACTACAAATGTGTTAAAATTATTGAAATCAAGTTTCTGTGCCTTTTGTTTACTCAAATTGTTTTTGAATAAATTTTTAATGTAAACAAATGTCTTTTATTATCAGTTATAGCAGCTGTTATGATTCTTTTACACAAATGCCATTGTCAGGCTTGCATCAGATTTGATGCCTGATCTGTCACTTACAGTTTAGCCATTGTTGGGGAGTACTTCATATTTGATGCGGCCAAAAAGAGTATTTTATAGCCCAAAAATAAATAAACTAAAAAAAAATGATCACAAATAATTATGTCTTAGAATTGCTTATATTATCACAATATAGGTTGCAAATGTTGCACCTTCTCATATATGAGGTGTGGCCTGGTAAAGGGTTTAAAAATCAGCAATATTGTACACAAAACAGGCAGAAAATGAGTTTATTGCACTTGAAACGGTAAGGTACCATTTAGTGTAAGTAGTTTATAGTGAATACTTCCTCTAACCAATAAATTATGATTATTGACTTAACAGGTTTCAAACTTGAATAATCACATAAAATTTGATAATTCTACCGGACTTGGCAGTCATGTAACGCAAAAAATCGGGCGCCTAGGAGCTTAAGGTCTTGTTTAGGGGCAAAGGTAAAAGTTACACGAATATCGTGTAAAAAAGAGCCAACCAGGGCTACCATAATCAAAAAGGAAATAGCTAAACCAGGGTTAACTACTCCAATGGTTTGGTTATTAGAGGGTTCAGGCAAAATTCCTCGTTAGGGAAATATTCATTTATTACTTCTAACAATATATACAAACACTAGATAAACACACCCACATTTCCCTCAGCATGTACACCCAAATAGAGATACATAAGGAGCAGGCAGACTACGATATAATAGCAAAACAAAACCCACACATGTAAGTATGAGGTTAGAACTTGCGAGCACCATGCCCTACCCAATTCTCCTACTGACATCTCACTCAATTTCACCTGGCCTCACACAACCAACAGTGCCCTGACTACATCAAAGCCCAGGTGAAATTGTTCTCTCCTTAAGTTTTATTTTGTTACACTGCTACTAAGTAACATTCTGACCAATTTTTCTGTCTCTCGACGACAGAAGAGAAAAAAACTGAAGAAATTTAAATTTTTGTTCCTATTTCACATAGCATAGCTCCAATTTTCTCTGAAAGAAGAATGACTTAATCAATAAGCAGTTTTTAGCACTTTGTTGAGCGTGAAACGAGCGAGGGATTATATATGCATTGAAGAGGATCTACCACACGATTTAAATAAAGCAACGTGTTTGTCATGAAATCGTCGGTTTTGATCGACCTTCGTCAACCACAGGAATATGTATTCAACTGAAAAATCACTGAAAATGGGTGTTTTCCCCTTCTGAGCTCTTCCACTAAAAGTTGAAAAAAATGTTAATGTAAATTCTTAATCACATTCACTAAACTTTTCTCTTTCGAATTCAGTAAAGAAAACATAGTGTCACAACAGAAAATCTCACGCAATTCGCTTCTCAAGTTGAACAAACATCAAAATTTGGCCAAAAATCCCCGCAAATACTGTGGTTTTCCGGGGATGTTGCCAGAGAATTTCAGCAAAACAAACGGCTAATAACATAATTTATTTCATGAGACTATCAGATTCAAAAGGAATTAGGTTTCTATCTTATACAGGGAAAAAGTGATTAGCCTCTCAAAAGCATATGGACATGTTGGGTCAGGTCGGGTCGTTTCGGGTCACTCATTTGTTACACCAATTGCCAGTAAGGTGTTGCTCCCCTCGCTGCGCTCGCTCGCTCGTAATAATGTTTCCTCGTGCTTACTTGAACAAGGAAATAAGGTGCGACTTCAATCTATTCCTCTAAAATTCAGCAATCACCCTCTTTCATTAGTCTTTCCTTGGTCCGAGCAGGGAGGCGGCGACGGTGATTCCCTATTAGGTGAAGAAAGTACTGTTTCTGCTCTTTCTGCTGCATCGTTCACGACCTTTAAAGAGCCCGCAGACTTCTTCATTTCCAGGAATGTCGGGTTCGTTTCATACGTTTCAGGGTCTTCATTTAAGAAGGAAGATTTTTCCTTTCCCTTCCTCTGCTCAGCAATGACGCTAAACATCTACAGCATCCTCTTTGTCTTGAACTCCTCCAATCCGACTCCGATTTCTGGGCCACCTTGCAAGTGATGGGGGCACCCTGGTTTCTTTTCCCGCTCGGGGTTGGTCACCATCTTGAGCCTTGTCACAACGTCCAATTTTGTTGAAAAACAGCTATCCAATCAAGTACTCCGACAGATACCAGAGATGGAGTGCAAAAGCGATGGCAGCAGCATTTGCTATCTCTTTGTCCGGATACGCTCGATGGTTTTGGAGGAAGTCCAATCATTGCGAGGGGCTTGCACGCCACGCAGAACCTCGCTCCAGAACCAGACGTAGATCAAGGCGACGAAAAGTGAGAGTAGGTTCTGCTTCAGGTGAAAGAATTGTGACATGCAAAGTACGTCACCTCGCGATGGAAGCCGGGTAGTTGAGAAAAACTCGAGGGGGAAACTCTACTAACCACGATTCCGAAGCACTTCATGTACTTGGTGCTGAGGATGCCTCCTGCGATAGAGAGAAACCAAAGATTAAGTTTTTTTACAACCTTTAAATATGCAAGAAATGGTCCAGATTTTGGCACACAGTACAGGCTCATATAGTGGAATAAAAATTACGTTGTGGAGCACACTTCCTTTGATATTTTAAAATTAACATGAATTTTTGAACTGATTATATATATATATATATAAATATATATATATATAAATATACATATATATAAATATATATATATAAGTATATATATATATAAATGTATATATATATGTATATATATATATATATATATAAATTCATATATATATATATATATATAAATATATATATATATATATATATAATATGTCGTGCCGAATAGGCAGAACTTGCGATCTTGGCTTAAATAGCAACGCTCATCTTGCCATATAGGACAAGCGAAAATTTGTGTATGCAATTATTTCACCAAAATCATTCTGAACCTAACAAAAAAAATATATTTCACCGTGTTTGTTTAGTATTAAATTATTGTATACAAATCTAAAATATATTTAGTTGGGTTAGGCTAAAATAAATTGTTATTGTTATAATAAGGTTAGGTAAATTTTCTAAGATTCTTTTGGTGCAAAATTAATTTTTTTTACATTAACAATAATGAAAAAAATATGTCTTTAAACGTATAAGAGAAAATTTTAGAAAGGACTTAATTTTAAATGAGTTCTTGCTAATTGGCCAGTTTTACATATTTGGCACGACATATATATATATATATATATATATATATATATATATATATATATATATATATATATATATATATATATGCATAAACACTGATCTCTGGCTGAAGGAGACTCGAACCTACGATCCTTGGAACAAGGTATGCAGTGTCTTACCATTCTCACCACACTGGACCAATACCTTGGCGTCCAGCTTGCTCTAGACGTTTGATCCAAGGCAGCCAGCTTTCAGGGAGAAGGCTTACAGTTTTTCATCTCATACCCTGCATGCATCAGCCTTACTATAGATTTTACCAATGCAAGGAATATATATATATATATATATATATATATATATATATATATATATATATATATATATATATATATATATATATATATATATATATATATTTATATATATATATATATATACATATATATATATATATAAACATATATATAAACATATATAAAATATAGGGGGCGGTAGGAGAAAATTCTCAAACAGCTTCAGGGAGTACCTTGAGTTTTCCCTGAAGCAAGTTTATTCTTTTCTCTGAAGATGAGGGTCCCCAGGACAGTTCCAGAGGTGGTACCTCCCTATATTATATATATATATATATATATATATATATATATATATATATATATATATATATATATATATATATATATATATATATATTTATATATATATATATATATATATATATATATATATATATATATATATATATATATATATATATATATATATATATATATATATATATATATATATATATATATATGTATGTATGTATTTATGTATGTAACCACTCTGAAAAAACAGAGAAATTCCACGCATTTTTGTGACTTCTCACATTATCAAGGAACTGTAAAAATATAAGAGCAATAGGAAGGCATATAAGGATGAGACTACACCTCACAGTCTGTGAAACACAACTGATACTCTGCCCAAGCATTAAGGTTTTATACTTGTCTAATTTATCTTAAATTCTTCCCAAATTTTAATAATTTTAAAGGAATGAAATTTGCATGAACCAAATGCAATATTCATATAATTTTCAAAACTATTTTTCATGAAATATGATTCTATTATATTCCTGTCAACCATGGAACTGCTTGATACAACTTTCTCAGCCTTTTAAAATACAAATGGATGGTTAAAATCTCTCGCATGGTAAAACAGAGCATTAGAATCTTGTCCACTTCTGAAGCTCTCTCTCTCTCTCTCTCTCTCTCTCTCTCTCTCTCTCTCTCTCTCTCTCTCTCTCTCTCTCTCTCTCTCTCTCTCTCTCTCTCTCTCTCTCTCTCTCTCTCTCTCTCTCTCTCTCTCTCTCTCTCTCTCTCTCTCTCTCTCTCTCTCTCTCTCTCTCTCTCTCTATATATATATATATATATATATATATATATAATATAAACAAACATTGTCTCTACGTCCACAGCAGGACTCGAACCTGCTAACTATGTATCAGAGTCCATAGTACTTTACCACGGAGCTAGACCCACGATAAGTATGGAAGCTTAGCCGAAGCTAAGCGATGTTACCCTATACTGCATACACATATATATGTATGTGTATGCAGTAATTTCGCAAAGATCATTCTGAACCTAACGAAAAAAAATAATTTAATTGTTTTTTGTGTATTAATAAAGTATTGTAAACTTATCTAAAACATACTTAGTTGGATTAGGCTAATTTAAATTGCGGTTGTTATAATAAGGTTAGGTAGGATTTCTAAATTTCTTTTAGTACAAAATTATTAATGTTTACATTAACATAAATGAAAAATATATCTTTAAACGAGTAAGACAAAATTTTAGAAAGGATTTGATTTTAACTAAGTTCTTTGCTAATTGACCCGTTTTGTACATATTCGACACGACATATATTTATATCTACCTATCTATCTATCTATCTATCAATCTATCTATCTATCTATCTATCTATATATATATATATATATATATATATATATATATATATATATATATATATATATATGTATATATATATATGTATATGTATATATATATATATATATATATATATATATATATATATATATATATATATATATATATATATATATATATATATATATATATATATGTATATTTATATACATACATATATATATATACTTATATATATATATATATATATATATATATATATATATATATATATATATATATATATATATATATATATATATATATATATATATATATTAAGAAAGCCTAGAGAACAAATGGATTTGTCAGTTAAAAATAGGAGAGGAGAGTTATTAAATGGAGAGTTAGAGGTATTGGGAAGATGGAGGGAATATTTTGAGGAATTGTTAAATGTTGATGAAGATAGGGAAGCTGTGATTTCGTGTATAGGGCAAGGAGGAATAACATCTTGTAGGAGTGAGGAAGAGCCAGTTGTGAGTGTGGGGGAAGTTCGTGAGGCAGTAGGTAAAATGAAAGGGGGTAAGGCAGCCGGGATTGATGGGATAAAGATAGAAATGTTAAAAGCAGGTGGGGATATAGTTTTGGAGTGGTTGGTGCAATTATTTAATAAATGTATGGAAGAGGGTAAGGTACCTAGGGATTGGCAGAGAGCATGCATAGTTCCTTTGTATAAAGGCAAAGGGGATAAAAGAGAGTGCAAAAATTATAGGGGGATAAGTCTGTTGAGTGTACCTGGTAAAGTGTATGGTAGAGTTATAATTGAAAGAATTAAGAGCAAGACGGAGAATAGGATAGCAGATGAACAAGGAGGCTTTAGGAAAGGTAGGGGGTGTGTGGACCAGGTGTTTTCAGTGAAACATATAAGTGAACAGTATTTAGATAAGGCTAGAGAGGTTTTTGTGGCATTTATGGATTTGGAAAAGGCGTATGACAGGGTGGATAGGGGGGCAATGTGGCAGATGTTGCAAGTGTATGGTGTAGGAGGTAGGCTACTGAAAGCAGTGAAGAGTTTTTACGAGGATAGTGAGGCTCAAGTTAGAGTATGTAGGAAAGAGGGAAATTTTTTCCCAGTAAAAGTAGGCCTTAGACAAGGATGTGTGATGTCACCGTGGTTGTTTAATATATTTATAGATGGGGTTGTAAGAGAAGTAAATGCGAGGGTCTTGGCAAGAGGCGTGGAGTTAAAAGATAAAGAATCACACACAAAGTGGGAGTTGTCACAGCTGCTCTTTGCTGATGACACTGTGCTCTTGGGAGATTCTGAAGAGAAGCTGCAGAGATTGGTGGATGAATTTGGTAGGGTGTGCAAAAGAAGAAAATTAAAGGTGAATACAGGAAAGAGTAAGGTTATGAGGATAACAAAAAGATTAGGTGATGAAAGATTGAATATCAGATTGGAGGGAGAGAGTATGGAGGAGGTGAACGTATTCAGATATTTGGGAGTGGACGTGTCAGCGGATGGGTCTATGAAAGATGAGGTGAATCATAGAATTGATGAGGGAAAAAGAGTGAGTGGTGCACTTAGGAGTCTGTGGAGACAAAGAACTTTGTCCTTGGAGGCAAAGAGGGGAATGTATGAGAGTATAGTTTTACCAACGCTCTTATATGGGTGTGAAGCGTGGGTGATGAATGTTGCAGCGAGGAGAAGGCTGGAGGCAGTGGAGATGTCATGTCTGAGGGCAATGTGTGGTGTGAATATAATGCAGAGAATTCGTAGTTTGGAAGTTAGGAGGAGGTGCGGGATTACCAAAACTGTTGTCCAGAGGGCTGAGGAAGGGTTGTTGAGGTGGTTCGGACATGTAGAGAGAATGGAGCGAAACAGAATGACTTCAAGAGTGTATCAGTCTGTAGTGGAAGGAAGGCGGGGTAGGGGTCGGCCTAGGAAGGGTTGGAGGGAGGGGGTAAAGGAGGTTTTGTGTGCGAGGGGCTTGGACTTCCAGCAGGCATGCGTGAGCGTGTTTGATAGGAGTGAATGGAGACAAATGGTTTTTAATACTTGACGTGCTGTTGGAGTGTGAGCAAAGTAACATTTATGAAGGGATTCAGGGAAACCGGCAGGCCGGACTTGAGTCCTGGAGATGGGAAGTACAGTGCCTGCACTCTGAAGGAGGGGTGTTAATGTTGCAGTTTAAAAACTGTAGTGTAAAGCACCCTTCTGGCAAGACAGTGATGGAGTGAATGATTGTGAAAGTTTTTCTTTTTCGGGCCACCCTGCCTTGGTGGGAATCGGCCAGTGTGATAAAAAACAATAATAAATATATATATATATATATATATATATATATATATATATATATATATATATATATATATATATATATATATATATATATATATATACATATATATATATATATATATATATATATATATATATATATATATATATATATATATATATATATATATATATATATATATATATATATATATATATATATATATATATATGTCAGGTATCATTTTCTTTAATTTTATGAACATGGATACATTAACATATTATTAAAAATTATAGATCTCCTCCATCTCCTCTGAAACTGGAAGCGAGCCCAGTATGTAACAAGCATTTCCTCTCAGAATGGCCAAGCTGAGGCTCTGAAACATGAAAGTGGCTGCCATTGGGTCCCTGGTGGTGTCACTGATTCTGGAACCCAGTTCTTCACAGAAACTTTTTTTTTCCATATTCCCAAGGTCTCCGATCCTCCTGGGACAAATTGGTACTGATGGCCTATACCTCTGTACCTGCTGATCTTGTAGTTCTATCTTTGATCTGCAGCACCTTCTTACCGAACACTGTGGTAGGTATCAGCCAGCATCGACAAGCAGGTATAATCCCATGCTAAAAGCATGCCATTCTTCCAAGGATAAATGATGATCCCATTATGTAGGTTTGCGGATGTGTGAGATTTGTTGGATGGTAGGGAACAGGGCTCTCTTGGCTGGGCATCCAGCTGTGGCAAGTCTCCTCTTTATGATGTCGTTGACTTCACTGTGCCTTGAGTGACAGCCCTTGGTTTTAGAGCAATTTAGGCTATGTAGACCATATGGATCAGCTTCGGCATCGCCGCAAATACATGTATATTCCGTGTGAATTGGAGCAGCAAGGCGAAGAGTCACTGTAATATGCAGGGTCTGTGGGTCGAGGTGGGTTCCCATTGCCGAAATGGAAACTGTTTTGAGGAAGTTCTCAGAGTTATGTGCGCTCACAGCTTGCAGACGGGCAGTCTTCCTGATGGATGTTGCAGCCCTGAGCACGTTGGCGTGCACCATTTCAGCAATGGGGCCATCTCAACTCGACTATTTGTAGGCCAGTGCTGCACTAGGTTTTTCTGCTGGAGCAGCGAGTCTCCCATTCTGTAATGGCACGGGTGTAATTAGGATTCTGTATTCCTGCTCTCACCACGTATTTGTTTTATTAACTGGTCTGTTTCTGTGGAAGAAGATAAGAAAGCTGGCAGGGAATTCTTGAAGGATTTGCGTACTACCAGCCCCTCCAAGCTTGACTGGAAGTGAGGTTTGCATCCACTGTCCATCTTCAAGGGAAAGATTCACTACACTCTCTAGCATGGTCTTTAGAAGAGAATCATCTTCGTTAAGTTTTGGACTGCTCAAGGCTGGAGAGCATCTCAAGAAGTAGGTACGTTTTGGAAAGGACAGGCACCTGGTTAGTGTTAGAAGGCATCATTCTGCCCTTCATCGTCCTGAGGTCTGAGATTTTTTTCCCAGAAGCAAATCAATAGCACCCGAAAAGTGCACCAAGGAGAGTGCTATTGGTTGGATCGATGGTACGTGCTCCTTGTAAAGCAGCACTAATATCCTCAGTTATCTGTCGATTAGTAGAATTTTTTTCGCATTTAGTGAGGTTTAAAGATAGGCCCAGTGTTTCACCGATCTTCTTTATTTTTCCGATATTTTCTATGAGAGATTATGTAGTGGCAGCCAGGTACCATCATCCAAGAGCCAAATATTGAGTTCACTGTACAGTGTTTCTCTGACGTCACTGATGACCAGGCAGAAAAGAAAAGGGCTTGATGGTAACCCTGTTGTACACCCTAGTACGATTCAATTTCAATGGTCCCCAAACAATAGTTTAGAAGTCCCACTATAACACTACTGTATGAAAGGATAGAATTGAGGTGTCTAGAAACTGCTTGGAGAGCAGCCTCACTTCTGACTAAGTTGCATGCGTTGGCAGAGTCTAATTTGATCATGGCTTTTTCATCTGACATGTTGTTGATGTATGCTTGAGCTTCACATCTTTGTTGAACACCAAAACCGATTTGTGTTCATTTCAGCATTGCAGCAACCTTTTGACTCACCATTCTCACTACAGCCTTGGCGACAAGGCTCTAACTTCAGTGGGCCTGACGACGCCGTTCTTTTTCCTGAGCGCACATAGTAATGCACCAAAGAAAAGTGGCCTAATGGCCTCCGAGACACCACCAACCAGGCTCACATTGGTGAGCCTGGTGAGCCCGGTTGGTGAGTTCAGACAGCAACCTCTCTGAAACATCACCAAGTGCTGGAGTGAGCATTTGTTTTAAATGTTCTGGCCTTAAACCTTTGCAACTCCCTGCCGAGCCCTATGGAAATAATATGGCGACTTTTCTTATAAAATTTACTAAAAATAAAGAGATAAAACCGTTTCAAGCTTGGATGTTTGAATATACGTGGATGTAGTATAGATGAGAAAGAGATGAATGCCAAGGTTACGAGCGAGAAGAAGAAGGGGAGTTTCAGTTGGGAAAAATAAATGGGATTAGGTTAGGAGTATCTGAGAGAGTAAAGCTAAGGAAGGGGTAGCAAAAATGTTGAAGGATCAGTTACGGAAGTAGAAGATGAAATATATGCATAAATTTAAGGACTGTGTTGATTAATCACTTCATCTCCTGTGCTTCGGAGTCGAAATGACTCTCTTCCCTTCATTATAAAGATTAATGTGAGAGATTGTGCTATGAAAGCTATCCTTTTACAGAAGAAGATTGACAGTGACACACTCCATTCACTATGCTTCTTTAGTACAAACCTCAAACGAAACAAAAAGAACTATGATTCCATAGAAAAAGAAGCATTAGCTCTGGTTCTGGTTGTGGAGCACTTTGTTTACCTGGGCTTCAAGTAATTTTATTAATATATTCAGCAGTGATAACCTGTTGACGTATATTAATAGCAAGAGGAATGGGATCTTCACCAACAGCTGTTCAATATTCATATATCCCCCATAAAGGGTTCCTTAATGTGCTGACAGAAGCTTTGTTTCAGCCTTAAGTTCATTTAACATATTCATGCCCAGGAAGTTTTGCTTGTAAATAAAGTACAATAAGATGGGACCATAATTTTCTTGTAATTTTTAGAGGGTCTATAATTGATATGTAGTTTGGTATTGATTCAATATTTAGGCATATTCTTAAAAAATTGCAAATATGGTTTGCTGTGGCTCTCTAGGTTGTAGCAAATGTATACTCGTCTTGGCTGTCCTGATGCGGCTCAGATGCTGGAGAGTCTTCCGAGTGGGCAGATTCGACTTGAGCTGTTGTTACCATCACCTGCACATCTACATCTGTTGGTGGTGAAGGCACTATAGAATGAGCAGTCCCAACTTGAGCTATATCCAGCACCCACTGACTAGTTTCTTCTCTTCATCATATAGGCTTCATGCAGTTGTGAGCCTTAATGGGTTCCTACTTCTGAAATTGTGTGACTAAGGTACATAGCACATCAAGAATGCTAGGAAAGCACCATTCTTCACATAATAAACTGCTAATACGCTCCTCACATCATGCCACATGGAGAAGACACGGGCCAGGATCCTAACCTACCTCTTCCCTCACATCAACCATAACACGTCTTTGAAGCACGAGGCGTGAGGAATTTATCAGTAAATAAATTCTCAAATTAATGAATTGATAAAAAAAATTGGTTATAACCCAATGAAGAAATAGGACAGTGTACGGATAATGGAACTGTTAAATGTCATGCCTGGTTAATATTACTGTGTTCATTATTATTATTATCATTATTTATTTTCTGATCATTATTAGTAGTAGTATTAGGATATTATCAAATGTCATTACTATTATTATATGGTAAATCTAAAATATTTAATGTACAGGAAACGGATTTTCATTGTTTCGTATGAGTGGTACTTGATTACTGCAGGATAAAAAGTACAATTATGACAAAAGTATGTTACCATGTGATGCTAGATCAGGTGGTGTGCCAGTTGTTGTCCCAGTGGTGTACCAGGTGGTGTACCAGGTGGTTTGCCAGGTGGTATACTAAGTGGTGTGCCAGGTCGTGTGCCAGGTCGTGTGCCCGATGCTAGATACCTCTTTAGAGCAAACGCAGCAAAGGTTGCCATACTCTTGTATGGCAGCCGATGCTCTCTGGGGGTCTCAATTGACCGCTCTTACGGCTAATGTGACACTTGACTGACGTAAGTGACTTGCTTCGATCCCCTCCAGTGAATTCAGTGTATAATCGAATGTACCTGGATACTCTGTCTCTCTTCTCTCTTGGCTCTCATGGTGTTCTGGTGATCCTGATAGTGGATTATTCGTGTTGTACTCTAATCTATACTGACACCAGATATAAGGATACCTGGAATATTCCTGGAGGGTGTTCTGGTAGGAGTTAATTTTTTTTTTTTTTTTTTTTTTTTAAAATTCTGCAAAAGAACTTTAAAAAAAAAATAAAAGAATGCATTTCGATAATTTTAAATATTACTAGACTTAACCAACCACAATATCCAGCCTCTGAATTAGCATTTTTTTAAACACACTCTCCGTCTCTCACCGAGTCAGGGTGACCACAAAAAAATAAGAAACATTTTCACCATCACTCACTCAATCACTATCTAGTCAGAGGGCGCCGATACAACAGTTCAATACTGCTGTGTATCTCCACCGCTCCTTCAGAGTGCGGGCACTGTACTTCCCACCTCGAGGATCCAAGTCCGGCTAACAGGTTCCCCTAAATCCCTTCATAAAAATTACGTTGATATACTCAACTTATAAAAAATCACCTGCCTAAACTAACATGCTATCTAACATGCTCACACAAGCTTGCTAGATGTCTCGCTATCCCGCCCTCTCTATACTAGAGATTTATACGCCTTCAAAGCCAGCCCAGTTTGTTCCAGCCTTCCTAAAAGTCTGAACCACATCAACAAACCCTTTCAGTCGTCTAGATAATACTTTTATTAATAACCTTGCACCTTCGAATCTCTATATCTCGAATTCTCTGCATAATATTCAAACCACACATTGCCCTTTGACACGAGATCTCCTTTTTGTAACATTAACAACCCATGCTTCCCACCAATATAAAAGCATTATTCTCTCATATTTTCCAATTTTTTGCTACCATGGATAAGGTTCTTTGTCTCCATATATGCCTTAATGCACCACTCACCTTTTCCCCATCCATCGTCAACTCCATGGTTCGCCTTGTTTTTCATAAACCCATCTGCTGACAAGTGCACTTCTTCCATTCTCCTTCCCTCCAATCTGATACCCAGTCTTGCATTATCTAAATTTTTTATTACCTTATTCACCTTGTTCTTCCCTACATTCACTATTACATATTTTCCCAGTTTTGTCCGCCAACCTCTGCAACTTCTCCTCAGAATCTCCCTAAAGCATAGTGTTATCCCAAGAGTTGCACATGTGTCTAATTTATCAATGTGTCGGTTCTCTGAACCATTCATCTACATTCCTGTCAGACACTGCAACTTCTTGGGACTTACTTCCACATGGACAAATGTGACACCACCAACGACTGCTGCACCTCTCCTGACTACGGTATATAAGCCACTTCTCCGCTCATATGCTGTATTCTATTCAAGACTGATGGAGTGACCACCTCATTCTCCTCCTGCTCTTCACGATTCTCTTCTGTACGGACTGATGAAGCCACTGTGTGGCGAACCGTTTCCTCAATAAAGATACCCAAGAGTTGCACATGTGTCTAATTTATCAACATGTCGGTTCCCTGAATCATTCATCTACAGATGCTGACTGGGTCTAACAACCGGCCCGGACATCCGTCACCTATCAGGTGGGCTGGGACCAGAAACTAAGGTGCGTTCCATTGTCGTTTCAATCTTTGGGCAGTGGCTCTGACTTCGGTTTTTCGTGAATTTTTTTTTACCCAGCCCAGGGCCCACAAGGCATTGCCCAATTGCCCGTATGGCCATTCCGCTTCAGGAGTCATCAGCAAGAAAGCAATTGTGACAACACCCACTTTGTGATATATTTTTTACCTTCCAATGCCACACCTCTCCCCGAGAAACCCCACATTACAACCATATACCAAACTTTTCTCTCTTACAACTCATTATCTCATCATTTCACCAGTCTCTCTTCTTTCTTCCCCCACTTACCCATTTATATCCACAAACTTCTACTGAATACTGTAACACTTTTAAATATTCCCCAGATCGAGAAAAAAATGAAAAACTTGGGGATAATGAAGGCTCAGTAAACATAAAAATAAAATTGAACAAAAAATAATTGTGTAATAAGCGAGGCAAATTGGGAAAATTATATTTTTTCAAACAATTAATTTTTAGTTTCTTAATAAAATAAAAAATCAAATTTGTAGAAACCGCTTCATAAGTTGGCAATAATGTAAAACGGGTAAGGATTCCAGCAGCTGGTAGCACTGTGAGTGTCAGCTTTGATTCGGGAGCCAGCACGACAACCGCACTTCCCATTGTCTACACCACCATCATGTAACTTTAGGCCTAGTGTTCTGTCTCGCTATCAGTCACTATGTAACACAATTTTTGTTCCTGGCAAATAAGTGTTATTTTCCATCTCATTTTATTGCAAAACAATAGAAAATGCCCATTATTCCTGAAAACACTGGGTAGAATGAAATAAATCTTTTATTTCTTAATAGAAAAACTGAATTGCTATTAAATCCTGAGAAGTTTCAATTAACTCGTATTAAAAAATAAAAGAGTGTTATCAACTTGTCTTTTTCAATTTAAATTCTAATGACCTCTTCAAAATAACGAATTGTATGTGTCAGGAAGAATTTATGCATAATTTAAAAGCGATACAGGAGAGTGCTAAGCAATAGCCTATTGAACAAAAGATAATTGGTCCCAACCTATGCAGAAATTATGTTTCCCGATCAAGATTTTATTATACTTTGATAAGAATAGGCAGCTAACCACACTTCCCATCATCAGAGTTTAGTGACTGCCGAGGATATAAAAGTAACCTGTTGAATGGGTAGATCCTTTTATTTCTTACTCAGCATCATTACTTATCTAATCAAAATATTTTACTCAAGAAATTAACATAACAAGACGAAGCAGTTCATGAAACTTAGTTATCCTGAGTAGTCGTAAAGAGATGGATGAAAAAATAGGTATAACGTTCAGCAGGAAACAGGACAAGTATTTCTGATGCGGGTCTTAGTCATATGATGACCGAGGCCTTCCGCTGGCTTACCAGTACACCCCTTAAAAAATTATGGTTATGATTATAACCATTTCATTACCTGAATATGGATGAAACATCCAAATATATAACACTATGTAACACAATTTTTGCTCCTGGCAAGTAAGTGTTATTTTCGAACTTCTTTTATTGATAAACAAAAGGAAATGTACAGTATTCCTCTTAAAATTTATTTTGTGGCGTATAGTATAAATTTTTGACCAAAACTGGCTGAATTTCAATATTTTTTTGCTAGTTTTGGTTGTAAAACAAAAACATGTAATAAAATAAATAAAATTTATGACTTTACGAATTTAAGATTTGTGAGATTGTTGTGCTGAGGTGTATTTTGGGTGTCTCCCACGCAAGTGTTACGTGTTTAAGGAGTCTTTTGGGTCGTCCATACAAATGTCAAGATGACTTCTATGTCGTCAATGCAAGTGTTAAGGTGTCTGCTGGTTTGTCCACACAGGTGTTAAGGTGTCTGCTGGGTCGTCCACACAGGTGTTAAGGTGTCTGCTGGGACGTCGTCACAGGTGTTAAGGTGTCTGCTGGGTGGTCCACACTGGTGTTAAAATGTCTGCTGGGTCGTTCACACAGGTGTTAAGGTGTCTGCTGGGTCGTCCACACAGGTGCTGAGGTCAGTGGTCACGTGTGGTCAAACCTGCCTAAGCTCTTGGGAGTTAGCGTGGGCTGTTACCAAGCACCATGGTTTGTTGTAATGTTTTAGAATCTCAGGTTCAACTGTTGAAGAAGGAGATTCTACTTCTTCAGGAGGAAAATAGGAGGCTGAAGCTTCTCATAGATGAGTTTGGGAGTAAGCAGAAGAAGGAATTAACTGGTAAGGAGGAAATGGTCACCAGAAGTGATAGCAGCAGCCGCTTTAAGTGGCAAGTGGTTCACAGTTCAGTAAGAAGGAAGATGAGGAGAGTTAATAGACAATATGTGAAGGTAGGAAATCGATTCTATGTTCTCCAAGACGAGTGTACTTCAGTGGTTAGTGTGGCTAAAGGTACCACTGATTACCCTGCTAATCAAGGTAAGAATATTTTAATAGTAGGAGATTTTCAGGTAAGATATATGGACCGTGCATTTTGTAACACAGACAGAAAGGTCAGACAGAGAGTGTGCCTTCCTGGAGCTGGTGTTGGTGACATAGTCAGCAGGTTGGATAATATTATGGCAGGTAATGGGAACAAGCCCATTATCTGTCTTAGTGCTGGAGATAATGTCATTGGGAAGGGCAGGAGAGAGAAGCTGCTGGATAAATACAGGTCAGCCATAGAAGTAGTTAGGTCTAAGGGAGGGATCCTAGTCATATGCAGCATCTTGCCTAGAAAGGGAGAGGGCAATGAATGGATGTCTAGGGTAATTGGTATAAACTTCTGGCTAGACAGGTACTGCAGGGAACTTGCAATCCCATTCATTAATAACTGGGACCTATTCTTTGGCAAACATGATATGTATGCAAGGGATGGGGTTCATCTCTCTGGGGATGGAGTGGTTGCATTAGCCAATTCGATTGAGAGGATAATTGATGACTTGTCTAGGAATTTAAACTGATAGATTGTAGAGATATGGGCGTTTGTGGGAAACAATCAGGCTGCAGTATTAGGGTTAAAAACAACAGTTATAACCGGGATACC
The DNA here is from genome assembly GCF_038502225.1 of Cherax quadricarinatus. NCBI lineage: Eukaryota > Metazoa > Arthropoda > Malacostraca > Decapoda > Parastacidae > Cherax > Cherax quadricarinatus. The sequence continues at coordinate 6,392,802 of NC_091361.1, read as the reverse complement.
TCAGGGATATGTTTAAAAGAAAATATTCTAAATAAAGTTGCTAGTAATGGTAAATCAATTGATCAACAAACAAAGAGAGATAGTAGAGGGCAACGAGCGACTAGCTCCCGTAAGGTTTACTATACAAATAGTAGGAGTCTAAGAAATAAGATAGATGAGCTAAGATTACTTGCAAGTGAAGGTAATATAGAGATTATTGGTATAACAGAGACCTGGTTCAACCTGAAAGAGAGAAAAATGCCTTCTGAATGCAACATACAGGGTTATAAGCTATTCCACAGTGATAGGGTCAGCAGGAAGGGTGGTGGAGAGGCGATGTGTGTCAGAGAAAATTTAAATTGTTGTCTTAGACATGATGTAAGATTAGAAACATTGAACACAGAATCTGTTTGGCTACAGTTTCTCGAGGGACGTGACAAGTTAATTTTGGGTGTGATTTATAGGCCCCCAAACCTTGATAGGGAGTGCAGTAAGCTGTTATGGGACGAAATTCATAAGGCATCTAGATATGAAAAAGTTGTGATAATGGAAGATTTTAACTTTAAACAAATTGATTGGAACAATATGACAGGAAATCTTGAGTCTAGTGTCTTTCTTGATACAGTTCAAGATTGTTTTTAAGAACAGGTCGTGGCAGAAACAACTAGAGGAAACAATCTGCTTGACTTGGTTCTTGCCAACAAAGATTCACTAATTAATAATCTTGAGGTTAATGATGAGCTTGGGGAAAGTGATCACAAATCACTTAGTTTTAATATATCATGGAATTACCCAGATAACTGCAATCAAATCTGTGTCCCAGATTCTCGCTTGGCCGACTTCATGGGACTGAAAAATTACCTGGGTGGGCTAAATTGGGATGTCCTGACTATGGGTCAGGTAGGTGAGCTTGGTTGCCAATATGACGTTTTTTAAGCTTTGTTCTAGCTGCCCAGACAACTTTTGTTCCGAGTTGGAAATTAGATCTAACAAAAATGATCCCAAATGGATGAACAATAGATTAAAACATCTCATTGGTCAAAAGAGAGGCATATATAGGCGTAGCGAAAGAGGGGATTAGCAGTTAAGAAATCGATATATTCAATTAAAGAGAGAAATAAAGAAAGGAATAAGAAAAGCAAAAAGGGATTATGAGGCTAACGTCGCAAGGGCTTCAAAGACTTACCCAAAAGGGTTCTTTCAGGTATACAGAATTATGATTAGGGACAAGACTGGCCCACTTAAGAGTAACTCTGGTCAGATCACTGACAGTGATAAGGATGTGGGTGAAATTCTCAATACCTACTTCATCTCAGTTTTCACCCAGGAAAATACTAACGATATTCCAGAAATAATAGATTATGTAGAACAGGGCGATAATAAACTATGCACGATTGCGGTAACTAGTGACATGGTCCTCAGACAAACAGAGAAACTAAAACCTAACAAATCCCCAGTCAATATTAAACTGTGTGACTGGAACGATACACAAGGGTGTTAAAGGAATGTAAAGAGGAACTTAGCATACATTTGGCTAATCTTTTTAACATATCACTACAAACTGGCACAGTGTCTAATAAGTGGAAAATGGCAAATGTAATAACTATTTACAAGGCAGGTGACAGGGCCTCGGCTTCGAACTATAGACCAATAAGCCTTATCTCCATAGTGGGAAAATTTATGGAATCAATAATTGCAGAAGTAATTCTTAGCCATCTTGATAGGCACAGATTGAGTAATGAATCTCAACACGGTTTTACAAAAGGGGCATTCCTGTCTTACGAATTTACTAACTTTTTTCACTAAGGTGTTTGAGGAGGTAGATCATGGTAATGAATATGATATTGTGTATATGGACTTCAGTAAGGCTTTCGATAGATTCCACATCAGAGGCTATTGAGGAAACTTAAGGCACACGGAATAGGAGGAGATATTTTTTCCTGGGTAGAGACATGGCTGACAAATAGACAGCAGAGAGTTTGCATAAATGGGGAGAAATCAAAATGGGGGCACGTCACAAGCGGTGTTCCTCAGGGGTCAGTGTTGGGCCCGTTGTTGTTCACAATTTACATAAACGACATAGATGAGGGAATAAATAGCGACATAAGCAAATTTGCTGATGACACCAAAATAGGCCGTCCAATTCATTCTAATGAGGACACTAGAGCACTCCAGGATGATTTTAATAGACTGATGAAATGGTCGGAGAAGTGGCAGATGCAGTTTAATATTGACAAATGCAAAGTTCTAAATGTTGGACAGGTAAATAACCATACCACATATAAATAACAAAAAAAAAGGCACAATACCGTGACTGGAACGATACACAAATAACCCGCACATAAAAGAGAGGAGCTTACGACGACGTTTCGATCCGACTTGGACCATTTACAAAGTCACACTAACCAAAAGTGGAGCAGGACGGCTATATATAGGCAGGAAGAGGTGGTGGTAATAGTAGTAGTAGTACAAGAATGGTATATAATACCGACAAGATGAAATTAAGACACATGCGCAACAGCCGGGCATCTCCATCGTAGACACTTCGCCATCCAGCCAGCCACTGGATGGCGAAACGTCCTCAACAAAGACACCCAGACGCCGCACATGTGTCTTAATTTCATCAGTAGTATTAGTAGTAGTAGTAGTAGTAGAGGTAGTAGTAGCGGTAGTGGTAGAAGTGGGGAATATGGAGGACGAGCCAATCAAATACAAAGGAAGGGGAGCACTGCAAGGGAGCTAGGTGACTACAGAGGGAGAGCAAGCGCACAGAGGTGCGTGAAAGGGAAAGTGGTGAAATAAATGAAGAAGGAACAGAAACACGAGACAGAAGATAGAAAGACAACCCAGAGGAGAAAAAGGAAAGAGGAAAGGGGAAGAGGGAGAAGAAGAAAAGAAAAAGAAAAAATGAGGAGTCAGGTTAAGTCACGGGTGTTCTGAAGTTTGGAGCATTTTACAATGTAGTGGGAGAGGAAGGCATCTACAGAGACGAAGCTAGGGCTAAGATTCATACAAGGAAAGTTGTGTATTAGAGAGGATTCAACTAGACAGCGACTGTTCGAGTTGGAAGTAGGGAAGACAGTTTTAGCAGAAGACCAGTCAATAGGATGGCTATGATCTCTGACGTGACAGAAAAGAGCATTGTTAGTGTCGGCAAGCGTAACACTATTTTTGTGCTCCCTAAGTCTGTCAGAAAGAGATCGACAAGTTTCTCCGAAGTATTGAAGAGGACAGGAGGAGCTAGAAATAAAGTAGACACCAGGAACATCTGTAGAGGGAGGAGAGGTATGAACGAGATTAGTGCTAAGAGTGTTAGTCTGGCGGAAGGTAAGCTTGATGTCTAAGGGACGGAGAGAATTGTTGAGATTAGAAAGACCGGAAATGTAGGGAAGGCAGAGGATAGAAGAGTTCCCAGGAGTAGAGAGTTTGGGAGAGAAGAAATTACGTTTAGCACGTGAGAGGGCACAGTCTATGAAATGGGAAGGGTAGCCAAGACGGAAAAACGAATTATGAAGAGTGGAAAATTCTGCTGGAAGGAACTGAGGATCACAGATGCGGAGGGCACGGAGAAAGAGGGAGATAAGAACACTTTTCTTGACAGGGGAAGCATGATAGGAAAAGTAGTTTTCGGTAAGCGGAAAAGGAAAAACTTGTATCTGAGCGGTGGATATGGACATCAAGGAAAGGAAGCAAGGAATTAGATTCCCATTCAGCTTTAAACTTAATGGAAGGGGCAAGATTATTAAGTGCTTCAAGAAAAGGTTGGAAGAAACTGGAGTCATGAGGCCACAGAGCAAAGATGTCATCCACAAAGCGGAGCCAGAGTGAAGGTTGCAAATCGAGGGTAGGAAGAAGAACAGTCTCGAAGTATTCCATGTAAAGATTAGCAAGGACAGGAGAGAGAGGAGAGCCCATAGCGACACCGAAGGTTTGAGAATAATATTTCCCTTGGAAGGAAAAGGAATTAGAGTCCACACAGAGGCGGACAAGATCTAGAAAGACTTCAGTAGGTATAGGGAGATGTAGAAACCTTTCATGGGCCTTCTCTCTAAGGAAATCAAGGACATCATCAAGAGGGACATTGGTGAAGAGGGACTCAACGTCAAGACTAAGCATCTTACAGGTTGGGAGAGAGCGAACCCGTTCAATGAAGTCTTGAGAGTGACGGAGGTGGGCAGGAGAAAAAGTACCAAGAAAGGGAGTGAGGGTTTTGGCCAGCCAAGAAGCAAGAGAATAAGAGACAGAACCTCTAGAGGATATGATAGGACGAAGAGGAATATCAGGTTTATGAGTTTTGGGAAGGCCATAGAAATAGGGAAGAGAGGGAGAGATGACACGAAACCATTGAACAAGGTCAAAGTCAAGAGGACAGAGGTCGGAGAGAGTCCTTAGTTTCTTTTTGAAAGTTCTCTTGATGCGATCAAGAGGGTTGGAAACGAGAGGAGTGTAGGTACGTGAGTCAGAGAGCAAGACATCAGCTTTACGGAGGTAATCCTCGCGATCAAGGATAACTACCGAATTACATTTGTCAGAAGATAGTATGACAATGTCAGTGTTGGATTTAAGAGAAGAAAGGGCAAGTTGGTAACGGCGCGGAAGGTGGTGATTCTTAGAAAACAGACTAACAAGAGCAGGAAGGAGAGCGCCACGAAAAGTGGACAAGTCAGGAAGATTACGGGAGCGAGATTGACGAAAGGAATCGAAAGAGCTAATCAGGGCAATACCAGCGCGAGGAGTAGGCGAAGTGGCAAAGGAAAGGCCAAAACCAAGAAGTTCAAGCTCATACTGAGAGAGTGAGACAGAAGACAGGTTAGTAACACAGTCAGTGAGGGAGAATTTAGACCAAGGGCTAGCTGAGATGAGACGTTGAAGTTTATTCTGTACTTTGGAAGAATGAATTTTTGTATTCAGGCGAGCAGTGTCAAAGGCAATGGTAGAGAGAAGGTTACTACTACTACTACTACTACTACTACTACTACTACTACTACTACTACTACTACTACTACTACTACTACTACTACTACCACCACCTCTTCCTGCCTATATATAGCCGTCCTGCTCCACTTCTGGTTAGTGTGACTTTGTAAATGGTCCAAGTCGGACCGAAACGTCGTCGTAAGCTTCTCTCTTTTATGTGCGGGTTATTTGTGTACCACATATTAACTAAATAATGTAGATCTTAATACTACTGATTGCGAAAAGGATTTAGAAGCTCTGGTTAGCAGTAATCTAAAACCAAGACAACAGTGCATTAGTGTTCGCAATAAAGCTAACGGAATTCTTGGCTTCATATCTAGAAGTATACATAATAGAAGTCCTCAGGTTGTTCTTCAACTCTATATATCATTGGTTAGGCCTCATTTAGACTATGCTGCTCAGTTCTGGTCACCGTATTACAAAATGGATATAAATGATCTGGAAAAAGTACAGAGGAGGATGACAAATATTATCCCATGTATCAGAAATCTTCCCTATGAGGATCGGCCTAGAATTAGGGGAGATATGATCGAGGTGTATAAATGGAAAACGGGAATAAATAAAGGGGATGTAAATAGCGTGCTGAAAATTTCCAGCCGAGACAGGACTCGCAGCAATGGTTTCAAGTTGGAAAAATTCAGATTCAGGAATGATATGAGAACATAAGAACATAGGAATGGAGGAACACTGCAGAAGGCCTACTGGCCCATGCGAGGCAGGTCCTTGTCAAAACGACCTCTACCTAAAGCTACCCACGAAATAAGTCCTGTACACAATGACACCAATCAAATCCAGCCCCTCCCACTCATATACTTGTCCAATCTCTTCTTAAAGCTACCCAAGGTCCTAGCCTCTATCACCCCACTGGGAAGACTGTTCCACGCATCTACAACTCTGTTAGAAAACCAGTACTTATCTATGTCCTTTCTAAATCTAAATTTATCCAACTTAAATCCATATTTCTGGTTCTTACCTGGTTCGTCACCCTCAGTACTTTATTAATATCTCCCTTGTTTATGCCCGTCATCCACTTTTACACTTCAGTGATATCGCCCCTCATTCTACGCCTCTCCAGAGAGTTGAGATTTAAGGCTTTAAGTCTATCTTCATACGGGAGGCTCCTTACACAGTAAATCATTTTACTCATTCTTCTCTGTATGTTCTCTAATGAGTCTATATCCATCCTGTAGTAATGGGGCAAAATTGAGCAGCATAATCTAAATGAGGCCTCACTAGTGATGTATAGAGCTGTAAAATAACTTTTGGACTTCTGTTACTTATACTTCTTGAGATAAATCCAAGTAATCTGTTGGCCTTGTTGAGCACACTAAGGCACTGCTGTCTTGGCTTTAGATTTCTGCTTACCATGACTCCCAAGTCTTTTTCACATTCTGTATGATCAAGCTCTACTTCACCTAGATTATAACTTCGAGGGTTATTTTCATTACCAAGGGCAAGTACCTTGCACTTATCGACATTGAACTTCATCTGCCATTTTTCAGACCAAGACATTAATTTGTCCAAATCGTCCTGGAGCTCATTGATATCCTCCTCAGAGTGAATTATACGGCCTATCTTTGTATCATCAGCAAACTTACTCATGTCACTCGTAATCCCTTCATCAAGGTCATTAATGTAAATTATGAACAAGAGAGGGCCCAAAACTGATCCCTGTGGAACGCCACTAGTGACTAATCCCCACTCAGATTTTACTCCATTAATGGTAACTCTCTGCTTTCTATTGGTAAGCCATGCCTCTATCCATGCTAGAACTTTCCCTCCTATACCATGAGCTGCCACTTTTCTTAAGAGTCTCTTGTGAGGTACTCCATCGAAGGCTTTACTAAAATCCAAATAAACAATATCATATTCCTTATCACTGTCAACTGCCTCAAATGTTCTATTGAAGAACGTCAGTAAGTTTGTCAGGCAGGAACGACCTCTCGTGAATCCAAGCTGAGATTCATTTATCAAGTTATGCTCTTTAAGGTGACTTCTGATAATGTCAGCTATAATTGATTCTAATAACTTGCCCACTATAGATGTCAGGCTTATTGGACGGTAATTTGAAGGAGTGGACTTATCCCCTGATTTGAATATAGGAACTACATTAGCCATCTTCCACAACTCTGGCACAACACCAGTAATGATGGACGCATTAAACACACTCGTTAATGGCTGACTAAGCTCCATCTTGCATTCCTTAAGTACCCTGGAAAACAGCTCATCGGGTCCCTGTGACTTATTTTGCTTCAGTTTGTCTATCTGTTTAATAACCATGTCCCTCGTGACAGTAATATTAGTTAATTTAGATTCATCAGGAACTAAATAATTGTTAATTATTGGAATCTCATTTACATCTTCCTGTGTAGAAACTGACAAAAAATAGCCATTAAATAAGGAACACATTTCCAGTTCATTATCCTTCAGCTGTCCATTCTCAATTTTCAGAGGTCCTACTTTTTCCTTCACCTTCGTCCTATACACTTGAAAGAACCCCTTTGGATTAGTCTTTGATTCATTAGCAACTCTAATTTCATAGTCACGTTTAGCCTTTCTAATCCCCTTTTTTATTTCTCTTTTAAGCTGAACATATTGGTCAGTAAGGTTAACCTCTCCTCTTCTGATACGCCTATAAATTCCCCCTTTCTCCCCTAATAGATGCTTTAGCCTCCTGTTAACCCATTTGCGATCGTTATTATTAGACCTAATTTCTCTCTGGGGAATGTATATACTCTGGGCACTGTGTACATTATTAAGAAAACAATCATAAAAGCAGATCCCTTCATAATCATAAATATGATCATCGTCAATAGAATCATTAGCTAGATAACTCCAATCAAGATTAGACAGGTGTTCCCTAAGTCCATTATAATCGGCAGAACGAAAATCAGGGATTTTTACTGTATTATCATTATTCTTGCATTCCCAATTAATGCTAAAAGTGATGGATTTGTGATCACTTGCGCCAAGCTCTTCAGTGACCTCCATATTATTTACGAGTGTTTCCTTATTTGACAAGACTAGGTCTAGCAAATTATTACCCCTGGTAGACTCTGTTACGCTTTGCTTCAGAAAACAGTCCTGAACTGTTTCCATAAAGTCACTGGAATCTTGATTACCTGTCAAAGAATTCTAGTCAATTTGACTAAAATTTAAGTCCCCTACTATGACTATGTTATCGTGTCCAGAAGCCCTAACAATTTCGTCCCAAAGAAGTCTCCCTCTTTCGTGATCCAAGCCTGGAGGTCGGTATATTACACCAAGAATTAGTTTTTGTTGACCCTCCACAAACTCTACCCAAACAGATTCTGTTACTGTTCCATCTATTTTTATACCAGTTTTTATGCAACAGTTAATATTTTCTCGAACATATAATGCAACTCCTCCCCCCTTCCCATTACATCTATCCACATTGAACAACTTAAATCCCTGAATATTACACTCAGCAGTCATATCCCGACTCTTTAAATCATACCACGTTTCAGTTAATGCAATGATAACAAAGTTCCCAGCACATGCTACCAAACGTTGTTCATTAATTTTATTTCTTGCACTTCGACTGTTAGCATAAAATACCATCATATGTTTTTCTTCTGCTCATTTTTCCTACTCATCTTTGTTTTTACACAATTTCTGAAATTATCATTACTCAGAGTTACTCCATGACAGTTACTATTAAGATTCTTAATATCAGAGCATAAGTCAAAATATCCATACTCATAATTTATCATTTCTAAACCCATACCTCTAACTAATCCTAGTTTAAAGTCCTAACAATCCCCTCAACTGAGTTAGCAAGAAAACCCACACCTGCCCTGGATAAGTGAACCCCATCCCTGGCATACATGTCATTTCGGCCATAGAAGTTGTCCTAGTTGTCAATGAATGGTACTGCATTATCCTTACAGTGTTTATCCAGCCAACAATTAATACCAATTGTTCTGGACAACCATTCATTACCAACACCTCTTCTTGGCAAAATGCCACATATAACAGGGCGCCCCCCTTCTTCCTAATTATGTCTATAGCTGTCCAGAACTTTCTAACTAAATCCTCACTTCTACGCTTGCCTACATAATTGCCTCCAGCACTGAGGCAAATAATAGGATTGATCCCATTACCGTTCATGATTTTGTTAAGCTGGCTAACAATGTACTCCATCCCAGCCCCAGGAAAGCAAACCCTCTGTCTCCTACTCCTGTCCTTCAAGCAGAATGCCCCATCCATGTATCTAACCTGGCTATCCCCAACAACAACAATATTCTTACCTTCCTTGTTGTCGTTCGTCGTGACGATCCCAGTAGTCGACTCACATTAGTCGGGTAGCACCGAGAATGCGTTGGAGGTTTCCACAAGAGTTTCCACTGCAGTCTCTTTCTTCTTCATCGTTTCTGGAGAAGAAAGAGACTTCAGTGTGCACCACATTAAAGTGAGGGCTCTGCAGAGGGTCAGGGCATTGAGTGCCATGGCCAACCCTAGGGTTGGGGCCAGCCTCGAGGTCATGAGGTTGTTCTGCATCCAGGCAATACGCTCCCTTGTTGACTCTGGGGCACTTGCTCTGGTTCACGCCAGACCCACAAACATCAAATCCCTCTGTGTGATCCAGAACACAGCTGTACGGGCAATGCTGGGGGCTCCTAGGTGGGTCAATGCAGTGGCTCTGAACCTTGAGGTGCAGTTACAGCCTCTTGAAGACAGGATCCAACTGGTACCTGCCAAGAGGATCGCAAAGTATCTCCGACGCCCAGGGGCTGACAAACTGATGAGAGATTTACGGGTCCCCCAGGGACAAGTCATTCCACTGCATCCCGGCCGCCGATGGATGTGGTCGGAAGCAGATGCCACACGAAAGCTCCTGCCCATGACATTGCTCTAGGCGGGAGGCTGCGACATACTGGCAGCGAACTACACGGTGCCACCCCCTTGGGAACCAGAGCTGTTTGTGGTGCACTGGACAACCCTACCAGACAGAAAGAGGCATTGCACCCAGGACATTATGCAACGACTTGCCTCGGCTAGCATTGTGGGTGCGGAAGGCCCAGGGTGTGTGCCATATTACACCGATGGCTCCAGAGACCCTGTGGCAGGCCGCACAGCTGCTGGGATATTCCACAGCAGTCTGACAGCAGGTTGGCGCCTCCCAGACCATTGCACCATCCTCCAGGCCGAACTCTTTGCCATCCAACAAGCTCTGCAGCATGCTCTTGCAGACCATCAGCATTCCCCCATCGTCCACATTGATTCCAAGGCAGCGATCCAAGCGCTTATGCACAGAGAGCCAAAGGACAACATACACTTAATCACATCCATCCAGGGTGACCTGCAGACTCTCATGGCCCAGGGTCGCAGGGCTACTATCAACTGGATCCCGAGCCATGTGGGTATCCCTGGCAATGATGCTGCAAATGAGGCTGCTAGGACTGCAACCCTCGAGGCACAGCCACGTGCTGCAATCTCCATCAGCCTCAGCCAGATTGCGCTGTGGGCTGCCAGTACGGCCAGGCGCCCATTCCCTGACCCTGGGGATTCACGGAGCCTCTGTTGGTATGTCAGGGCGACCCACAGGGCGCCCCCTCCAAGTATTCGGACACAGTCCAGAGAACTGAGGGTGCATATCCACCACCTACGCTTAGGGTATCCCACCACTGTGCGTATTGTTGAACGTGTACGAGAGGAGCTCTGTGCCCATTGTGACCGAATGGTTCCGAAGCCCTTGGTGCACTACCTGTTAGACTGCCCGGCTACGATGCCCCTTCGCCGTAGACACTTCCCAATGACCCAAGTGGGGCAGGCCAGAGAGGATGAGGCAGCACATCTTGTGTACTTAGCTGTCAGGGACTTGGAAACCTTACTTCCAGTCATTGCACGTCATCCGCCCCCCTGCTGAAGTTGCTGCGGGGGCCTGCTTTGGGCCTCCATTGCACTGCACCCCAGCCGCTGTTAGTGCACACTAACGTTTGGTACGACATCTGGCCATAGAGCCGGTGAGGTACCCCCCCCCCTCCTTCCTGCTGAAGATCTGCCACGCAGGTGCAAGTGAAGATAAACGACACTTCCCTACCCGGGGAGCCAATGCCGGGTCACCAAAATGGAAGAGACCCGGGCCGGGATACCATACCGGCAAATCAAATAGAATAGAATAGAAATAGAAAGTCGTAAACCTACTAACATAATGCACTTCTATTGACTGTCAGTACAAACACATCATTATTTAACAATTTTTTTTTCGTGTTCCTAGGAAATAAGCTTCATTTCCCAATTCTGTATAACAAAACAAAATTTAAAGAAAGCTATTTTGATTCCAGAACTTTGCTTATGTGGTCAGGACATTTCTGAAACACTTTCAAGAAAGACTGATGTAAAACTATTTTGTTCTAGGGTTTTGCTTGAGTAATATAAAAACAGTGGCTCACGAACCAGCATTTAGTTCAGCTCTGGCTACCTGAGGAGACACATCAGGGGAAGTGAAATGGCATCAAGAAGCTGCTATCAATTTCCAGATACATTTTGCTACATATGTGGTTAGATTATTAAGAAAAGAGCAAAGAAGCTCTCTGTAACAGCTTCTAAAAAATGTGTGAAGCCTACAAAGCATATTTTGGCATGCTAGTTGGGGACCAAGACAAGACCTAGGCACCTCATGTTGCTTGTGAACATTATAAGAAAACATTGAAAGGTAAGAAAGACATTACTTATATGGAGGGTAAAATCTTGAATAGGAACATTTTATAAATGAAATGAATGTAACAGAAATTATTCTTTTCTTCTTTTGCAGGATGATACAGTGGAGAAAAAAAGTGCCATGAAGTTTGCTGTTCCTAGAACATGGTGTGAACTCACTGATCACTCAACCAACCGCTATTTCTGCCTGGTGGATCCTTCCTGATGCCGAACTGTGAAAAATGCGCCTGGTATTTCTTATCTAGACTTTCCCTCTTCTATTGCACCAGTACCACACAGTGCTGATCTTCCTGTACCTACACCTCCAGAAAGAAGTCAACCGTCAGAAGAAGAAAGCAGCAAATTAGAAAATGATGAGCACAGTGAACAAGACTATGATCTCACAGATGCAGCTGTTGGGAGGAATCCTTACTAGCCAAATCAAACATACATCAGTGTCTTTATCAGAGATCTTGGTTTGACAAAGTCAAATGCTGAGCTTTGATTTCAAGGCTCAAAGAGTAGGACTTAGTGGATAAAATGTTCAAGTGACAAGCCAAACACAATGTCACCAACATTTCTCATGCTTTTCACTAACGAAGACAGGTTGTGTTACTGCAATGATGTATCAGGTTTGTTTGGTTCACCTGGAACTGCATGCAATCCAGATGAGTGGAGACTCTTCATTGACAGCTCGTCCAGAAGCCTAAAAGTTGTACTTCTCAACAATGGGAGCAAGTATCCATCTCTTCCTTTGGCTCATTCGGTGCATCTTAAGGAGAACTACAACAGTGTCAAACTTCTACTTGCAAGCTCTGAACTATGATAAGCATGGCTGGGAGGTTACTGGAGACTTCAAAATGGTGGCATTTTTGATGGGAGTCCAAGGGGGGTTTATCAAGTTTCCCTGTTATCTCTGCCATTGGGATAATGGAGACAGAACAGCACATTACCAGAGGAAGCACTGGCCTCAAAGAACTGAGTTCCCAGTAGGAAGACATAATAACAATCATAAACCATTGGTGGATCCTCAAAAGGTTCTGTTCCCACCATCACACATCAAACTATGGCTAATGAAACAGCTTGTTACAGCTCTTGACAAAGAGTCTGCAACCTTCAAGTATCTTCAAGACTTCTTTCCCAAGCTGTCAGTGGCAAAGATCAAGGCTGGCATCTTCACTGAACCACAAGTCTAAAAAACCATGGAGTGCTCAGAATTTCCAAAGAAGCTCACAGAGAAGGAAAAGGAAGCCTGGGACAGTTTTGTTTCTGTAACACAGGAGTTTCTGGGCAACAACAAGACTGACAATTATGTGGAACTTCTTGAGATCTTGATAAAAAAGCTATGGTCAGATGGGCCGTAGGATGCCCCTTAAGGTCCATATCCTTGATACTCAACTTGACAATATCAAGGAGAATATGGAAGCACACTCAGAGGAGCAAGGGGAGCGCTTCCACCAAGATATTATGAACTTTGAACATAAATATCATGGATCATATAATGAAAACATGATGGGAGACTACATTTAGGGGTTTAAACGGGAAAATGATTTGTTACATGCTCGCAATTCTAAAAACTGCTCATTTTTAACTTTGTAAATATGTTTCAGAAAGCCTAAAATAAAATTTGTGTAAATTTTATAAGAACATTAGAAACAAGGAACACTGCAACAGGCCTACTGACCCATGCGGAGCAGGTCCATGTCCCCCCCCGGATTAGCCCAATGACCCACCCAGTCTGGTCACCTCCACTCAAGGAAGGAGCACGGCACCAGATCCAGCAGCACCAGCTAGTCAGATCCAACTCACACCCACCCACACCCACTCATGTATTTATCTAACCTATTTTAAAAACTACACAACGTTTTAGCCTCAATAACTGTACTTGGGAGTTTATTCCACTCATCCACAACGTTATTACCAAACCAGTGCTTTCCTAATGGGATTGATCCCATTACCGTTCATGATGTTGTCAAGCCGGCTAACAATGTACTCCATCCCAGCCCCAGGAGAACCCTCCTCTCCTACTCCCTGTCCTTCAAGCAGAATGCCTATCTATGTGTATCTAACCTGGCTATCCCCAACAACAACAATATTCTTGCCTTCCTTGTTGTCTTCGTCATGTTGATCCAGTAGTCGACTCCCTTCGTCAGATGCTTTCCGAGAATGCGATTGGAGGTTTCACAGAGTTTCCACTGCAGTCTCTTTCTTCTTCATCGTTTCTGGAGAGAGGACTTCAGTGAAACTCTGTCAGCTTACTCCAGCACGACCCTCAGTCTTTACCGGCTGGTAATGATCGACTTTCTGGATCGTCACGACAGACTGAGAAACAAATATTGTTGTTGAGAATAACCAGTTAGCCAATAGACAGAAACATTCTGCTGGGCTCAGGAGGCAGGAAGGCTGAACTCAGGCCCTAGCAGGGCTGAATGAGCTACATTATTAGCCAGCTTATTCTTTATCATGAGCTGGCAATGAATCCATTGAAACTTGCTGGTTTCAACAACGACGTGAATAATTGAATAAACTTTCCCAAATACAATTATTGAGCTAAGAAACATTGTGTAGACACAAATAAGGATGAATAAATACGAGTGAGTAATAGTGAGTAACAGAGACAGATCTGTTTAACTGTGCTGCTGAATGTCTGGTGCCGTGCTCCTTCAGGTGACCGAGCTGAGTGAGTCGACCAGGCTTAATCCCGGGAGAGAACATGGACTATCACGTGAAGTAATCTGTTGCGGTGTTCCTTGTTTCTATTATAAAATTTGCAGAGCTATTTTAGGCTTTTCTGGCTGCTGTTTACAAGTTGAAAATGAGCAGTTACAAATTTGCGACATGACAAATCATTACCCGTTCTTCAGCTGGTGCTCCCCATCATATTTCATGTATGATCACATGACTCTATTTATGTTCAGAGATATAATGCGTGGAAGTAAAGATACTGATGTCTGTTTGATTTGGCTAGAAAGAATTCCTCCTAACAGCTGCATCTGTGAGATCATAGTCTTGTTCACTGTGCTCATCATTTTCTAATTTGCTGCTTTCTTCTTCTGACGGTTGACTTCTTTCTGGAGGTGTAGGTACAGGAAGATCAGCACTGTGTGGTACTGGTGCATCAGGAAGGATCCACCAGGCAGAAATAGCGGTTGGTTGAGTGATCAGTGAGTTCACACCATGTTCTAGGAACAGCAAACTTCATGGCACTTTTTTTCTCCACTATATCATCCTGCAAAAGAACAAAAGAATAATTTCTGTTACATTCATTTCATTTATAAAATGTTCCTATTCAAGATTTTACCCTCCATATAAGTAATGTCTTTCTTACCTTCCAATGTTTTCTTACAATGTTCACAAGCAACAAGAGGTGCCTAGGTCTTGTCTTAGTCCCCAACTGGCATGCCAAAATATGCTTTGTAGGCTTCACACATTTTTTAGAAGCTGTTACAGAGAACTTCTTTGCTCTTGTCTTAATAATCTAACCACATATGTAGCAATATGCATCTGGAAATTGATAGCAGCTTCTTGATGCCATTTCACTTCCCCTGATGTGTCTCCTCAGGTAGCCAGAGCTGAACTAAATGCTGGCTCGTGAGCCCATGTTTTTATATTACCCAAGCAAAACCCTAGAACAAAATAGTTTTACATCAGTCTTTCTTGAAAGTGTTTCAGAAGTGTCCTGACCACATAAGCAAAGTTCTGGAATCAAAATAGCTTTTTTAAATTTTGTTTTGTTATACAGAATTGGGAAATGAAGCTTATTTCCTAGGATCACGAAAAAAAAAATTGTTAAATAATGATTTGTTTGTACTGACAGTCAATAGAAGTGCATTGTTTATGTTAGTAGGTTTACGACTTTCTATTTCTATTCTATTCTATTTGATTTGCCGGTATGGTATCCCGGCCCGGGTCTCTTCCATTTTGGTGACCCGGCATTGGCTCCCCGGGTAGGGAAGTGTCGTTTATCTTTACTTGCACCTGCGTGGCAGATCTTCAGCAGAAAGGGGGGGTACCTCACCGGCTCTATGGCCAGATGATGTACCAAACGTTAGTGTGCACTAACAGCGGCTGGTGTGCAGTGCAATGGAGGCCCAAAGCAGGCCCTCCCAGCAACTTCAGCAGGGAGGGGCGGATGACGTGCAATGACTGGAAGTAAGGTTTCCAAGTCCCTGACAGCTAAGTACACAAGATGTGCTGCCTCATCCTCTCTGGCCTGCCCCACTGGGGTCATTGGGAAGTGTCTACGGCGAAGGGGCATCGTACAGCTAAGTACACAAGATGTGCTGCCTCATCCTCTCTGGCCTGCCCCACTTGGGTCATTGGGAAGTGTCTACGGCGAAGGGGCATCGTAGACGGGCAGTCTAACAGGTAGTGCACCAAGGGCTTCGGAACCATTCGGTCACAATGGGCACAGAGCTCCTCTCGTGCACGTTCAACAATACGCGCAGTGGTGGGATACCCTAAGCGTAGGCGGTGGATATGCACCCTCAGTTCTCTGGACTGTGTCCGAATACTTGGAGGGGGTCCCTGTGGGTCGCCCTGACATACCAACAGAGGCTCCATGAATCCCCAGGGTCAGGGAATGGGCGCCTGGCCGTACCGGCAGCCCACAGCGCAATCTGGCTGAGGCTGATGGAGATTGCAGCACGTGGCTGTGCCTCGAGGGTTGCAGTCCTAGCAGCCTCATTTGCAGCATCATTGCCAGGGATACCCACGTGGCTCGGGATCCAGTTGATAGTAGCCCTGCGACCCTGGGCCCTGAGAGTCTGCAGGTCACCCTGGATGGATGTGATTAAGTGTATGTTGTCCTTTGGCTCTCTGTGCATAAGCGCTTGGATCGCTGTCTTGGAATCAATGTGGACGATGGGGGAATGCTGATGGTCTGCAAGAGCATGCTGCAGAGCTTGTTGGATGGCAAAGAGTTCGGCCTGGAGGATGGTGTAATGGTCTGGGAGGCGCCAACCTGCTGTCAGACTGCTGTGGAATATTCCAGCAGCTGTGCGGCCTGCCACTGGGTCTCTGGAGCCATCGGTGTAATATGGCACACACCCTGGGCCTTCCGCACCCACAATGCTAGCCGAGGCAAGTCGTTGCATAATGTCCTGGGTGCAATGCCTCTTTCTGTCTGGTAGGGTTGTCCAGTGCACCACAAACAGCTCTGGTGCCCAAGGGGGTGTCACCGTGTAGTTCGCTGCCAGTCTGTCGCAGCCTCCCGCCTGGAGCAATGTCGTGGGCAGGAGCTTTCGTGTGGCATCTGCTACCGACCACATCCATCGGCGGCCGGGATACAGTGGAATGACCTGTCCCTGGCAGACCCGTAAATCTCTCATCAGTTTGTCAGCCCCTGGGCGTCGGAGATACTTTGCGATCCTCTTGGCAGGTATCAGTTGGATCCTGTCTTCAAGAGGCTGTAGCTGCCCCTCAAGGTTCAGAGCCACTGCACTGGCCCATCTAGGAGCCCCCAGCATTGCCCGTACAGCTGTTTGCTGGATCACACAGAGGGATTTGATGTTTGTGGGTCTGGCGTGAACCAGAGCAAGTGCCCCAGAGTCAACGAGGGAGCGTATTGCCTGGATGTAGAACAACCTCATGACCTCGAGGCTGGCCCCAACCCTAGGGTTGGCCATGGCACTCAATGCCCTGACCCTCTGCAGAGCCCTCTCTTTAATGTGGTGCACATGTTTCTGGAAGGTGAGGCGCCTGTCAATGTAGATGCCAAGGTACCTATAACTGTGAACCCACTCCAGGTCGTTGCCCAGGACCCACAGCCTCTGACTGGGTACCCTGGTGCGAAGGATCATGGCTTTGGATTTTGCCGCAGATATCTTGAGCCCCAAGTGACGACAAGTGGAAGCCAGCAGATTGAGGTCCTCCTGGGCACGCTGCAAAAGCCGGCGCTTCCTAGGTACGACAAGTGCCAGGTCATCGGCATAGCTGAGGAGGAAGGTGCCTCTGGAGAAAGGCAGGCGCACCAGCTGGTGCATCAGTACATTGAACAGGGTGGGACTAAGCACCCCGCCCTGTGGAGCGCCGTTGTCCAGGGTCCTGAGAGAAGAGGCATGCCCCTGGAGGCGTACCCGGGCCTGCCTGTCCTGGAGATAGGAATGAAGCCATGAAAGCAGCCTGCCTTTAACCCCCCTGCCGGCCAAGAGTGAGAGGATGGCAGGTGCACTGGCTAGCTCAAAAGCTTTCTCTAGGTCAAGATAGACAACAATGTGGGCTTGGGCGTCCGACCCAATGCCAGCCAGTAGAGTGGTAAGGCTTTCGAAAGTGCCCACTCTCTGGTGAAGCCATAGAGGTGTTTATGAGGAGGGCAAAGCTTCCACCTCAGGCGCTCCAACACCATCCTTTCAGACACCTTCGAGATGCAACTGGTGAGGGAGATGGGTCTCACACTGCCAGGATCCCAAGGCTTAGGAATCAGTATGATGTCAGCCTCCTTCCTTCGACAGGAAGTTTGCCAGCTCGCCAAGTCAGGTTGACGACCCCCAGGACAGCTGAATGTCCAGAATGGCCAGACCGAGTGATCATGCAATAGGTGCAGTGTCCCGATGAGATGTGAAGGGTGCCTGAAGCTATTGGTCGGTGAAGTCTTCATCCGTGACGTCCTTAGCCTGGCATGCCGCTTGGATCACCATCATCCTTCTAGGAAGGATGGTGGCTTGGAGGTCCTGGAGATCCTGAGGCAGTTGAGCCATGGCCGCTCTGGAGGTGAAAAGGTCCACCAGACGTTCTGCCTCCATTGCGGGGTCTGGGTGCAACCGAGCCACACTGCGACACTGCCCGGTGGCCAATCGTAACTTGGTCCAAATCTCAGATAAGGTAGAGGAGTACCAGAAGGAGGCACACCACTCGAACCATTTAGCCTGCCGGACCCTGTGTGAGACATGGGGTGCATGCCGCACCATTTCCCTGAGCAGACACATGGATTCAACTGTGGGATTACGCCTGGGCAGCTTGCATACGACATTGATGCAGTGGTTCTGCTCCCTGATGTCCTCATTGTAAAACCACCAGTCACGTTTATATGACCCTCCGCCTGTAATCTTAGGTATGGCTGCCTCAGCTGCACATGTGAAGGCCACCTGCAAGCTTTGAGCTGCCTCATCTGGGTCTTCCGGAAGAGGAGACTCTGCCCACAAGCGCTCAATGACCTCCTGGAAGCACTGCCAGTCGGCCTTTTTTAGATTCCATCTGGGGGTAGGTGTGGGGAGCAGGCACCGCTGGACCATCAGCGTGGTGACCACTGGTGAGACGGGGGTGGACCTCCCATCTCGCACTCGAGAGCAACCGCCTAGAGTTGAGTGTGATGCCCAAGTGGCCACCGTAGTGATGGGTTGGCTCACCATTATTGAGGAGGGCGATCTCAGGGACCTCCTCCAGCACAGCCGCAAGGTGCCTCCCAGCTGCGTTGGTAGGAGAGACAGAAGAAAGTATTGAGTGGTGGGCATTGACATCCCCAGCCACAACAAGACCCTCCCGGCGAGCGAGTGCTGCCACCTCTGAAATGTCAAGGATGTGCCGAGAGCTTCTGTAAATATTGGAAACCACGAGAGGTCCATCCGGTAGGTGTAGGGTGACAGCCTGAACCTCTACGCCCTCCCCACAGTTGATGGGGTCAGTGGAGATTGAATGAGGGATAGTGGTCCTGACGTAGGTCGCCGTGCCCCTGCCAGTCCCTTCCAGGCGCTGAAGGTAGGCCGAGAATCCCGGGATACGTGGCTGCATTTGATGTGACGAATTGTTGTCTCCTGGAACAGGAAAACATCAACCTCATCCTGAACTGCAGCTTCAATCATTAAGTGAATTTTCCGCTGCAGCCCGCAGATTTTCCACTGGAGGATCTTCAAGGGCTGCAGAGGTGGCCCTCTGATTCCATCTCTGCCTGAGACTCGTTGTCCGTTGTTGGCGACTCCGGGGCCTCCTCCATCACGGACTGGAAGGACTCCTGGATGATGGCCTGAAGTTTCATTGAGTCCTTCCTGTCCAGTAGGATCACGCCCAGCATCCATGACAGGAGCTGTCTGCAGGCGCCCCTGTCTTCCGCCTACGGCAGCAGGCGACAGAGGAGTGCTGAGATGACCCCGATGGTTTTCTTCAGTCGATCGGGAAATGATTCGAGTCGGTGCTGGGTCACTGGGTATGTCTGGGTGACTGTTGACAATGCAGCAGCATAAGCTGGGTGCACCCTGGGCCAGGCCTGAGTGGCCATGGGCTTCTGGGTCCCCTGGCCTGGAGCCTCTGCCTGACTCTGGCTGCTCACAGTAGGGGCCTGCCCTTGGGAAGAGGCATGCTGGCGGTATGGCAAGGAATGTTGGTGCCCAGCTGGGACCTGCTGGGAAGTGTGCCTGGCCTGTGGCTGTTTTTCCCATTGATTTTGTCTTTTTGGCCACCTTGCCATCTGACGCCGTAGTTAACCGCGCTGCTGCAAGCCAGTGCGTGCTCCCTGATGCAACTGTCGGGAGCCCAGTGCCGGGAACTCGCTGATATTGCCCTCCTGTGGTATCTGGGGAACCGCGGTCAGAGCCCATACCGACTGTTGCTGGGTGGTTCCAAGGCTGGGTGGCGTCGGGGCTGTCGGGTCGTTCCGATGACGAACCTGCTGCCAGTGCTGCACCATCACAGGACAGCTCCGGTTCCATGCATGGTGCTTCTTTGAGTAGTTGGCACACTTGGGCTCCGGCCGAAGGGCTTTGCCGGTTGGCTGTTTGAGGATGGCAATGCAGTCCTTCGAGTAATGTGCCTTGCTGCACACACCACACTTCTTCTCTCGCTGGCAGGTGGCTGCAATATGATTGAACACCTGAGAGTTGAAGCATTGTACTGGGCCCGACAGGTATGGTCGGGTCTTGAATCTTCCCCAGACCCCAAGGTCCAGGTGCGTGGGAAGTGGACCTTTGTGGTGGATCAGCACCTGGCGGGTGGGCACCTTGTTCACTGTTGCAGTGAGTCGTTCCGCCTTGACAATATTGGGCACTTCCAAAATGGGTTCCAGTGGGAGGGGCACAGGGACGTGTAAGATCACCCCCTTGTACACCTTCTCCGAAGCAACCAGTTCCACCATGCTGGGATGGGTAACAACCAGCCAGTTTAATTCTCCGTAAGAATCCTCGTCCCGAGGAATGACCAGAACCTCGTTCCTGAGAGTGAACTCGCAGTGGAACTTGACGCGGGGTAGACCTTCCAGATACCTTACAAACCCGTAATCCGGAGCCTTGAATTTGTTGAAGGACCTGGTTGCTTGTGCCTGAGCTGAGAGGGAATCCCTCCGTCCACGTGGAGTCAGCCAGTCCCCGTCCACTTTGGAGGCCAGCGCAACTGGTGTAGAGACCTGGGATGGCTCTAAACTTGCCAGTTGTGGAGCTACAGCCTCCTGGCTTCCTTCCACAATCCCTAGGGCTATCTGGGGGGTGCAAGTCGCCTTGGGTAGCGGCTGCCGACGGATCTAGTGGCAGATTGGCAGATACAATAGTCTCTACTGCATCCCTGGCCTTCTTGGTGGGGGCTCCCACCTGCCCCACGTCGTCCTCCAACTCGTCCCCGCATTCCAATGAACGTTTAGGCCGCTCTCCTGGGTCTGTCATGGTGACTGTAGGTGTGGGGACAGAGCCAGCAGCAGAGCTGCTGCCTGTGACCTCACAGCCGCCCACACTGGGTGCAGAGCTGTGAGTCTCAGTGCCCCAATCAGGGCCAGTAGCCACCCGCACCTGGCTCACTGCCCTGAAACACTGAACACAGTCCAAGGACCACTTGGTAATTTATACATGACAAGGGGTTACTAGCCCGTTGCTCCTGGCATTTTAGTCGCCTTTTACTTTTAACATGAGAGAAGAAAACTCCGATGAGTGTGTATACATATATGTGCACATGCATGTGTAGTGTGACCTAAATGTAAGTAGAAGTAGCAAGATATACCTGTTATCTTGCATATTTATGAGACAATGAAAAGACAAACCATACCACGGGCGGGGTTAGAACCCCGCGATCAGAGAGTCTCAAAACTCCAAACCGTCGCGTTAGCCACTGGGCCAGCTAGCCACAATAAAATTCATCCTGCTAGATATATTTATACACCATAGGAAGGTTAGCATAGGCACCACTGTAACCACAAATGCAAGTTTCTACAGGCAAATCTCCACCTAGTGTGGCCGTGACGAAATTCTAGCTCAAGTCTCCTCAAAGCCGTCAACTTGACTCCTATCATATCAAATCATATCACTGGCGGGGTTAGAACCCCCAATCAGAGTCTCAAAACTCCAGACCGTTTTGAGACTCTCTGATCGCGGGTTCTAACCTCGCCCATGGAATGGTTTATTTGCAATCGTGTCATTACGATTTCGTAATTCAATGAAAAGACACCAGCAAGCCTTCGATTGTGATAAACAGTTATAGGTTTCCGTTTCACGTTCATTGCGCATGACTGTAATACCTTCCTAGGTAACTGCTGTTTATCTCTCTACTACCTATTTCCTAATCGTAAACTAATATATATATATATATATATATATATATATATATATATATATATATATATATATATATATATATATATATATATATATATCTATATATATATATATATATGTATATACATATATATATATATATATATATATATATATATATATATATATATATATATATATATATATATATATATATATATATATATATATATGCATATATATATATATATATATATATATATATATATATATATATATATATATATATATATATATATATATATATATATATGCAATAAGATCACAGTAAACAGGTGATTTCAGAATATGCAAAACAACCACTCTGAAAGAATAGAGAAATTCCAAGCGCTTTCGTGACTACTCACATTATCAAGGAACTATGAAAGTAAAGCATCCAAGGAAGCTATATAAGGGGTCTGGTCGGCACCTCACTATCAGATCCCACAACGGTTTAAACACGTGACGCGTGGCGACCCAACTTGGAAAGGTCCTTGGCACAACTCACCCCACAAACTATTCTGCAAGAAACAGAAATTTTCAAAGATTATTTGTCGGTGTATTATTCAAATTCTTCTGTATAATTGTGGGAATTGGGAAGAATTTAATGTGCACTGGACAAATGTCTTTAAAAACTGCGACTCTTAGTCAAACTCCCCTGTGGTGAATTATATGAGACACTCAGGTGGCTCACTTTGCACGTCACATGTTATTGAGATCGAGGTGCCGTTCAGGCTGCCTCCTGGCTTTCGCCCCAGATGCTATAGTTCTGACTGTATGATAATCACAACATGGAAAGCCTCTCTGTTCTTTCAGAGTGGTGACTACTGTATATCTGCTAACTAACATATATATATATATATATATATATATATATATATATAATATAAATATATATATATATATATATATATATATAAATAATATATATATATATATATATATATATATATATATATATATATATATATATATAATATATATATATATATATATATATATATATATATATATATATATATATATATATATATATATATATATATATATATATATATATATATATATATATAATATATATATATATATATATATATATTTTTTTTTGTTTTATCACACTGGCCGATTCCCACCAAGGCAGGGTGGCCCGAAAAAGAAAAACTTTCACCATCATTCACTCCATCACTGTCTTGCCAGAAGGGTGCTTTACACTACAGTTTTTAAACTGCAACATTAACACCCCTCCTTCAGAGTGCAGGCACTGTACTTCCCATCTCCAGGACTCAAGTCCGGCCTGCCGGTTTCCCTGAACCCCTTCATAAATGTTACTTTGCTCACACTCCAACAGCACGTCAAGTATTAAAAACCATTTGTCTCCATTCACTCCTATCAAACACGCTCACGCATGCCTGCTGGAAGTCCAAGCCCCTCGCACACAAAACCTCCTTTACCCCCTCCCTCCAACCTTTCCTAGGCCGACCCCTACCCCGCCTTCCTTCCACTACAGACTGATACACTCTTGAAGTCATTCTGTTTCGCTCCATTCTCTCTACATGTCCGAACCACCTCAACAACCCTTCCTCAGCCCTCTGGACAACAGTTTTGGTAATCCCTCACCTCCACCTAACTTCCAAACTACGAATTCTCTGCATTATATTCACACCACACATTGCCCTCAGACATGACATCTCCACTGCCTCCAGCCTTCTCCTCGCTGCAACATTCATCACCCATGCTTCACACCCATATAAGAGCGTTGGTAAAACTATACTCTCATACATTCCCCTCTTTGCCTCCAAGGACAAAGTTCTTTGTCTCCACAGACTCCTAAGTGCACCACTCACCCTTTTCCCCTCATCAATTCTATGATTCACCTCATCTTTCATAGACCCATCCGCTGACACGTCCACTCCCAAATATCTGAATACATTCACCTCCTCCATACTCTCTCCCTCCAATCTGATATCAATCTTTCATCACCTAATCTTTTTGTTATCCTCATAACCTTACTCTTTCCTGTATTCACTTTTAATTTTCTTCTTTTGCACACCCTACCAAATTCATCCACCAATCTCTGCAACTTCTCTTCAGAATCTCCCAAGAGCACAGTGTCATCAGCAAAGAGCAACTGTGACAACTCCCACTTTATGTGTGATTCTTTATCTTTTAACTCCACGCCTCTTGCCAAGACCCTCGCATTTACTTCTCTTACAACCCCATCTATAAATATATTAAACAACCACGGTGACATCACACATCCTTGTCTAAGGCCTACTTTTACTGGGAAATAATTTCCCTCTTTCCTACATACTCTAACTTGAGCCTCACTATCCTCGTAAAAACTCTTCACTGCTTTCAGTAACCTACCTCCTACACCATACACCTGCAACATCTGCCACATTGCCCCCCTATCCACCCTGTCATACGCCTTTTCCAAATCCATAAATGCCACAAAGACCTCTTTAGCCTTATCTAAATACTGTTCACTTATATGTTTCACTGTAAACACCTGGTCCACACACCCCCTACCTTTCCTAAAGCCTCCTTGTTCATCTGCTATCCTATTCTCCGTCTTACTCTGAATTCTTTCAATAATAACTCTACCATACACTTTACCAGGTATACTCAAAACAGACTTATCCCCCTATAATTTTTGCACTCTCTTTTATCCCCTTTGCCTTTATACAAAGGAGCTATGCATGCTCTCTGCCAATCCCTAGGTACCTTACCCTCTTCCATACATTTATTAAATAATTGCACCAACCACTCCAAAACTATATCCCCACCTGCTTTTAACATTTCTATCTTTATCCCATCCCCGGCTGCCTTACCCCCTTTCATTTTACCTACTGCCTCACGAACTTCCCCCACACTCACAACTGGCTCTTCCTCACTCCTACAAGATGTTATTCCTCCTTGCCCTATACACGAAATCACAGCTTCCCTATCTTCATCAACATTTAACAATTCCTCAAAATATTCCCTCCATCTTCCCAATACCTCTAACTCTCCATTTAATAACTCTCCTCTCCTATTTTTAACTGACAAATCCATTTGTTCTCTAGGCTTTCTTAACTTGTTAATCTCACTCCAAAACTTTTTCTTATTTTCAACAAAATTTGTTGATAACATCTCACCCACTCTCTCATTTGCTCTCTTTTTACATTGCTTCACCACTCTCTTAACTCTCTCTTTTTCTCCATATACTCTTCCCTCCTTGCATCACTTCTACTTTGTAAAAACTTCTCATATGCTAACTTTTTCTCCCTTACTACTCTCTTTACATCATCATTCCACCAATCGCTCCTCTTCCCTCCCGCACCCACTTTCCTGTAACCACAAACTTCTGCTGAACACTCTAACACTACATTTTTAAACCTACCCCATACCTCTTCGACCCCATTGCCTATGCTCTCATTAGCCCATCTATCCTCCAATAGCTGTTTATATCTTACCCTAACTGCCTCCTCTTTTAGTTTATAAACC
The DNA here is from genome assembly GCF_038502225.1 of Cherax quadricarinatus. Lineage (NCBI taxonomy): Eukaryota > Metazoa > Arthropoda > Malacostraca > Decapoda > Parastacidae > Cherax > Cherax quadricarinatus. The sequence goes on along the minus strand of NC_091361.1, from coordinate 6,367,213 downwards.
TTCACCTCTCTCTTCCCTGATGCTTCTATTCTCCTTGTATCCCATCTACCTTTTACTCTCAGTGTAGCTACAACTAGAAAGTGATCTGATATATCTGTGGCCCCTCTATAAACATGTACATCCTGAAGTCTACTCAACAGTCTTTTATCTACCAATACATAATCCAACAAACTACTGTCATTTCGCCCTACATCATATCGTGTATACTTATTTATCCTCTTTTTCTTAAAATATGTATTACCTATAACTAAACCCCTTTCTATACAAAGTTCAATCAAAGGGCTCCCATTATCATTTACACCTGGCACCCCAAACTTACCTACCACACCCTCTCTAAAAGTTTCTCCTACTTTAGCATTCAGAGTCCCCTACCACAATTACTCTCTCACTTGGTTCAAAGGCTCCTATACATTCACTTAACATCTCCCAAAATCTCTCTCTCTCCTCTACATTCCTCTCTTCTCCAGGTGCATACACGCTTATTATGACCCACTTCTCGCATCCAACCTTTACTTTAATCCACATAATTCTTGAATTTACACATTCATATTCTCTTTTCTCCTTCCATAACTGATCATTCAACATTACTGCTACCCCTTCCTTTGCTCTAACTCTCTCAGATACTCCAGATTTAATCCCATTTATTTCCCCCCACCGAAACTCCCCTACCCCCTTCAGCTTTGTTTCGCTTAGGGCCAGGATATCCAACTTCTTTTCATTCATAACATCAACTGCACTACATCCACGCACATTCAAGCATCCCAGTTTTATAAAGTTTTTCTTCTTCTCTTTTTTAGTAAATGTCTACAGGAGAAGGGGTTACTAGCCCACTGCTCCCGGCATTTTAGTCGCCTCATACGGCACGCAAGGCTTACGAAGGAAAGATTCTTTTCCACTTCCCCATGGACAATAGAAAAAATGAGGAAGAACAAGAGCTATTTAGAAAAAGGAGAAAAACCTAGATGTATGTATATATATATGCATGTGCGTGTCTGTGAAGTGTGACCAAAGTGTAAGTAGGAGTAGCAAGATATCCCTGTTATCTAGCGTGTTTATGAGACAGAAAAAGAAACCAGCATTCCTACCATCATGCAAAACAGTTACAGGTTTCTGTTTCACAGTCATCTGGCAGGACGGTAGTACTTCCCTGGGTGGTTGCTGTCTACCAACCTATATATATATATGTATATATATATATATATATATATATATATATATATATTTATATATATATAAATTTATATATATATATATTTATTTTTTTTTTTTTCAACAAACCGGCCGTATCCCACCAAGGCAGGGTGGCCCAAAAAGAAAAACGAAAGTTTCTCTTTTTAAATTTAGTAATTTATACGGGAGAAGGGGTTACTAGCCCCTTGCTCCTGGCATTTTAGTCGCCTCTTACAACACGCATGGCTTACGGAGGAAGAATTCTGTTCCACTTCCCCATGGAGATAAGAGGAAATAAACAACAACAAGAACTAGAAAGAAAATAGAAGAAAACCCAGAGGGATGTGTATATATACATATATATGCTTGTACATGCATGTGTAGTGTGACCTAAGTGTAAGTAGAAGTAGCAAGACATACCTGAAATCTTGCATGTTTATGAGACAGAAAAAAAGGACACCCAACCGTCTACCATCATGTAAAGCAATTACAGGCTTTCGTTTACACTCACTTGGCAGAGCCGGTAGTACCTCCTGGGCGGTTGCTGTCTACCAACCTACTACCTGAATATATATATATATATATATATATATGTATATATATATATATATATACCATATATATATAACCATATATATATATTCTATATATATATATGTATGTATATATATATATATATATATATATATATATATATATATATATATATATAACTATATATATATATATATATATATATATATATATATATATATATATATATATATATATAACGTTAATTTGGTCAATTTAATATTTATGCCCAAAACTTAAGAAACACACAGTAACATTCAATGCAACGAATGACAACACAAAGGGAATAACTTGGTAATATAAAGTGACATATCAATACATGATGTAAACAATTCATGATGTAAATAATGAAAAAGTATTAAATATTATAAAAACCGTAGTAATATCCTTCTGATTTTTTAATTATGCATTCCAGAAAAAAAAATCGTTTCAAATCCGTTGTAACATTGAAACACGTGTTTGCACCGTAAAGCGAACTGCCGTTTTTTGGTGCTAAATTTGATGAACTGTGAATACACAGCGAATTTAATTGTTAACAAATCATAAACCATTTTGATGCAACAATATAACTTGATACATAGAGCTAAAACTCCGGTAAAACTGTTGGCATCGATATAATAAAATAGCTGTATCAAAATACACGCTAATGCAATAAATTTCTTGAATTTTAAACTGCAATGATGCAATTTGGTTTTGCCGTGTTCATCCTGACCATACAGATGAGGCTTGAAGCCGAGTGAACTCAACATTCGTTAGTAGCCACTAGACAGGTGTTAATCAGTAGTTGGTGATGAATTATATTAATTACTATTTATTTGTGAGTAAAAGGAAGATAAACAATGAGGAGGAGCCGAGGAATTGTAGAAATATACATATTATTGTGGGAGCACTTTTGCGTATATTAGTGAGTGAGTGTTGTGAGTGCTCCCAGTGGCTGCCAAGTGACAATTCTGGAGTTGTGAGCCTCACTGAATACTCCTGTTGAGCAAACATTGATTGTTCCTGAATGGCAGACGGAGGCTAGTCATTGTTGAGTGGCAGATCGTGTCTGTTCATGAGCATCCTTCTTATTCTTTCCTAGTAGACAATATATGGATGTTGCTAGTGGTAGACGCTGACCATTCTGAGCAGCAGAGAGAGTGAGTGTTCTTGAGTAGTTGCTAAATATTCCTGAGTGGAATAGGATGACTGAATGGAAATGACTTTGTCAAATGCTAATTAAAGGTTTATGACTACAGACATTGTTTCTGAACTGAGATGACATGTATGGGTGTGTTAGGCGCAGATATCAGTTAAATTTATTAAATGCTCTTGTTGATAAATATTTGGCTTGTTTTGGGAGTAGTGAGTAGTGTGTATGTGGGGGTGCGTGCATAGATGTGCTCGGTATGATACTCTGCAAAAGATCCTTTTCCTTGAGTGAGGTTTGCAGCTCTTGAAAGGATGGAGCACGGCAACTGACCCAGCAGCACAAACTAGTCAGGTCCAACTCACACCCACCCACACCCACTCATGTATTTATCCAATCTATTTTTAAAATTACACAACGTTTTAACCTCTGGAACAGTTTTCGGGAGTTTGTTCCACTCATCCACAACTCTATTACCAAACCAGTGCTTTCCTATATCCTTCCTGAATCTGAACTTTTCCAACTTAAAACCATTGCTGCGAGTCCTGTTTATACAAGGTATTTTTAACATGCTATTTCCATCCTCTTTATTAATTCCTGTTTTCCATTTATACACCTCGATCATATCCCCCTTAATTTTACGCCTTTCTAGAGAGTGCAGATTCAGGGCCTCAGTCTATCCTCATAGGGAAGATTTCTGATACTTGGGATCAACTTTGTCATCCTCCTCTGTACGTTTTCCAGAGCATCTATATCCATTCTGCAATATGGTGAGCAGAACTGTGCAGTATAATTTAGATGAGGCCTAACCAAGGATATATAGAGTTGAAGAACAACCTGAGGACTTCTATTATTTATGCATCTTAATATTCAGCTAAGGATTCTGTTAGCTTTATTGCAAACACTTATGTACAGTTGTCTTGCTTTCATATTACTGCTAACCAGAACTCCTAAATCCTTTTCACAATCAGTAATGTTAAGATATATACATTATTTAATTTATATGTGGCAAGGTTATTTTCCTGTCCAATATTTCGAACTTTGCATTTGTCAATATTAAACTGCATCTGCCACTTCTCCGACCATTGCATCAGTCTATTCAAATCATCCTGGAATGCTCTAGTGTTCTCACTAGAATGAATTGGACGGCCTATTTTGGTGTCATCAGCAAATTTGCTTATGTCACTATTTATTCCCTCATCTATGTCGTATATGTAAATTGTGAACAACAACGGGCCCAACACTGACCCTTGAGGAACTCCGCTTGTGACGTGCCCCCATTCTGATTTCTCCCCATTTATGCAAACTCTCTGCTGCCTATTTGTCAGCCATGCCTCTACCCAGGAAAAAAATTTCTCGTCCTGTCCCGTGTGCCTTAAGTTTCCTCAATAGACTCTGGTGTGGAACTCTATCGAAAGCCTTACTGAAGTCCATATACACAATATCATATTCAATACCATGATCTACCTCCTCAAACACCTTAGTGAAAAAAGTTAGTAAACTCGTAAGACAGGAACGCCCCTTTGTAAAACTGTGTTGAGATTCATTAATCAATTTATGCCTGTCAAGATGGCTACGAATTGATTCGGCAATAATTGATTCCATAAATTTTCCTACTATGGAGTTAAGGCTTATTGGTCTATAGTTCGAAGCTAAGGACCTGTCACCTGCCTTGTAAATAGGTATTACGTTTGCCATTTTCCACTTGTCAGTCACTATGCCAGTTTGTAGTGATATACTGAAAAGATTAGCCAAAGGTTCGCTAAATTCCTCTTTACATTCCTTTAACACCCTTGCAAACAGTTCATCAGGGCCTGGGAATTTGTTAGGTTTTAATTTCTTTATTTGTCTGAGGACCGTGTCACTAGTTACCGCAATCCTGTTCTGCTTAATTTATTATTTTTGGAATTTCGCTAGTATCTTCCTGAGTAAAATCTGAGAGGAATAGGTATTGAAAAGTTCAAAAATTTCTTTATCACTGTTAATCTGACCAGAGTTACTCTTAAGTGGGCCAATCTTGTCCCTAATCTTACTTCTGTATACCTGAAAGAACCCTTTTAGTTTAGTCTTTGAATCCCTTGCGACCTTAGCCTCATAATCCCTTTTTGCTTTTCTTATTCCTTTCTTTATGTCTCTCTTTAATTGAATATATTGATTTCTTAACTGCCCATCCCCTCTTTTGATATGCCTATATATGCCTCTCTTTTGACCAATGAGATGTTTTAATCTACTGTTCATCCATTTGGGATCATTTTTGTTAGATCTAATTTACCTACTCGGAACAAAAGTTGTCTGGGCAGCTAGAACTATGCTCTGAAAAACGTCATATTGGCAACAAGATCACCAACCTGATCCATAGTCAGGACATCCCAATTTAGCCCACCCAGGTAATTTTTCAGTCCCATGAAGTCAGCCAAGCGAAAATCTGGGACAGAGATTTGATTGCAGTTATCTGGGTAATTCCATGATATATTGAAACTAAGTGATTTGTGATCGCTTTCCCCAAGCTCATCATTAACCTCAAGATTATTAATTAGTGAATCTTTGTTGGCAAGAACCAAGTCAAGCAGATTGTTTCCTCTAGTTGGTTCTGTCACAAGATTTGCCATTGCTAGCAACTTTGTTTTGAATCTTGTCTTTTAAACATATCCCTGAGGTATCCCAGTAATAATTGCTGTTTTTAACCTTAATACTGCAGCCTGATTGTTTCCTAAACACCCACCCATACTTCTATAATCTATTAATTTAAATTCCTAGACAAGTCATCAATTACCCTCTCAATCGAACTGGGTAATGCAACCACTCCATCCCCAAAGAATAGGTCCCAGTTATCACTGAATGGAATTGCAAGTTCCTTGCAGTACTTTTCTAGCCAGCAATTTTTACCAATTACCCTAGGCATCCATTCATTGCCTACTCCGCTTCTAGGCAAGATGCTACATATGACTAGGATCCCTCCCTTAGACTTAACTACTTCTATGGCTGATCTGTACTTATCCATCAGCTCCTGTCTCCTGCCCTTCCCAATGTCAATACCCCCAACACTAAGACAGATAATGGGCTTGTTCCCATTACCCGACATAATATTATCCAACCTGCTGACTATGTCACCAATACCAGCTCCTGGAAGGCACATCCTCTGCATGATCTTTCTGTCTCTGTTACAAAAAGCACAGTCCATACTTCTTACCTGAGAATCTCCTACTATTAAAATATTCTTACCTTGATTAGCAAGGGAATCAGAGGTACCTTCAACCTCACTAACCATAGAAGTGCACTCATCCTGAAGAACAGAGAATCGATTTCCTGCCTTCACATCTCTGTTAACCCTCCTTATCTTCCTTCTTCCTGAACTGTGAACCACTTGCCACTTAAAGCGGCTGCCCCTATCACTGCTAGTGACCATTTCCTCCTTACCAGCTAAACCGTTCTCACACTCACTCCCAAACTCATCCAGGCGAAACTTCAGCCTCCTATTTTCCTCCTGAAGAAGTAGAACCTCCTTCTTCAACACCTGAACCTGAGATTCTAAAACACTACAACAAGCCATGGTGCTTGGTAACATCCCACAATAACTCCCAGAGAGCTTATGACAGGTATGACAGTAGGTGACCATTGATCTAAGCGTTCACATAATTTGCAAACAGGAACACCTTTGAATCTATTGCTTTCATCATGTCATTCACATTAACACAGAAACAGCACCAGCCTTAGGACTGACTTTTTTGGTCCGAGCTCGTAATATGGGCCTACTTCTGACACCTTGTCACGTACCATCACTCGTTGTTTCCTTCCTGTATGGTATTCCCTGACTCATTGCAGTGCCTTTCTTTTTATTCCTGGCTGCTCCTATAGCTTTTGCACTAATCTCCTGTGAAAAACTATGTCGAAATCTTTCTAACAGTTCAAGAAAATGCAGACTACCCACCTCTCTCTCTCTCTCTGTCTCTCTGTCTCTCTGTCTCTCTGTCTCTCTGTCTCTCTGTCTCTCTGTCTCTCTGTCTGTCTATCTGTCTCTCTCTACACAGGGTTTGACAAGGTTAAGGATCCCTAGCTTTATTGACAGCTATTTACAGGTTAAGGATTCCTAACTTTATTGGCAAGCTAAGAGCTGTTACCTACATCAGCTCATTTGAAAGCATTTTTATTGTTATGAGACATACAAGTAGGGAACAGGATGAAGTTGGAGCCATCTGTGGGCCAGCATTTTCATTTGATCAACTGACGTTATCTCGTTGACATCATTATGCTGTACGAATGTGTTCCATACTCGAGTCATCCTGGGTATGTATGATCTCAGATGGAGTGATGTTCTGGAGAAGGGTACAGCCAGAGTGAAGTTTGCTTTCTGCCCGTCTTGTGGCATAAAAGCTTGTTTCACGCTGTCCTCGAAGTGGATCCAAGTGTGGTATTTTGACAATATTGGCCTTGTACATAACAGTAAGGCCACCCACATCCCTCCTATGTTGAAGGCTCTGTTGAAATGACAGATCTATCCAGGATGGGATCCAGGCGAGAGATGAGACGTCTTGCTCTGTTCTCTACTCTGTCAAGCAGTCGCAGATGAGAGGGGGGCAGGCAAACCAAGAAGTGGGAGCATACTCAAGGTGTGAGCGTACTTGTGCCTCGTACAGGATCTTGCAACCCCTACTGTCAAGCAGATGCGAGATACGGCGAAGTGCTGTAAGCTTCCTGGCTGCCTTGTTTGCAAGATTTACAACATGGTTCTTCATGCTTAGTTTGGAGTCAAATTTCACCCCAAGGATATCAACTTCTTCTCCAGGTGCCAACATCGTCCCATTCATCCTTACTACTGCACCAGCATTACCATCATGGTGCCTAGAGACGATCATCATTTGCGTTTTCTCAGGTGCAAATGTTACTTGCCATCTATTTCCCCTGCTGATATAGCTCTCAGCTGGTGATTGATGTAGCTTAGAGCAGCTGGCATTTCTTCTCTTGGATAAGTGAATGTCAGTGTACAGTCGTCTGCATATGCATGTGATTCTGGGATGAGATGAAGAAGGTCGTTGAAGTAGACATTCCATAACAGTGGACCCAGCACACTTCCTTGTGGAACGCTTGCCCCAATAGGATGCCTTGCTGATTCCGTTCCATTGAGGACTACACTTAGAGATCTACCATGAAGGTAATCACTGAGGAGACATAGCGTAGAGCCTGCAATTCCCAGTGCTTGAAGTTTTGCTAAGAGGCCCTGGTGCCACACCCTCCGGTCGAAAGCGCCAGCAATGTCCAGTGCTACCACACAGCTGACTTTGGATTCATCCAGTGACTGGTGCCACTTAGTGGAGAGGTTTAACAACAGATCAGCAGCAGAGTAACCTTTCCTGAAGCCATATTGACGATCACAAAGTAGTGAGTGGTAGTCAAAAAAATCTGTCATTTGTCTTGAGATTATTGTCTCAAGGATCTTACCAGTGATTGACAGGAGTGACACTGGTCTGTAGTTGCTGATTTCTGCTCTGCTCTTCTTTTTGTGAACAGGGACTACAATTGCCTCTTTCCATGCACTGTACTAGGCAGTGCTGAAAGATGCGAGTTAGAGGTGCTGCTAGCCTCGTCTGCACATCTTCTCAACAATCTTGGGCTCAACTTGTCTGGGCCCACAGCCTTTCCTGGTCAAGTGATTTAAGAAGGAAATGCACCTCCTCCTGCCTTATTGTCACCACTGACAGTTTTGACACAGTTCTTGCAGCTAGCCAAGGAGGGTCCCTTGCTGGATCAGGAACTTGCATTTTGTAGCAAAGTGTTCAGCAAAGAGGTCCGCCTTCTCTTGACTACTAGTAGAGGTGGTCCCATCCTGTCGATTTAGAGGTGGAATAAGTTCATCAGGCAGATAACCTTGTCTGTCCTTGACCAGGGACCACCAGGTTTTGGAGCCTACCCTACCTGATGCTAACTTTCTTTTAGTGTCCACCTCCCATTTAGCTAATGGCCCACTTTTGAACATCACCCATATGCCTACAGGCTTGCATGTGCAAGTTCCTGTTATAGGTGGTAGGATGTCTCTTATACCTTCGCCATGCTTTGTACTTAGCAGTAGCAGCCTCTCTACAACGAAAGAAACCAAAGCCAAGGCTGATCTGTAGGCTTTGTCACATATTGCCGGTGAGGAATGTGTTCTTGTTGCAGATTAAGGACGTGTCCAGTGAAGGCTTTCACTTGGTTGTCAACATCCCCTGGAGAAGAGCATTCCAGTCGGTGGTGGCGAGCTCAGAGCAAAGGGCTGGCCAATTACCTCTTTCCCATAGCCAGGTTGTGCGTGTGGACTCCTCACCTGTTCTGTTGGGATCTTAAATTGTGGTAAAACAGCCTTGTGGTCAGACGACCCAACGTAGCCGAGGGGTTGACAAGTGACTATGCCTTCTGCCAGATCACTCACTACTGGGTCAAGGGAGGAGCCAGAGATATGAGTAGGGAAATCAACAAAGTTTCTCATGTCAAACACTGCAAGAAGGTCATCAAAGTCCCTCTGTATAAGGTGCTGGTTGAGGTCACCAACAATTATAATATGTTGACAGTTGTGTTGCAGCAGAAGGGAGTCAATATTTTCCATTAGGAAGTTGATAGGGTCTGCATGTTGCCACTGAGGTCTGTACATTGCACATGCTAGTACAGAGGTACTAGTGTTTATACAGAGCTTGAAGAACATCATTTCAAGATGTGTAGGGGTGGCAACATCTATGTGCTGGGCATGAACACTTTTAGAGAAGCACACAGCAACACCACCTCCTTGCCCTCTCTCCCTCTCTCTCTCTCTCCCTCTCTCTCTCTCTCCCTCTCTCTCTCTCTCTCCCTCTCTCTCTCTCTCCCTCTCTCTCTCTCTCTCTCTCTCTCTCTCTCTCTCTCTCTCTCTCTCTCTCTATCTCTCTCTCTCTCACTCTCTCTCTCTTTCTCTCTCTCTCTCTCTCTCTCTCTCTCTCTCTCTCTCTCTCTCTCTCTCTCTCTCTCTCTCTCTCTCTCTCTCTCTCTCTCTCTCTCTCTCTCACACAGGGTTTGACAAGGTTAGGTTAAGGATCCCTAGCTTTATTGACAAACTATTTACACGTTAAGGATTCCTAACTTTATTGGCAATCTAAGAGCTGTTACCTACATCAGCTCATTTAAAGCTTTTTTTATTGTTATGAGACATACAAGTAGGGGAACAGGATGAAGTTGGAGCCATCTGTGGACCAGCATTTTCATTTGATCAACTGACTTTATCTCGTTGACATCATTATGCTGTACGAATGTGTTCCATACTCGAGTCATCCTGGGTATATATGATCTCAGATGGAGTGATGTTCTGGAGAATGGTATAGCCAAAGTGAAGTTCTTTCTTTCTGCACGTCTTGTTGCATAAAAGCTTGTTTCATGCTGTCCTTGCACATAGCAGTAAGGCCACCAACATCCCTTCTGTGTTGAAGGCTCTGCTGAAATGACAGGTTTATCCAGGATGGGTCCAGGCGAGAGATGAGACGTCTTGCTCTGTTCTCTACTCTGTCAAGCAGTCGCAGATGAGAGGAGGAGGGGCAGGCAAATCAAGAAAGTGGAGCGTACTCAAGGTGTGAGCGTACTTGTGCCTCATACAGAATCTTGCAACTCCTACTGTCAAGTAGATGCGAGATACGTCTAAGTGCTGTAAGCTTCCTGGATGCCTTGTTTGCAAGATTTACAACATGGTTCTTCATGGTTAGTTTGGAGTCAAATTTCACCCCAAGGATATCAACTTCTTCTTCAGGTGCCAACACCCTCCCATTCATCCTTACTACTGCACCAGCATTACCATCATGGTGCCTAGAGACCATCATCATTTGCGTTTTCTCAGGTGCAAATGTTACTTGCCATCTATTTCCCCAAGCTGATATAGCTCTTAGCTGGTGATTGATGTAGCTTAGAGCAGCTGGCATTTCTTCTCTTGGATAAGTGAATGTTATTGTACAGTCGTCTGCATATTCATGGGATTCTGGGATGAGATGAAGAAGGTCGTTGATGTAAACCTTCCGTAACAATGGTCCCAGCACGCTTCCTTGTGGAACACTTGCCCCAATAGGATGTCTTGCTGATTCTTTTCAATTGAGAACTACAGTTAGAGATCTACCATGAAGGTAATCACTGAGGAGACATAATGTAGAGCCTGCAATTCCCAGTGCAATTCCCAGGTCTGTAGTCTTTGTCCACCTAGCCTATACTCTGTCTGCGGTCTTCTTTGCCCCTCCCCAATCTTCATGACTTTGCATTTGGCAGGGTTGAATTCGAGAAGCCAGTTTCTGGACCATGTGTCCAGCCTGTCCAGGTCTCTTTGCAGTCCTGCCTCATCCTCATCCAATTTAATTCTACTCATCAACTTCATATCATCTGCGAATAGGGACACTTCAGAGTCTATTCCTTCCATCATGTCATTCGCGTATATCAAAAATAGCAATGGTCCTAGAACTGACCCCTGTAGGACCCCGCTCGTCACAGGCGCCCACTGTGATACCTCTTCACGTACCATGACTCGTTGTTGCCTCCCTGTCAGGTATTCCCTGATCCATAGCAGTGATCTACCTGTTACATATGCCTGATCCTCCAGCTTCTGCACTAATTTCTTGTGAGGAACTGTGTCAAAGGCCTTCCTGCAGTCCAGAAAAATGCAATCAACCCATCCCTCTCTCTCGTGTCTTACTTCTGTTACCTTGTCATAAAACTCCAGAAAGTTTGTGACACAGGATTTGCCTTCCATGAATCCATGGTGGTTTTCATTTATAATCTTATTCCGTTCTAGGTGTTCCACCATTCTCCTCCTGATAATCTTCTCCATGACTTTGCATACTATACATGTCAGAAACACAGGTCTGTAGTTTAGTGCCTCATTTCTGTTTCCTTTCTTAAATATGGGACTACATTTGTCGTCTTCCATATCTCAGGTAGTTGCCCAGTTTCAAGGGATCTGGTTAGGGGCATGCACAGCATCTCTGCTCCTTCTCTAAGGACCCATGGGGAGATGTTGTCCGGTCCCATCGCCTTTGAGGTATCAAGGTCACTTAGCAGCTTCTGCACCTCCTCCTCGGTTGTTCGTATGTCATCCAACACTTGTTGGTATATTCCCTCTTGATGTTCCCTTCCGTGATGTCTTCCCAGAGCCCTTCCTGTCTCTACTGTAAAAAGACCCTTAAATCTCCTGTTTAGCTCCTCACATTTATCCTGATCATTTCTTGTGAGTTCTCCACCTTCTGTCCTCAGCCTGATCACCTGGTCTTTGACTGTTGTCTTCTTCCTGATGTGGCTATACAGCAGTTTCGGGTCAGTCTTGACCTTCGATGCTATGTTATTTTCATACTATTGCTGGGCCTCCCTCCTTACCTGTGCACACTCGTTCCTGGCTCTGCAACAGATCTTCCTATTTTCATGTGTTCTCTGCCTTCTGTACTTTTTCCATTCTCTATTGCACTTTGTTTTTGCCTCCTTACACCGTCGGGTAAACCAGGGGCTCGTTCTGGTCTTCCCATTGTTTCTGTTGCCCTTGGGAATAAACCTTTCCACTGCCTCCTTGCATTTTGTTGTTAAATATTCCATCATTTCATTTACTGGCTTTCCTGCCAGTTTTATGTCCCACGGAACCTCCTGCAGGAAGTTCCTCAAACCTATGTAGTCCCTCTCTTTTATAGTCTGGCTTTTTCCTTTCAACTCCTGTTACTCTCTCCACTTGCAACTCTTTTATGTATTCAAAGCACAGAGCCACGTGGTCACTATTTCCTAGGGGACTCTCATATGTGATGTCCTCAATGTCTGAACTGCCCATAGTGAACACAAGGTCCAATCTTGCTGGTTCGTCCTCCCCTCTCACTCTGGTAGTGTCCTTAACATGTTGGTACATAAGGTTTTCCAGCACCACATCCAACATCTTGGCACTCCATGTTTTGGGACCCCCATTTGGCTCCAGGTTTTCCCAGTCAATCTCCCTGTGGTTGAAATCACCAATAGCCAGCAACTTTGCTCTGCTGGAGTGAGCTCTTCTTGCCACCACAGTAAGTGTGTCCACCATTGCTCTGCTGCTCTCTTCATATTCCTCTCTTGGCCTCCTGCAGTTCTGTGGTGGATTATACATCACTGCAAAGACCACCTTGTGCTCCCCAGGCTGAAGTGTACCTACTATGTAGTCCCTTTCTCCAGTCTCGTCTATGCCTCCCATTTTCTCGAATTTCCATCGGTTTTTTACGAGCAGTACAACTCCTCCTCCACCTCTGCCCCTTCTATCTTTCCTCATGATCTGATATCCTGGTGGGAAGATTGCATCTGTTATTGTCTCAGTGAGTTTAGTTTCTGTAACTGCTATGATGTCTGGGGACTTCTCATTGATTCTTTCTTGCACTCCTCATATTTATTCGTTAATCCATCCGCATTTGTGTGCGAAACCTTCAACTTCTGTTCTAATATTGTAACTGTGGTCCTGGAAGAATACTGGGGTTGGGAGAGCAGGAGCCCTGGTGAGGGGCCTGTGGGGGGTTGCAGTAGGGGTGGAAGAAGAGCTCCTATAAAAGGTTTGCTGTACGGGTAGGGTTCATGTTGCGGGGGGTGAGAACAGAGGGATTGGTGTGTGATTGTTGGTTTAGATTGTTCAGTTGCCTTGGGGGTGTTGTGGTTGGAGTCCTTCTGCAGGTGTTTCTGGGGGGTGTGCTTGCCCTTCCACCTGTGCCTGGGTTTTTCTGCTCTTCTTTGTCATTGCCTCCCATTCCTCCTTTCGTTTTTGCACTCTCTCTTTCAGTATCATCCTTTCTTCCTGTGTTATGTCTCTGTCGAGGTACACACTCTTGAACTCCTGTTTGTCTCTCAGCCGTGCTTTCTCCTGCAGGATCATGATTCGAGTTGATTCTGCCTTGAAAATTTGAGAGGCCGTTTTCTTCTCTTTGTGAACCACCCAATTCTCCGAAAATTTGCCACCTGGGTCATGTCTCCCTCACCTATCACCTTCATGATACCTTCAATCGCTTTTTTCTCCTCCTGTTTTCTTTCATCACAGGTTTCCCCTACAGCTTCCTCTAGCCCATAGACAAAAACTGATCTCTCCCTTTCCTCCTCCCACTGTGAGTCCCATTGCATCCTCTGAGGTGTTTTAGTTCCTTCCTGTGGAGTGTTCCTTCCTTCAATCCCTTCCCTAGCTGTGGCCCCAATGCTCATTGGTTTGTCCTTCCTGCTCACCTGTTCCTGGCCCCCACAAGTGTCTGGTAAAGTTCCTGCATATGTCCTAGTTCCTTCAATGTCTTCCGACCTCTCATACTGCCCTAGTGTGCTTCCTGTCTTTGTTTTGGGCCCGTGTGGGTTTAACAGGACCTTTGCATACAGTTTAGCTTCCATGCTCCCTCCAGACCCTTTGTCTATGTCTGATGCAAATATTCCTGATGCTACTTCTGTATTATCTCTAGGCTGTTTCAGATTTTTCAGCTCCTCTTCTATTCTCTGCATCTTGGCTTCTGCTACTGTGGCATGTTGCTCCCACCTTCTGCTCTCTGCTGCTAACCTCTCCTCCATCTTCCTTGCAAGCTCAGCTGGCCTCCTTCCCAAGTCTTCCTACCTTTTTTGAGCTCTGCCTCCCAATCCTCCCTCCCAGATTCGTCTGTCAGACCCTTGGCTCTCATCCTAGTTCTTGGTCGCCCCATTGCACAAGAGAAGGAAGGGGAAGAGATGGTTACGGTGGGGGAATAGATGGTTAGAGGGAGGGGGATGGATGGTTCTGGGGGAGGGGAAGGATGGTAAGTGGAGGGGGAGAGATGGTTGGGGGAGGGGGATAGATGGTTTGGGGGAGGGGGTTAGATGGTTTGTGGGAGGGAGGTGGCTAGGGGAAGGAGAGAGGTGGTTAGGGGAAGAGGGAGTATGTGTATCTGTCAAGTGAATGTGTGCTTGTGTATATTATGTGTGTATGTGTGGGAGAGTGAGGGATGGGATTAAGGGGGGAGGGGGGATGGGAGAGAAGGATGAGGGTAGAGTGACCCCTAGAAATGGAGGAGCTTTAAGGTTGTGGGTGTGTTTGAATGATGGGATTAGAAGGGGAGGGGGGGTGGGGGAGGAGAAGAGAAGGATGGAAGAGTGAAAGCTTGAAACCCGGGTGCCTTACGTGTGTGTGTGTGTGTGTGTGTGTGTGTGTGTGTGTGTGTGTGTGTGTGTGTGTGTGTGTGTGTGTATCTGTGTGTTTGTACTGCCTAGTAAAGGTGTGTGTATGTGTGTGTGTGGTCTCGCCTAGTATAGGTGTGTCTGTGTGTGTGTGTGTGTGTGTGGGTACTCGCCTGGTTAGGGGCTGTGTGTGTGTATGTGCGTGTGTGTGTGTGTGTGTGTGTGTGTATGTGTGTGTACTCACCTAATTGTGGTTGCAAAGGTCGAGACTCAGCTCCTGTGTGTACTCACCTAGTTGTACTCACCTAGTTGAGGTTTCAGGGGTCGAGTCCAAGATCCTGTTCCCGCCTCTTCACTGGTCGCTACTAGGTCACTCCCCCTGAACCGTGAGTTTTATCATACCTCTGCTTAAAGCTATGTATGGATCCTGCCTCCACTATATCGCTTCCCAAACTATTCCACTTTCTGACTACTCTGTGGCTTAAGAAATTCTTCCTAACATCCCTGTCATTCATATGTGTCTTCAGCTTCCAACTGTGTCCCATTGTTGCTGTGTCCCATCTATGGAACATCCTGTCTTTGTTCACCTTGTCAATTCCTCTCAGTAATTTGTATGTCGTTATCATGTCCCCCCTATCTCTCCTGTCCTCCAGTGTCGTCAGGTTGATTTCCCTTAATCTCTCCTCATAGGACATACCTCTTAGCTCTGGAACTAGTCTTGTTACAAACCTTTGCACTTTCTCTAGTTTCTTTACGTGCTTGGCTAGGTGTGGGTTCCAAACTGGTGCTGCATACTCCAATATGGGCCTAATGTACACGGTGTACAGGGTCCTTGAACGATTCCTTATTAAGATGTCAGAATGCTGTTCTGAGGTATGCTAGGCGCCCATATGCTGCAGCACTTATTTGGTTGATATGCGCTTCAGGAGATGTGCCTGGTGTTATACTCACCCCAAGATCTTCTTCCTTGAGTGAGGTTTGTAGTCTCTGGCCCCCTAGACTGTACTCCGTCTGAGGTCTTCTTTGTCCATCTCCAATCTTCATGACTTTGCACTTGGTGGGGTTGAACTCCAGGAGCCAATTGCTGGACCAGGTCTTCAGCCTGTCCAGATCCCTTTGTAACTCTACCTGGTCATCGATCGAATGAATTCTTCTCATCAACTTCACGTCATCTGCAAACAGGGACACTTCGGAATCTATTCCTTCCGTCATGTCGTTCACAAAAACCAGAAACAGCACTGGTCCTAGGACTGACCCCTGTGGGACCCTGCTGGTCACAGGTGCCCACACTGACACCTCGCCAAGTACCATGACTCGCTTGTGTCTTCCTGACAAGTATTCCCTGATCCATTGTAGTGCCTTCCCTGTTATCCCTGCTTGGTCATCCAGTTTTTGCACTAATCTCTTGTGTGGAACTGTGTCAAACGCCTTCTTGCAGTCCAAGAAAATGCAATCCACCCACCTCTCTCCCTCTTGTCTTACTGCTGTCATAAAGTCATAAAACTCAAGTAGGTTTGTGACAGGATTTCCCATCCCTGAAACCATGTTGGCTGCTGTTGATGAGATCATTCCTTTCTAGGTGATCCACCACTCTTCTCCTGATAATCTTCTCCATGACTTTGCATACTATACATGTCAGTGACACTGGTCTGTAGTTTAGTGCTTCATGTCTGTCTCCTTTTTTAAAGATTGGGACTACATTTGCTGTCTTCCATGCCTCAGGCAATCTCCCTGTTTCGATAGATGTATTGAATATTGTTGCTAGGGGTACACATAGCACCTCTGTTCGATCTCTCAGGACCCATGGAGAGATGTTATTCGGCCCCATTGCCTTTGAGGTATCTAGCTCACTCAGAAGCCTCTTCACTTCTTCCTTGGCTTTGTGAACTGTGTCCAGCACTTGGTGGTGTGCCCCACCTCTCCGTCTTTCTAGAGCCCCTTCTATTTCCTCTGTGAACACTTCTTTAAATCTCTTGTTGAGTTCCTCACATACTTCACGGTCATTTCTTGTTGTCTCTCCTCCTTCCTTCCTTAGCCTGATTATCTGGTCCTTGACTGTTGTTTTCCTCCTCTGTGACTCTGGATCCTGTCTGTATGTGGTCATTTTCTCCCTTGATTTTTCCAGTGGCTCTTGATAGCATTGTTGTGCATGGTGTGTGTGTGTGTGTGAGGGAGAGACGGTTACGGGGGGTAGGTGAGGGGTAGTTGTGGTAGAAAGATCCGTTATACCTCTCTGTCGTGTAGGCTCAAATTTAGTCCCAGCTGTCTTTCCTAGTATTGCTACTCTCTCCACTGTGTGTGTGCGCGCGCGCGCGCGCGCGCGTGTGTGTGTGTGTGTGTGTGTGTGTGTGTGTGTGTGTGTGTGTGTGTGTGTGTGTGTGTGTGTGTGTGTGTGTGTGTGTGTGTGTGTGTGTGTGTGTGTGTGTGTGTGTGCCCCCACTTCTAAGCATTCATACTGCTAATAAATACCAGTAGTAATACCAGTGCGTGTATGTGTGTCTGTGTGTGTGTGTGTACTCACCTAATTGTACTCACCTAATTGTACTCACCTAATTGTAGATGCAGGGGTCGAGACTCAGCTTCTGGCCCCGCCTCTTCACTGAATGCTACTAGGTCCTCTCTCTCCCTGCTCCATGAGCTTTATCATACCTCGTCTTAAAGGTATGGTGTGTGTGTGTGTGTGTGTGTGTGTGTGTGTTTGGGTGTGTGTATGTGTGTGTGTATGTGTGTGTATGTTTATTTGCGTGTGTGTGTGCTAGAGTCAATGTCCACTACTTTCATGTTTCTGATGCTATAGTATAGTACCTGGCTCTCTCCATCGTCCTTTCAGGATTGGTCAGGAACCTCTCGGAAGGGCTTGATGTATTTTTTAATTTCCTATGCAGGAGCTTACAAAGTTGAAGAAGTCTGGTGTTGAGTAAGTCAACAGTCTAGTGTGTGCTCCTGAGAAGGGGCTGTGTCTCTGGCTTTAAACTGTGTTGACTCTGGTCTTGTCATCACATACTGTATTGACTCTCTAGCCTTGCTTCGTCTCTCCCTTATCCCTCCACCTGCTCAAATAGAGTTGTTTCCTTCAGTATTAATAACAATTACCATGTGAAGCACACATCAAGGAAGCTTTTAGCATTCTACTAACATCGTTTCCTATACCCTCAATTGCTGAACGAGTCGGTGTCTAGTCTGGATAAAATATTGCATATTATATATACCTTCTTCTAACATAGATACACACACACACACACACACACAAACACACACACACACACACACACACACACCCACACACACACACACACACACACACACACACACACACACACATACACACACACACACACACACACACACAGGAAGGATAAACCAAGAAGCATAGGGGCCATAACTAGGGAAGGGACTGAAGGAAGGAACACTCCACGGGAAGGAACTAAAACACATCAGAGGATGCAATGGGAGTCACAGTGGGAGGTGGAAAGGGAGAGATCCGTGTTTGTCTATGGGCTAGAAGAAGCGGAAGGGGAAGGGGAAACTTATGATGAAAGAAAGCAGGAGGAGAAAAAAGCGATTGAAGATATCATGAAGGTGATAGGCGAGGGGGACATGACCCAGGTGGCAAATTTTCGGAGAATTGGGTGGTTCACAAAGAAAAGGAATCGGCCTCTCAAAGTAATTTTCAAGGCAGAATCAACCCGAACCATGATCCTGCAGGAGAAAGCACGGCTGAGAGGCAAGAAGGAGTTCCGGAGTGTTGTACCTCGACCGAGACAGAACACAGGACGAAAGGAAGACAATGAAAGAGAGAGTTCAGAAACGAAAGGAGAAATGGGAGGAAATGAAAAAGGAGAGCAGAATAACCCAGGATCAAATGGAAGGACAAGCACACCCCCCAGAAACACCTGCAGAAGGACTCCAGCCACGACACCCCCAAGGCAACTGAACAATGCAAACCAACCATCACACACCGATCCCTCTGTTCCCACCCCCTGCACCACAGTTACAGTATTAGAACAGAAGTTGAAAGTTTGGTACACAAATGCAGATGGATTAACGAATAAACATGAGGAATGGCAAGAAAGAATCAATGAGAAGTCCCCAGACATTATAGCAGTTACACAAACAAAACTCACGGAGACAATAACAGATGCAATCTTCCCACCAGGATACCAGATCATGAGGAAAGATAGAAGGGGCAGAGGGGGAGGTGGGGTTGCCCTGCTCGTAAAAAACAGATGGAAATTCGAGAAAATGGAAGGCATAGATGAGACGGGAGAAAGAGACTACATAGTAGGTACACTTCAGTCTGGGGAACACAAAGTGGTCATTGCAGTGATGTATAATCCACCACAGAACTGCAGGAGGCCAAGAGAGGAATATGAAGAGAGCAACAGAGCAATGGTGGACACACTTGCTGAGGTGGCAAGAAGAGCTCACTCCAGCAGAGCAAAGTTGCTGGTTATGGGGGATTTCAACCACAGGGAGATTGACTGGGAAAACCTGGAGCCACATGGGGGTCCCGAAACATGGAGAGCCAGGATGTTGGACGTGGTGCTGGAAAACCTCATGCACCAACATGTTAAGGACACTACCAGAGTGAGAGGGGAGGATGAACCAGCAAGATTGGACCTTGTGTTCACCCTGGGCAGCTCAGACATTGAGGACATCAAGTATGAGAGTCCCCTAGGAGATAGCGACCACGTGGTTCTGTGCTTTGAATACATAGTAGAGCTGCAAGTGGAGAGAATAACAGGAGTTGAATGGGAAAAGCCTGAATATAAAAGAGGGGACTACATAGGGTTGAAGAACTTCCTGCGGGAGGTCCAGTGGGACAGAGAACTGGCAGGAAAACCAGTAAATGATATGATGGAATATGTAACACAAAATGCAAGGAGGCAGTGGAAAGGGTTATTCCCAAGGGCAACAGTAACAACGGGAAGACCAGAACGAGCCCCTGGTTTACCCGACGGTGTAAGGAGGCAAAAACAAAGTGCAATAGAGAATGGGAAAAAGTACAGAAGGCAGAGAACACACGAAAATAGGGAGATCAGTCGCAGAGCCAGGAATGAGTATGCACAGGTACGGAGGGAGGCCCAGTGACAGTATGAAAATGACATAGCATCGAGAATCAAGACTGACCTGAAGCTGTTGTATAGCCACATCAGGAGGAAGACAACAGTCAAAGACCAGGTGATCAGATTAAGGACAGAAGGTGGAGAACTCACAAGAAATGATCAGGAGGTATGTGAGGAGTTGAACAGGAGATTTAAGGAAGTTTTTACAGTAGAGACAGGAAGGGCTGTGGGAAGACAGCACAGAAGGGAACATCAAGAGGGAATATACCAACAAGTGTTGGATGACATACGAACAACTGAGGAGGAGGTGAAGAAGCTCCTAAGTGACCTTGACACCTCAAAGGCGATGGGACCGGACAACATCTCCCCATGGGTCCTTAGAGGAGCAAAGATGCTGTGCGTGCCTCTAACCACAATCGTCAACACATCCCTTGAAACTGGGCAACTACCTGAGAAATGGAAGACAGCTAATGTAGTCCCCATATTTAAGAAAGGAAACAGAAATGAGGCACTAAACTACAGACCTGTGTCTCTGACATGTATTGTGTGCAAAGTCATGGAGAAGATTATCAGGAGGAGAGTGGTCAAACACCTGGAAAGGAACAAGATTATAAATGAAAACCAGCATGGGTTCATGGAAGGCAAATCGTGTATCACAAACCTCCTGGAGTTTTATGACAAGGTAACAGAAGTAAGACACGAGAGAGAGGGGTGGGTAGATTGCGTTTTCCTAGACTGCAGGAAGGCCTTTGACAGTTCCCCACAAGAGATTAGTGCAGAAGCTGGAGGATCAGGCGCATGTAACAGGGAGGGCACTGCAATGGATCAGGAAATACCTGACAGGGAGGCAGCAACGAGTCATGGTACGTGAAGAGGTATCACAGTGGGCGCCTGTGATGAGCGGGGTCCCACAGGGGTCAGTTCTAGGACCAGTGCTATTTTTGATATATGTGAACGACATGATGGAAGGAATAGTCTCTGAAGTGTCCCTGTTCGCAGATGATGTGAAGTTGATGAGAAGAATTAAATCGGATGAGGATGAGGCAGGACTGCAAAGAGACCTGGACAGGCTGGACATGTGGTCCAGTAACTGGCTTCTCGAATTCAATCCAGCCAAATGCAAAGTCATGAAGATTGGGGAGGGGCAAAGAAGACCGCAGACAGAGTATAGGCTAGGTGGACAAAGACTACAGGCCTCACTCAGGGAGAAAGACCTTGGGGTGACCATAACACCGAGCACATCACCGGAGGCACACATCAACCAAATAACTGCTGCAGCATACGGGCGCCTGGCAAACCTGAGAATAGTGTTCCGATACCTTAATAGGGAATCGTTCAAGACACTGTACACTGTGTATGTTAGGCCCATACTGGAGTATGCAGCACCAGTCTGGAACCCACACACACACACACACACACACACACACACACACACACACACACACACACACACACACACACACACACACACACAGTCAGTCAGCAGACGTGGGTCACAAGGCTCCGAGAACTTTAGTGGTTTTTAAGGCGTGCAACAACTGCTAGCAGTAATCAGTGGTAGTGACAACGTCAGTGAACAATCCTACGAGTGATAACCAGAGTTATTAGTTAAAAAAAGTCGAGAGGAAGCCTGAAATCTTTAATATTTCAAAGTGTCAAACCGTTAGTGGATAGTAGGCTTCTGTTGCTACACAGATTCAAATATACAAAGATTCAAGTGAGTGTGGAAGCGGGTGTTCAAGAATTTCGAGAGATTGGATAACAAGTGAAATGTGGGGCACCATACAGTGAGAGTGAAAAAGTTAATAAGCAAAAGTAGAAAGGAAAAATATAATATATAACAAGGGAAGGTGGCATTAGGCCTGCTGAAACAGTGACGTCACAACAGTTGTGTGACATTATACATATAAAGTGTAACACCGAATGTGAAGCGTATTCCAATATAAGTGAAGTGTATTCTATCATAAGTGACATTGAGGGACGCGGGATGCATGAGCATATACGGTTATAAAGATCACGGGTGAAGAATTTTCAAAATAGTGATAGAAGGCGTGTGTACGACAACGACTACGTCATCAGCATCTGGCAACTTGTCATCGCATCACTGCCAGCTTAAGTATCACTCACCTGTTGGGGTTGTTTTGGGGGTTCTGAATCCTGGCCTTGCGTCACTGTTAGATACTGGTCACTCACTCCTGCAAGCTATTACCAGAATTAGAGCAGAAATAGCATAGATAAGGTGAAGATAGTGTTGACTAGCGAGGAGCAGCCTAGCGAGGGGAAGCCTAGTGAGGGTGACGTCAGACACTCCTAGAAGCTCAGACAAGCTAAATTTTACAACCTAATTACTTTCTGTGTTTTATAAGTAGAAGTGATAAGTGCTAGAATCACTGTTGGTAGTTTTAGAAATACGGGTATTACTACTGATATTTATTAGCAGTATGAATACTTAGAAGTGGGGGCACACATACACACGAGCATACACACACACACACACACACACACACACACACACACACACACACACACACACACACATTCACACACACACACACACACACACACACACACATGCACACACACATAAACACACACACACACACACACACACACACACACACACACACACACACCCATATACAGGATTTCACACCTTCCTGTGAAGTGATCCTCTAACCCTTCCTTCCCCCCCCCGCCTCCCTCTCCCCTCCTCTCTCTTCCTCTCTCTCTCTCTCTCTCTCTCTCTCTCTCTCTCTCTCTCTCTCTCTCTCTCTCTCTCTCTCTCTCTCTCTCTCTCTCTCTCTCTCATCCTCTCTTCCTCTCCCTCTTCCTCTCTCTCTTCCTCTCACTCTCTCTCTCTTCCTCTCTCTTCCTCTCTCTCCCTCTCCCTCCCTTTCCCCCTCTCTCTCCCCCTCTCTCTCTTCCTCTCTTTCTCTCTCTCTTCCTATTCTCTCTCTCTCCCTCTCTTCCCTTGTCACTCCCCCCTCTCTCTCTCACTTTCTCCCTTTTTTCCCCTCCTTCTACCCTCCCCTTCTCTCTCTTTCTCCCTCTCTCTCACTCTCTCCCCCTTTTTTCTTTTTCACTTTCTCTTTTAGTAAAAAAAAAAAAAAAAAAAAAAAAAAAAAAAAAAAAAAAAATGGTAGGGACTCGCAGGAATCAGGGATCAGATGACAATGATACTGGTAGGGAGGAATGGATGGAGGAGCAGTGGAAAAGGATAGAACAAGAATGGGAGAGAAAATTAGGAGAGCTTTCTGAAAAAATGGAGAAAGAGCTCTCTGTGAAATGGGAAAAGAGGTTGGAGAAGGAGACGAAGAATTGGGAGGCACAAGTCGAAACTGCAGTAGCCAGGGTAAAGGTCCTAGAATTTGAGGTAAACAGGCTGAAGCAAGTCTCAGGGGTAGTGACCAGAGAAGACACACCATACGAAGCTGAGAGGCTGAACAGGAAGGAAGGAGATATGAAATATGCTAAGGTCCTATCAGCCTGCAAAGAAGGGCCAGGGAGTGGAAGGGAAGAGCAGATGGGTGCAGATGGAGAGGGAGATAAGTCGAATGCTGAGGCACAACCATGCTACCAAGAGCCACTGGAAAAATCAAGGGAGAAAATGGCCACATACAGACAGGATCCAGAGTCACAGAGGGAGAGGCAATGGGAGGAGGAAAGGGCAAAATCAGTGTTTATCCATGGGCTTCGGGAGAGAGAGGAAAGGACACACACTGAAAGACGGCAGGAAGAAAGAAAGGAGATTGAGAAAATCATCACGGAAATAGGGGGAGAAGACATGGACGAGATTGTAAATTTTCAGAGAATAGGGGGGTACTTGAAGGGGAGAAACCGACCGATCAAGCTGATTCTCAGGACAGAAACAGTGCGGAACAGGATCCTCCAAGAAAAACCACGGTTGAGAAGCTCGGAAGAGTACAAGAAGGTGTTCCTAGACAGAGACAGAACACAAAAAGAGAGACAGCAGCTGAGGGAGAGGACAAAAAAGCGAAAGGAGCTAGGAAAGGAGACAAGGATGGAACCAGCAGAGGTCAGTCAGAGCAGAACAGAGCAGCAAGAGCAAGCACACACACAACTATCCTCAGAACCCCACAACCTATCACACCATCCCAACACACAATACAATCCATACCCACAGCTTCCACCCAACCCCCAACCATAGAATCCCACAGTATACTACCAGGTCTCCCACCCCCACAGGCTCCCCAAACCACAGTGTTGGAAAGGAAACTGAAGGTATGGTACACAAACGCTGATGGAATAACAAACAAGTGGGAGGAGTGGCACGAAAGAGTCAAAGAGGCATCACCAGACATCATAGCAATCACAGAAACCAAACTTACAGGTATGATAACAGATGCTATCTTCCCAACGGGATACCAGATCCTGAGGAAAGACAGAAGGAACAGGGGGGGGGGGAGGAGTGGCATTGCTGATCAAACACCGATGGAATTTTGATGAGCTGGAGAGAGGAGACAGCGGAGAAGAAAGTGATTGTATAGCGGGAACGCTTCACTCTGGAGATCCCAAGGTGATAATTGCAGTGATGTATTACCCACCACAGAACAGCAGGAGGCCAAGGCAAGAGTATGACGAGAGCAATAGAGCGATGGTTGACACACTGGCTGCAGTGGCCAGAAGAGCTCATACATGTAGGGCAAAGCTCCTGATCATGGGCGACTTTAACCACAAGGAGATCGAATGGGAGAACTTGGAGCCACATGGGGGCCAAGATACATGGAGGGCTAAGATGATGGAGGTGGTACTGGAAAACTTCATGTACCAACACGTAAGGGACACTACAAGAGAGAGAGGAGAGGATGAACCAGCAAGACTGGACTTAGTATTCACCTTGAGTAGTGCAGATATTGAGGACATCACATATGAAAGACCCCTTGGGGCCAGCGATCATGTGGTTTTGAGCTTCGAATACACAGTAGAGCTACAAGTGGAGGGGGAAGCAGGAAGGCCAGGACGAATGAAACCAAACTACAGGAAAGGGGACTACACAGGAATGAGGAACTTCCTGAATGAGGTTCAGTGGGACAGAGAACTGGCAGGGAAACCAGTTAATGAGATGATGGAATATGTAGTCACAATGTGCAAGGAGGCTGAGGAGAGGTTTGTACCCAAGGGTAACAGGAATAATGAAAAAGCCAGGATGAGCCCATGGTTCACTCAAAGATGCAAGGAGGCAAAAACCAAGTGTGCTAGGGAATGGAAGAAATATAGAAGGCAAAGGACCCAGGAGAATAAGGAGAGCAGTCGTAGAGCCAGAAACGAATATGCACAGATAAGAAGGGAGGCCCAACGTCAATATGAAAACGACATAGCAGCAAAAGCCAAATCTGACCCGAAGCTGTTATACAGCCACATCAGGAAGAAAACAACCGTCAAAGACCAGGTAATCAGGCTAAGGAAGGAAGGAGGAGAGACAACAAGAAATGACAGTGAAGTATGTGAGGAACTCAACAAGAGATTCAAAGAAGTGTTCACAGAGGAGACAGAAGGGGCTCCAGAAAGACGGAGAGGTGGGGTACACCACCATGTGCTGGACACAGTACACACAACCGAGGAAGAAGTGAAGAGGCTTCTGAGTGAGCTAGATACCTCAAAGGCAATGGGGCCAGATAACATCTCTCCATGGGTCCTGAGAGAGGGAGCAGAGGTGCTATGTGTACCCCTAACAACAATATTCAATACATCTATCGAAACAGGGAGATTGCCTGAGGCATGGAAGACAGCAAATGTGGTACCAATCTTTAAAAAAGGAGACAGACATGAAGCACTAAACTACAGACCAGTGTCAATGACATGTATAGCATGCAAAATCATGGAAAAGATTGTCAGGAGAAGAATGGTGGAACATCTAGAAAGGAATGATCTCATCACCAGCAGACAACATGGTTTCAGAGACGGGAAATCCTGTGTCACAAACCTACTGGAGTTCTATGACATGGTGACAGCAGTAAGAGAAGAGAGAGAGGGGTGGGTGGATTGCATTTTCTTAGACTGCAAGAAGGCGTTTGACACAGTACCACACAAGAGATTAGTGCAAAAACTGGAGGACCAAGCAGGAATAACAGGGAAGGCACTGCAATGGATCAGGGAATACTTGTCAGGAAGACAGCAGAGAGTAATGGTACGAGGCGAGGTGTCAGAGTGGGCACCTGTGACCAGTGGGGTCCCACAGGGGTCAGTCCTAGGACCAGTGCTGTTTCTGGTATTTGTGAACGACATGACGGAAGGAATAAACTCCGAGGTGTCACTGTTTGCAGATGACGTGAAGTTGATGAGAAGAGTTCATTCGATCGAAGACCAGGCAGAAATACAAAGGGATCTGGACAGGCTGCAGACCTGGTCCAGCAACTGGCTCCTGGAGTTCAATCCCACCAAGTGCAAAGTCATGAGGATTGGGGAAGGGCAAAGAAGACCGCAGATGGAGTACAGTCTAGGGGGTCAGAGACTACAAACATCACTCAAGGAAAAAGATCTTGGGGTGAGTATAACACCAGGCACATCTCCTGAAGCGCACATCAACCAAATAACTGCTGCAGCATATGGGCGCCTGGCAAACCTCAGAACAGCATTCCGACATCTTAATAAGGAATCGTTCAGGACCCTATACACCGTGTACGTTAGGCCCATATTGGAGTATGCGGCACCAGTTTGGAACCCACACCTAGCCAAGCATGTAAAGAAACTAGAGAAAGTGCAAAGGTTTGCAACAAGACTAGTCCCAGAGCTAAGAGGTATGTCCTATGAGGAGAGGTTAAGGGAAATCAACCTGACGACACTGGAGGACAGGAGAGATAGGGGGGACATGATAACGACTTACAAAATACTGAGAGGAATTGACAAGGTGGACAAAGACAGGATGTTCCAGAGACTGGACACAGTAACAAGGGGACACAGTTGGAAGTTGAAGACACAGATGAATCAAAGGGATGTTAGGAAGTATTTCTTCAGCCACAGAGTAGTCAGTAAGTGGAATAGTTTGGGAAGCGATGTAGTGGAGTCAGGATCCATACATAGCTTTAAGCAGAGGTACGATAAAGCTCATGGTTCAGGGAGAGTGACCTAGTAGCGACCAGTGAAGAGGCGGGGCCAGGAGCTTGGACTCGACCCCTGCAACCTCAACTAGGTGAGTACAACTAGGTGAGTACACACACACACACACACACACACACACACACACACACACACACGCGCGCGCGCGCGCGCGCAAGTGTTGTATGACAAACGAACAACCGAGGAGGAGGTGCGGAAGCTGCTAAGTGACCTTGATACCTCAAAGGCGATGGGACCGGACAACATCTCCCCGTGGGTCCTTAGAGAAGGAGCAGAGATGCTGTGTATGTCCCTAACCACAATCTTCAATACATCCCTTGAAACTGGGCAACTACCGGAGATATGGAAGACAGCAAATGTAGTCCCCATATTTAAGAAAGGAGAAAGAACCGAGGCACTAAATTACAGACCTGTGTCTCTGACATGTATAGTATGCAAAGTCATGGAGAAGATTATCAGGAGGAGAATGGTGGAACACCTGGAACGGAATAAGATTATAAATGAAAACCAGCATGGATTCATGGAAGGCAAATCCTGTGTCACAAACCTTCTAGAGTTTTATGACAAGGTAAAAGAAGAAAGACACGAGAGAGAGGGGTGGGTTGATTGCATTTTCCTGGACTGCAGGAGGGCCTTTGACACAGTTCCTCACAAGAGATTAGTGCAGAAGCTGGAGGATAAGGCGCATATAACAGGGAGGGCACTGCAATGGATCAGGGAATACCTGACAGGGAGGCAACAACGAGTCATGGTACGTGATGAGGTATCACAGTGGGCGCCTGTGACGAGCGGGGTCCCACAGGGGTCAGTTCTAGGACCAGTGCTATTTTTGATATATGCGGACGACATGATGGAAGGAATAGACTCTGAAGTGTCCCTATTCGCAGATGATGTGAAGTTGATGAGAAGAATTAAATCGGATAAGGATGAGGCAGGACTGCAAAGAGACCTGTACAGGCTGGACACGTGGTCCAGAAACTGGCTTCTCGAATTCAACCCTGCCAAATGCAAAGTCATGAAGATTGGGGAGGGGCAAAGAAGACCGCAGACAGAGTATAGGCTAGGTGGGCAAAGACTACAGACCTCACTCAGGGAGAAAGATCTTGGGGTGACCATAACACCGAGCACGTCACCGGAGGCACACATCAACCAAACTAGCATACTGCAAACCTGTTCCGATATGTCGTTCAGACACTGTATACCATTTACGTTAGGCCCATACTGGAGTATGCGGCACCAGTCTGGAACCCACACCTGGTCAAGCACGTCAAGAAGTTAGAGAAAGTACAAAGGTTTGTAACAAGGCTAGTTGTAGAGCTCAGGGGAATGTCGTACGAGGAAAGGTTGAGGGGAAATCGGACTGACGACACTGGAGGACAGAAGGGTCAGGGGAGACATGATAACGGCATACAAGATACTGCGGGGAATAGACAAGGTGGACAGAGACAGGATGTTCCAGAGAGGGGACACAGAAACAAGGGGTCACAACTGGAAGCTGAAGACTCAGACGAGTCACAGGGACGTTAGGAAGTATTTCTTCAGTCATAGAGTTGTCAGGAAGTGGAATAGTCTAGAAAGTGAAGTAGTGGAGGCGGGAACCATACATAGTTTTAAGGCGAGGTATGATAAAGCTCATGGAGCAGGGAGAGAGAGGACCTAGTAGCAATCAGTGAATTCGCGGGGCCAGGAGCTATGACTCGACCCCTGCAACCACAAATAGGTGAGTACAAACACACACACACACACATACACACACACACACACACACACGCACACACACACACACATTCACACACACACACACACACACACACACACACACACACACACACACACACACACACACACACACACACACACACACACACACAGATGAGGATCATGAGTCAAAGGGATGTTAGGAAGTATTTCTTCAGTCATAGAGTTGTCAGGCAGTTGTATAGCCTAGAAAGTGACGTAGTGGAGGCGGGAACCATACATAGTTTTAAGACGAGGTTTGATAAAGCTCATGGAGCAGGGATAGAGAGGGCCCAGTAGCAACCAGTGAAGAGGCGGGGCCAGGAGCTAAGACTCGACCCATGCAACCACAAATAGGTGAGTACACACACACAAACAAACAAGCACACACACACACACACACACACACACACACACACACACACACAAACAAACACACACACACACTCTCTCTCTCAACTCAGTAAACTGCAGAGAGCTGTCTATACACAGGCCGGCTAAGGAACGGAAGGTGTCGGCCACTAGTAAGCTACATTATCAGAAAGTTACTATTCCTATCTAGGAAATCCAAGAAGCACAGAAATGGGAAATCGAAAGGTAGTTAACATAAGAACATAAGAAAGAAGGAACACTGCAGCAGGCCTTCTGGCCCATTCGAGGCAGGCTCAATTTTCCTTCCAGCTTAAGCCAACGCATTAACCTAGTCAGGTCAGGTCACATTCACTTAAAGAAGGAGCACGGCATCTGACCTATTATCACAAGCTAGTCAGGTCCAACTCACACCCACCAACACCCACTCATGTATATATCTAAGCTATTTTTAAAACTGCACAACGTCTTAGTGTCTGTGACGGTATTCGGGAGTTTTTCCACTCATCTACAACTCTATTGCCAAACCAGTGCTTTCCTGTATCCTTCCTGAATCTGAATCTTCCCAAATTAAAGCCATTGCTGCAAGTCATGTCTAAGCTAGATATTTTCAGCAAGCTATTTACATTCCCTTTATTTATTTCTGTTTTCCATTTATTCACCTCTATCATATCCCTAATTCTATGTTTTTCTAGAGAGTGCAGATTCAAGGTCCTCAGTCTGCCCTCATAGGGAAGATTTCTGATAAATGGGATCAACTTTGTCATCCTCCTTTGTACGTTTCCCAGTGCATTTATATCTGTTCTGTAATACGGTGACCAAAACTGTGCAGTATAATCTAATTGAGGCCTAAGTAAATATATATAGAGTTGAGGACCTCTATAAATTATAAGTCTTGCTATAAAGCCAAGGATTTTGCTAGCTGTATTGCAAACACTTATGCACTGTTGTCTTGGTTTCAGATTATTGTTAACCAGAACTCCTAAATCCTTTTCACATTTAGATCTATATTATTTTGTTAATATGTGGCAATGTTATTTTCCTGTCCAATATTTAGAGCTTTGCATTTGTCTATATTAAACTGCATCTGCCACTTTTCCGACCACTGCATCAGTCTATTCGAATTATCCTGTGTTCTAATGTCCTCATTAGAATGAACTAAACAGCCTATACTGGTGTCATCAGTAAATTTACTGATATTGCTATTTATTCCCTCATCTATGTCGTTTATGTAAATTTTGAGCAACAAGGGGCCCAACACTGACCCCTGTGGAACACCGATTGTGATGTGTTCCCATTTTCATTTCTCCCCATTTAAAAACATATGAATTCCAA
This sequence comes from Cherax quadricarinatus, assembly GCF_038502225.1. Classification (NCBI taxonomy): domain Eukaryota; kingdom Metazoa; phylum Arthropoda; class Malacostraca; order Decapoda; family Parastacidae; genus Cherax; species Cherax quadricarinatus. The sequence goes on along the minus strand of NC_091361.1, from coordinate 6,336,667 downwards.
ATCAACATGAATCACATCAATTTATTTTATTAAAAAAATGTGCTCCTAATTGTTAGCCTACATTCTTATT
>NC_091361.1:6309097-6331597 GCF_038502225.1 Cherax quadricarinatus | reverse complement strand
GAACGAGGAGAATAAATTATGGAAGGCAAGACCCAAAAATAAATTTAAGAGGTATGATAAAGTTCTCGAAGCCAGGCGAAAGTGAAGCTAATGGAAACGAGCGAAGAGGAGAGGCTCGGAGTCGAGACTCCACCAATGCAACTTGTTTTCTACGGCAGATACGTATAAAACTGGGATGGATGGAAGGAGGGGAAGGGGTAGACCTAAGAAAGGTTGGAAGGAAGGATATAGGAGGTTTTCAGTATAAAGGACTTGGACATCCAAGGGTCTTGTGTAACCTTGTTAGGTAGGGATGGAGACAAGTGGGTTTTATTATTTGACGTGGTATTGGATGGTGAGTAACTTAACATTTATAAAGCGATTTAGGGAAACCAATTAGCCGGAATTTAGTTCTGGAGGTGAGCAGTACAGTGCATATATTCGGAAAAAGGTATGAAGGTTTTTGCTGTGTGTAGGGTCGTCTTAACTTTAAAGTTAGCACATATCTGGCAGGAAAAGGAATGACTGAGTGACAGTGAAAGTGTTTTCTTCTTTCTCGGGTTAGCTTACCTGGGTGGCAGACACCTGAAGTGTTAATTTTTTCAGTACTAGTGTTTAAAGAGTTCATATATTTCTTATATATTTTCAGTAAAAGTTTAATTTTCAATTAAGAGTTTTTTTCATTTTTTTTTTCAATTTATATGATGTGCAAAGTATATTTTATATACACGTATTAGGATTATCTGATTAGTGTGCGAAGCTGAAGTTATTGAAGATATTTAGACCTGTTAAACGTTTCTATTATACGGAGAAATAAATGAGAAATTTCACCGAATTGAGTTTTATGTTTTTGTGACTTTCATGTTATTATAGATGAAATGGAAAGTTAAAATTTTGCAGTTATGCGAGAACTGTAAGTTTTGATACTTAGTGCTGTTGGTCATTTCAAATAAAATGAATAATGTATCATTTATGAACACTGAGTAATAAATATAGAAGATCTTTCAGTAACTCTGTCATCGTAGAAGTGAGTTTAGTAAGGAGCAACTACTGGCAGGCATCGTATGCTGTTGTATTCATTCTCTAAGCAGTCTTACCGGTTAAGATATCTATGAATGAAGAACAAAATGGGACAATAACACGGCTGGACCAATGCACAAATAACCCGCACACTGGAGAGAGGAACTCACGACGACGTTTCGGTCTGACTTGGACCATTTACAAAGTCACACTAATAGAGAGGAGAGAAGGAGGCAGTATATATAGGCCAGCAGACAGCGACAGGACAAGAGAGGAAACAGGAAAGGAAGTAGAGAGGTAGTAGTAGTAGTAGAGGAGTCAGTCAAAGGCCACGCAAGAGGAGCACTGCAGGAGAGCTGCGGCCCACGAGGAGAAGGAACAATAAAGGGGGGAAATAATGGACCAAACACCCAAGGCAGAAGAAAGAAAACCCAATGAAGATAAAGGAAATAAGAAAAGGGAAATAGGTAGAAAAAGGACTCAGGTTAAGTCACGGGTGTTCTGAAGTTTGGAGAATTTTACAACGTAATGGGAAAGGAAGGCTTCTACAGAGACAAAATCAGGACTAATATTGATAAAAGGAAAGTTGTGTATAAGGGAGGATTCAACCAGACAGCAACTGTGGAAGTTAGAAGTAGCATAGACAATTTTAGCAGAAGACCAGTTGGTGCTACAATAGCGAGCGGTCTACGTCAGTATTCGTAGTCTTCGCTGTGAACTGACTTTTAACGTGCAGTCTGCCTTTTATGTTATAGTTTTTTTTTACCTATGCTGACCTTTCTTACCCTTTTAACCTAACCTAGCCATAACCTAACCTAACCTAACCTAACCTAACCTAACCTAACCTAACTTAACATAACCTAACCGCACGCTAAAATGTAAATGAGCTGGTAGACCGCACGCTAAAGTAGCACCGACCGTCAATAGGATGACTGTGATCTCTGACATGACAGAAAAGAGCATTATTTGTGTCGGCAAGCCTAACATTACTTTAGTGTTCCATGAATCTGTCAGAGAGAGAACGGCCAGTTTCTCCAAAGTACTGAAGAGAACAAGAGGAACAAAGTAGACACCAGTGGCATCTATAGCGGTAGGAGAGGTAAGAACTAGATTGGTACGAAAAGTGTTAGTCTGGCAAAAAGTAAGTTTGATGTCTAAGGAACGGAGAGAGTTGTAGAGATTAGAAAGACTGGAAATACGTATAGGGAAGGCAGGGGACAGGAGATTTCCCAGGAGTAGAAAATTTGAGAGAGACGAGAGTCCGTTTAGCACGTGAGAAGGCAGAGTTTATGAAATAAGCAGGGTAGCCTAGACGACAGAATGAATCACGAACAGTGGAAATTTCCGATTCAAGGAACTGAGGGTTACAAATGAAGAGACCATGGAGAAAGAGAGAAATAAGAACACTTTTCTTGACATGATAAGAAAAGCAGGAAATGTACATGCCACTGTGCATAGTCTTGCTGTGCACGGAAAAGCAAAACCTGTATCTGAGCGATGGACATGAACATCAAGGAAAGGAAGCAAATACATAATTAGTTTCCCATTCAGCTTAAACTTAAAGAAAGGTAACATTAATTAAGGGCATCGAGAAATGGTTGGAAGAGACTAGTGTCATGAGACCAAAGAACAAAGATGTTATCTAAATAGCGGAGCCAGAGTGAAGGGCGCACACCAGTAGCAGGAAGAAGAATAGTTTCGAAATATTCCAAATGAAGGATAGTAAGAATAGGGAGTACAGAAGAGCCCATTGTGACAACGAATGATTGAAAATAATTTCCATTGGAAGGAAAAGGAATTTAAGTCCACACAAAGGCGAAGAAGATCAAGCAAGACATCTATACGTATAGATGCCTTCACTGGCTTTCTCTCTGAGAAAATTAAGAACATCAAGAGGAATATTAGTGAAGAGGGACTCAACGTCAAGACTAAGCATCTCACAGGTCGGGAAAGGGCGAGCACGTACAATAAAGTCTTGAGAGTGACGACGGTGGGCAGGAAAAATAGTACCAAGAAAGAGAGTGAAGGGGCTTTGGCCAGCCAAGAAGCAAGAGAATAAAAGAAAGAATCTCTAGAGGATATGATGGGACGTAAAAAATATCATGTTTATGAGTTTTGAGAATGCCATAGAAATAAGGCAGAGAGGGACAAATAACATGAAAACGTTGAAGGAGGTTTGACTTTTGTGGGTTATCCTAAAAACATTACAAATATGCTGCTATGTATGATAATCTATGTAACTGTATTTGTGTATGCCTGAATAAACTTACTTACTTACTTAATTAATTACTTAGTCAGGAGGACAGAGGACGGAGAGTGTCTTTAGTTTCTGGTTGAAAGTTCTCTTGATGCGATCAAGAGGGTTGGAAACGAGAGAAGTGTAGATACGTGAGTCAGAGAGCAAGACTTCAGCTTTACGGAGGTAATCCTCGCTGTGAAGGATAAATTTCTAATTACCTTTGTCATAAGAAAGGATGACAATGTTAGTGTTAGACTTAAGAGAAGATAGGGCAAGCTGAATGCGGCTAGGAAGGTGGTAATTCTTAGACAACAAACTATCAAGAGCAGAAATGAGAGCGCCACGAAAAGTTGACAGTTCAGGGCAATACCAGCGCAGGGGGGCAGGTGAAGTGGCAAAGGAAAAACCGAAACCAAGAAATTCAACCTCATGTTGGGAGAGTGTGACAGAAGACAGATTAGTAACACAGTCAGTAAAGGAGAATTTTGGCCAAGGGCTATCTGAGGTAAAACGCTGAAGTTTACTGTGTAGTTTAGAAAAATGAATTTGTGAATTAAGGCGAACAGTGTCAAAAGCAATAGTAGTGAGAAGGTTACAGAGATCTTGTGGAAGAGAAGCAAACAGCAGGTTGACGTTGATGGAGAGTAAAGATGGCATCTTCAGCTTGAGACTTAGTAGAAAGAATGAGCTGTAGGAGACGGGCATGATCAGGAAAGGGAATGCCCAGTGAGTTGGGTTTCAGGAAACTGGAGAAGGATAGAGCCAAAACTTGTTCAGCAAGACAGTCACGTAGAACGTGAAGATGATTCTTACGACGCCTGGAAGCAATGAGAGCAGCCTCATAAGAACGAAAGAGGGATTTAAAAGGAAGAACATTGAAAAAGTTGGAAAGAATTAGACGTTCACCTGCTGGGTCCATAAAGAACGAAAAGGCACAATACCGTGACAGGAACAATACACAAATAACCCGCACATAGGAGACAGGAGCTTACGACGACGTTTCGGTCCGACTTGTACCATTCCTGTCAGCTGGCCTATATATACTGCTTCCTTCTCTCCTGACTCTGTTAATGGTCGAAGTCAGACGAAAACATCGTCGTAAACTCCTCTCTCGTATGTGCGGGTTATTTATGCATTTTCTATGAATATTTAAGAAAACGCACACGGAAGATTCACGAACGAGCCCTACCGAAGATCGACTTTTGAACTCATGATTATGTCGCGCACCATGTATTCAGTTTTGGTTACTACAAATAGAATCTTGTAGTGTAAAGCACCCTTCTGGCAAGACAGTGATGGAGTGAATGATGGTGAAAATTTTTCTTTTTCGGGCCACCCTGCCTTGGTGGGAATCGGCCAGTGTGATAATAAAAAAAATAATAAATAGAATCTTCAGAATTCAGATTCTGTGGATTTTTAAAGGGGTGGACCGTTAAGCCAGTGGAAGGCCTCGGTCAGATGACCGAAAGCCCCAGCTGTGGGTCATCATATGACTAAGACCCGCGTTAGGAAACACTTGTCCTGTTTCCTAACTGACATAATGCCTTCAGATTCTGTGAACGATTTACATAGAATTTAAATTAATATCACACACTACCACACTCAAAACCTTATTACCTGCCAAAGTGAAACTATGTGACATATTGTTCAGAAGAACAGTCAGTTCACATCTAAGAGTTCATTAAATTAATCCAGTACAGGACGAGATGTGAGAATTATTTTTACACCAGTTCTTAATATGTACTTGGATGTTAGTCGAATGTCGTGATTTTCATCGAGGGATGTAGCATACCATACAATAAACATATTGTATGAACCAAACATAGAAGTAAGATGAGGGTGATAACTGTTGAGTTGTAAAATTTAAATAGTCTGAAGTTGCACTCATGAGTTCGAAAAAATAGATAAAAATGATCATACGTAGTACGTAATAATAAAGTGCGTATGTAATAAATTCTAACTCTTTTTAGACAGGATTTATAAATGTAGTTTCGAGCGAGCACTCCCGATTTCTTACAGCATTATTTATGAGAGCGTGTAAGGGTGGCACGGCCATTACTTGTCTCATAACTGGTTGCTTTGACCAAGTGTGACAGCAAAAGATTACAAGCTCAGTAAAGTGAAGTTTGTTACTTGCCCCAACCACTGCTCTTTTCTTCTCGTTTATATTGGGAAACTTCAGTTATACAACGCTTTTAATAGTATTGCGAAGCTTCGGTCACACAACGAGATTGTTTATTGCAATTAAAATGATATTTTTTTTTATTTTTTATTTAAAACTCTGGTACAAAAATATATGGGTACATAATCAATATGTAACAAGATACAGGCAGTGAACAATAATCAACTGTGACTACACAGTACTGAAGAAGCACATATATAATGACAGAACTGGCTGCTGCACTCAAATCAAACACCGCTTGTACGTACTGTGCTTCACATGAAAAGGTGGTCACATATACATACATATACATATATATATATATATATACATATATACACATATATATATATACATACATATACACACATACACATACAACCCACCCAGTAAAGCTTACACTCCCCCCCCCCCATGAAAACGTGCAACTTTCACCTTAAATACACAGTGACAAAACTCTTATACATACACATTTGCAAAAATATTAAAAACTTCAATGACAATATATATATATAAACACAATCCAGCCAGCTAAACGGCTGACACTATAATACAAGGAATGTCTGAACCTGATGGCTCACATCCACCATAGAACACAATCCACCCTACCCTCATATACCCTATGGTAATAATTAATATCGTGCACGGTGGTGGATTTAAGACACTACCGCTGACACTTCACCCCCCCGCCACATGCCTAGTAACTGTGTCTGCCATCACCACTCATAACCACCAACAGTTCTTGATAGTAATTAGCATCTTATATATCACCCTAAAAACACGCTACACACATAACCTACCACAATAATAATAAATTTACACATTATTCCCTCCTGCAGACAGATTATTTACACTGCCGGAGATAATCTATACATCACATCCTACAGAGAATGGACAACATTAGACATCTAAAATATGACATGTGTATCACATGACCTGCTATTGCAGAGATTACTTAAACTCCTAGCCCCCCCCAAATGAAAAACTGACCAGTTTCACCTGGCTATACACAAGATCAAAAACTCATTCACTTGAACATATATAATGAAAATGTGAAAAAAAAACATCTGTAACAATATATAAGCAAAAACACCCCAGGCAAGATCTTACATTATATACAATACCAGAACGTTCCACTAGTTAAAAAACAGGTATGAAACCTCATTATTATGACAAGTTACATTGCTCATATATAGGTAGACATGTATAATTACAGGTTAAAATATGCTTATATACTAACATGCTTATGTACATCCTTACAAAACATGAAGGAATCCTTAGATAAATTATAATCATCGGTGTTCACAATAACACCAAGACATTACATTGAATATCACATTGAATATCACCTCAACATCCTTTCCTCACACAATTCCACACACACTCACACAATCGTCCTCTGCAACACCCCCCCCCCTGGGAAGGCCAGCCCGTTCTTGCCCCTGACCACTTATAAAGACCATAAATCCCTCAAAAGAAAGTCCCTGTAGCCCTCCGAGAAATCCCTCTCCCACCTCCTACCATATATTTCCCTGTTGCGACACTTTGTTCTATAAAAGGATGCTGCTATGGCCATCCTACGTTCCTCCGCCCCTTTGTCTCTCATTGCCCATGATATATACACAAAATCAACCATTAAGTAAGCCACTGCCCTTTGAACCTTTACCCCAACCCAACCTACATCTAAACTAAGCGCTCTCAAAACCGACAACCCTTTCCCCCCCACATACCGGATTACTTTCCCTAACCATTCCCGCACAATCCCTAGGCTTTCACAAAAATAAACTACATGAAAAGCTGATTCATCTACCCCACAAACCTGACACACCCCACCCTCCCTTATTCGCCTATTTCGTAAAACAACCCCAGACGGCAATATTCCGTGAAGAAACCTATACATTACCTCCCTCACGCGAGGCCGGATACGTAACCCTTTTAATCGGCCCCAAATGTCTTCCCATGCGTACATCGGGTACACTCCTTCCGTTGCCACTACCACCCTAGGCCATATCTTCCTCTCCATGGACCCTACCCGCATGTTTCTCGGCTCTCTGACCATCATCAATAGACGCAACAACTCCTCACCATCTCTCAAATCTTGTCCCTTCCACCATCTCCGAAGATCTCCCTGCAGCATCCCCAACCCTCCACTCCCTTCCCCCCGAGCCCTTAGCAACCCATGTTTCACATATACACACTTCAACCTTCTTTCCAAATGAATTAACCCCAGCCCTCCCAAGGCCACCGGAAGTGTTACCACCTCTCTTTTCAACCAATCGCATGCCGAACCCCAGATAAAACGGAAAACTCTGCTCAACAATCTCCGGACATCCCCATACACAAAAGGGTACAAAGCTGCCACATGCCATATTTTACTGTACAAAAGCACATTGACCACAATGACCCTCTGGTGTAGCGTAAGATGTGTCGGCCTCAATCCTGACAATCTTCCCAATACCCTATCTACCACACCCTTTGAATTATTCTCCCTCGCCATCTGAGCATTACCCATATACACAACTCCACAAATTTTCACCCGGTCCACGACACTCCACCTCACCCCCCCACCCCCGCCCTCCTGCCCATCCCATTCACCCAATATCATGAGCTTAGATTTATGCACATTCACTGCCATACCTGTTGCCATCCCAAAAACGTCTATAACTCTCTCCAGACCCTCCAATCCCTCCCTCCCACTCACTAGGACAGTTGTGTCATCAACATAACCTATGATACTGGGACTCCCACCTCGTATGTCCTCCCTTACCCCCTCCTGTATGCACCTTTCCACTGCCCTATAAAACGGATTCTGTAAACATGCAAATAATATTTGTGACAACGGGCAACCTTGCCTCAATCCCCTGCCCATTTTCACATGCAACCCCACCCTCCCATTTATCTGTACACACATCCCAGCTTCCCGATATAAAGTACGTGCCCAATTCACAATGTCCTCCCCGAACCCTTGCCACTCCATGATTCTCCACAGAGCCTCCCTCTCGACACTGTCATATGCCGTTCTCCAATCCAACGCCAATACCCCACGTTCCCCCTCTTGTGGACCCTCAATAAACCTTCTAATAACCCCATGCCCCTCATACATTGATCTCCCCGGAATCCCATATTGACCCCTCACTATTACCTTTCCAATGACCTTTTTTATACGATTACCTAAAATTTTTGCAAAAAGTTTGCAGTCTGCACACATGAGTGATATCATCCGGTAATCTCTCACTGTGCACTGACTTTCACCCTTTGGCACCAAAACTACTAGTGCTGTCGCCTGCAAAGGTCCCAACGCACCCCTCTCTTTTATGATATTAAATAATTGCACCAAAAAATCTTTTAATACTCCCCAATGCTGTATGTAAAACTCCGCAGGCAGCCCATCTATCCCCGGTGCCTTACCCCTGCTCGTCCACACCTCTTCCTCCACAATAGGCCCCTGTAACTGTTCCCTGTCATCCCTGTCCAGCACACTCCGCACCCATCCCCCTGTCTCTCTTAAAGCCCCCTCTCTCACACCCACACTCCTCATATGTGCACTAAGCCAAGAATCAACATACCCTCCCATCCCCTCCGTTGTCACCAAATCTTGTCCCTCCCTATACCCTTCTATGTCCTCAAGAACTCTCAAACCCACCATTTCCATTGCAACGCGCCGGCGCCCCTGCCCTCGCAGGACACACGCCGAAGGTCTATCACCCCACATGACCTCCTCCAACCCCCCTAAAACCCTTGCCGCATCAAACCTCTCATTTTGCACTTCCATTAGGCGTTCCTTCACTCCTTCTATGTCAGCCACAGGGGCTCCCATCCCCCCCCTTCCTCTCTCATGATACTCCCTTAACTGCCCCTCAAGATACCTAATAAGCCCATAAGCCAACTGATTCTCGTGCCTTCCCTGTCGGACATAGAACTCTCGAATCCTCGTCTTCGCCGTCACATCCCACCATCTCAACACATCCCCATTGACTTCCATCCCTTCCCATAAGCCTTTCCACCATTGTGCAAATAGGACCCTCCCCTCAACATCTTGAAGCAACCGAACATTCAATTTCCAATAACTCTTATACCTGTTCGGCCGACCCTCCCATCCCAAATCCACCAAAACACCTCTATGATCAGAAAAAAAGACATCCAAAACCCTTACACTCCGCACCACAGCTTTCCTTGTCACGTATATCCTGTCCAGCCGTGCAGCATACCCCTGCCTCACAAAGGTGTGCTGCACCTCCCACGCCGCCCCCCCCTCTACATCCACCAACCCCACCCCGGTTAACAGGTCCCTCAGAACGCCAGAACAATATCCTGCTCCCCTAGGTTCCACATCCTTGCGGCGTATAACGCAATTCCAGTCCCCTCCCACCACAGCTAATGCTGGAAGCGACCTTAAGTGATACACCAACACTTCACGTACAAACTCATTCTTCACTCGACTGTCCCCCTCCGCCAGACCATAAACACACACAAAAGACATCTTATCTCTTCCCCATGTCCCATCCACTCATCCCTCACCCCCCTCCTCACAATGATGTACAGTAAACGGGTTAGCCTCCCTCACCAAAATAGCCACTCCTCCTTTCAATCTCGTTGAGTGTGCCGTATATACAGTATACCCCTCAATCATCAACATACAACCCGGCTTGTGGTTGTGCTCTTGCACAAACACTACATCTACACCATACCTAATGAGCATCTCATGAAACCATTCACACTTCCTAGAATTTTTCAGACCATTAACATTTATAGAGAGACTCTTGAATTTGTCAATGGAGGTTTGCCTTTACGTATTGCACCACCTTTATCCCCCTTCCCCTTTATACGCCCTTGATCTTCAATCACCATTCTGTGATCTGTTTTCGCATGCCCCTTGCCCCTGGACCCCCCAGGTCCATGCTCAACCACTTCAGCCCACACCTTTTTGCCCGAACGCTGTGCCGGAGTGAGCACATCCACATCGTCCACGTCCGAGGGCACTGCCGCTCTCTTCCGTGACACTCGAGCCTTTCTCCCCGCCTCCACCTGGAAGCCATCCCCGTGCACTTCCGCCACCACCGTGCCAATTTGCAACCCAGCCTCAACCTGGGTCTCTGACATGCCTCCCCCCCTCTCACCACCTGGAACCCCAGCAGCATCCAGGGCACCCACAAGCCCCTCAACTGTGACCTCTCCTGGGGTCCCTAACAGGTCGTGGAGGACTGAATCAATGGTAGCCTCCACGGCCCTGTCCTCACCCAGTGACACCACATCTTTGGTCTCCGGTGCCTGCCCGGCAGTGCATGTCTCTCTCGGAAGAGTTACACACTCTTCCTCCCTCAAGGCCTCCTCGACCTCCACACTCCAAGCCTTGTTCAAGGAAACCGACTCAGGTCGTGCCAAATCCAACGTCTCAAGGTCCTCTGATGCCTCCTTATGCTGCTCCTTCGCCTGTGTACCCTGTTGTTTAACACACTGCGCAGCAATGTGATCATAGGCACCGCATAATCGACAGGTACGTTGTTGCCCTGCGTAAGTCACCATTACTTGAGTCCTGAAGTCTTCTAGGAAAATATAGGAAGGAATAGGATGCCTCAATGTCATTTTTAAGGAAAAACTTCCTTCAGGCATCCCAGAATACGATCCTTCCTTCCATTTCCCCAATGTCGCCATATGAACAGTCCCAAACTTCTCGAAGACAGCACGTAGGTCTGCCTCATTAGCCTCAAAGGGTACATTTCTTATCTTCACCCACGTATAATGTGGGGACACATCATGTAGCCTTACCGTCACTGCAGGATTCACTGGTACACAAAGATCTTGGAACCTGGCGACTATGTCCTCATATACACTTGCATTGAGAAACTTCACAAAAATTCTGTATGCCCCGTTCAAGGCTACACCATACAGCTCTTCGTTGGCAATGCCGTATGTGTCCCTGATGATGGCAGGTAATAAAACTTGAGCTGAGTGGGCATGCACAGCCCCACGCACCACTTCTATGCCGACAGTGTTTACCCTTCTTCTTGCCGGCTGCGCCATTTTGAGAAAACCAAGTTGTCACCGGCTGACAGCAGAGGGCAGGCTCAGCTCACGTCCGCTCGTCCCAAAGGTTGAGCGACGAATGTACACTTTTGTATTATCTTTTCAGTGCTGCTGCTATTACCAGTTTTGTCACCTCTGTGTATTAAAATGATATTACATGACCATTGGTACATCATCGGAAAAAATGAATGCAGAACGAAATATCTGGTAGCAGTACACAGCAGCAGCTACAGAACAAGATCACTGATGGTACTGTAAAGCAATGAACATACCTGAAGAACACTCGTAACAGTTTAGATAATAAGTTGGGCAGTTAATGGGATTTAAAGCCTATCGACTACTGTACATACCTGAAGAACACCCGTAACAGTTTAGATAATAAGTTGGGCAGTTAATGGGATTTAAAGCCTATCGACTACTGTAGGATCAAGAAGGATAGAGTTAACCTTCTAACAACCAGACAAACATTCTTCTATCTACACAGAATGGATTAGAGTAAATTTTCAGCACATAACGTTGAGGGAAATACAACTCTCGGTGTATATATCCTGTGATGGAGAGTAGGTCTGTTAATCCGGTTTAAGCCAATCGATTACACGAGTAATATGTTCAACATCAGACAAGAACAATTTTAGCCCTAAAATAAGGATAAAAGAAACTCTCATTACATATATGTTGGGAGAAATACACTCCTAAGGACAAATATCCTCTGATGGAAAATTGGTCACGTTGTTTAATGGGATTTAAATCCTATCGACTACACGAGGGTCATTAAGGCTGTACGGTAAACTTTTCAGTACCAGACAAAAAAAAATCCAATAACTAGGGATTATAGCAAGCTCTGATAGAAATACATCCCTTAAGGGATATATATATCCCTTAGGGAGTCATACCTCGACCAGTAATAAAGGCAAAACTTTGAAAGAAAAAGGAAACACAAAGTGAAAAGTATTTTCAGACAATGATTAATGTATAAAAAAACTGTTGTAACTTTACAGAGTAGAAAACGATGAAAAAATACGGCATAAAATATGAAAAAAATACGGCATAAATATGAAAAAATATAGCATAATAGATGAACAAAGATAGGGACGTAAAGGACACATCGATGAGACGTCAATCAAGTGGCTGCTTAAAATTATTTTCTTAAAATAAAAATATTTTTTATTTTATTTAAAATGCAATACGTAACGAAAATAAAACCCCCTTAAACAAGGGCTGATATACACTTAAAATAAATAAATTATAAAACTCAATCCGTCAGGACATACAATAGCAGCTTACCACAACTTGAACGTTAACAAACACAAAAGAGATTACGTGGAAACTCACTATAATAATATAGCATAAAACAAAACGTAACATTAAGAAGAATGGGAAAAGAAATCAACCCCATGTATACAAGAACACAACAAGAACATAACATGCAGGTGACCCCGGTAACAGGGTCTACAATTTATTTTAGAAATATGCATTAAATCTACAATCTCTTCGGGTATACAATGTTAACATAACGTACCTTGACATATGACAAAGTCACAATAAGATAAGAAACATTCATGATAAATATATCGGTAACGTACAACCTGCACATTAATGAATAAGTGAAATAACCTACACCATAAACTCAATATAAGACAAAATGAACACTCTTACCCTACTAACCCCCCATTGCAGTAAGTTCCCCACAGTCACACAGTCACACAGTCACACAGTCACACAGTCACGCAGTCACACAGTCACACAGTCACACAGTCACACAGTCACACAGTCACACAGGCTCACCTCACCATAAGCCATACGAGTCAGTTACAAAACTAGAAAAGTCATAAGACTGTCATTCCGCACCCATCCACAGGATGAACACGTTATATAACATTGTAAGAAAATGTCAGTAAATCCCGCGTGACAGGGCAATGCATAAAGAAAATACACAGTACATGAACAAGCAAATATTGCAACATGTGCTGACATAAAACAGTCATAACATAGTACATGAATAACAAGAGATGTAACAACTCAATTGCGATAAGCATATCACACATGGAACACATGGAACATTTCCACAAGGCTGTATACGCACATTCAACAACAACAAAAAATACACCTACAAGGTCTTACACCTACAAGCACAAACACAATTCACACTTATTACATTAAGAGGGTCATTACGAGCCCTCAAGCCCAACATGCCCATGCAACATGACAACCAGAAGATTGACATGAGCCCAGAGAAAACGCCAGGCAAAGCCCGACAGAACCAATGACCATATACACGCAAACTCTATCCAGAACATCACACATACAACAGAATAAGTTAGACCCCCACATGCTAGGTCCCTTCAAGGTACCCTAACTAAAAAAAATGCCCTCACAGGTTTCACAATACAACCATCCATAAACCATACATTCCTGACCCCACACACACAATCACACCGACCTGCGTTGGCACACTCCTCAGGCACACAATTCCCCTCCCCCGGAAGACCAGCCCTTCGTTATCCCTGACACCCCTATAAATTCCAGAAGTCCCTGTAACCCACGGGGAAATCCTTCTCCCACCTCCCCTCATATAAGTCCCTATTACGACACTTTTTCCTATAAAAGGTCACAGCTATAGCCATCCTACATTCCACCACTCCTTTATCTCTAATTGCCCATATATAATTGCCCATGAAAACATAAACACTCTTCAATCTACACTCCAAAGGAATTAACCCCAGTCTGCCCTGGTGTATCGGGAGTGTTGCCAACCCCCTTCTTAACCAATCACATCCCGATCCCCAAATGAAAGGGAATACCCTACACAACAATCGCTGAACATCCCTCAGCACCAAAGGGTACATCATTGCCATGTGCCATATTTTGCTATAGAGAAGCACATTGACCACTATTACCCTTTGGTGTAGCGTGAGACGAGTCGGCCGCAAACCATCTAATCTCTCCAGAAAGCGATCTACAACACTCCTCGAATTAACCTCCCTCGCTGCTCGTGCATCCCTAATATAGACAACTTCTTAAATCTTTACCTGTTCCACTACACACCACCTCCCACTGACATCCCCACCTACCCTCCAATCCCAGTCCCCAATCCCCATGAACTTCAACTTATCCACATTTACTTTCATACCCGTGGCCTCCCAAAAAAAATCCACGACCCTCCCCCCGCCCTCCAATCCCCCCCCCCCCCGCGCACGAGGACTGTCGTAGCATCAACATAACCAACAATGCCGTGGCTCCCACTACCCAGATACTCCCCCACCTCCTCCCTCACACACTGCTCCACCGCCCTATAAAACGGGTCCTGGAAACACACAAATGACAGTTATGAAAGGGGACAACCCTGTTGTAGTCCCCTGCCCATCTGAGCACACGACCCCACCCTCCCATTTATCTGTACACACATACCCGCTCCCTTATACAAAGTACGTGCCCAACACACAATCTCCTCCCCAAACCCCTGCTACTTCACTATACTCCACAACACTTCCCGTTCCACACTATCATACGGCGCCCTCCAATCCGGATCTAACACCCCCCATTCTCTTGCATACTCTCCATAAACCTCCCAATGATCCCATGCCCCTCATACATTGACCGTCCCGGTACCCCATATTGACCCTCGACTATAACCTTACCAATGGCTCTTTTCAACCGATTACCTAATAGTTCTCTGAATAATTTATAATCCGCAAACATGAGCAATATTGCCTGATAGTCCCTCACCATTGATTGACGTTTCCCTTTTGGGACCAAGACCATGATCGTCGTTGCCTTCAAATCCCCCAACACACCCGTCTCATTCATGACATTGAACAACCTCACTAAAAATCCCTTTACTACACCCCA
Organism: Cherax quadricarinatus; assembly: GCF_038502225.1. Classification (NCBI taxonomy): domain Eukaryota; kingdom Metazoa; phylum Arthropoda; class Malacostraca; order Decapoda; family Parastacidae; genus Cherax; species Cherax quadricarinatus. The sequence goes on along the minus strand of NC_091361.1, from coordinate 6,316,325 downwards.
ATGCTGCACTTAGAAGTCACTCGGCAGCCCGTCTATCCTCCGCACCTTACCCCAACTCACGCCCATCAATGCTGTCCATACATCCTCCTCCATGATATTTCCACTTAATGCCTCCCTGTCCCCCCTTTCAAGCATACATTGCACCCAACCCCCCATATCCCGTAAAGCCTCCTTCCGCACACCAACACTCCTCATGTACGACCCGTACCACTCATCCACATACCCTCCCATACCCTCCGTGGTGACCAGCTCTTGCCCCACCCTATACCCCTCCATCTCCTCGTGCACACGCAACCCCACCTTTCCGTTGCCATGCGTCAACGCCTCTGCCTTTGCAGGACACACACTGATGGCCTGTTACCCAGTATCACCTCCTCTAACTCCTCCAGCACCCTTGCTGCATCTAACCTTTCATTTTGCAATACCATTATATTGTCTATCAACCGCTCTATTTCCGCCAAATGGTATCCCGCACTCCCCCCTCCTCTCTCGTAACAATTAACTGCCCCTCAAGATACCTGATAAGCCCATAGGCCAACTGATTCTTATGCCTCCCCCATCAAACGTAGAATTCCCGGATCCTCTTCTTTGCTACCGTATTCCACCAACTCAGCACATCCCCCCTCCACACCCACCCAAGGCCACAACCGTTCTCACTATCGCACAAATGAATCCCTTCCCTACACATCATTAAGCAACCAGATATTCATTTTCCAGTAACTCCCATACCTGTTAGGCAATCCCTCCCACCCTAATTCCACCATAACCCCCCTATGGTCTGAAAAAACCACATCCAACACACTCACTCTCCGAACCTCCGCCTTCCTAGTCATGTATAATCGATCCAGCCGTGCAGCATACCCCTTCCACACGAAGGTGTGTTCTACCTCCCACGAGGCATCCCCCCCACATCTGCCAACCACACCCCTGTTAACAGATCCCCCAAAACAATGGAACAATACCCTGCCTCCCTCGGTTCCACATCCCTATGATGTATTACACAGTTCCAATGGCCTCCCACAACTGCAACTGCAGGAAGTGGCCGCAGGTGATATACCAAAACAACCCTCACAAAATCATTCTTAACTCTACCGTCCCTTCCGCCAGACCATAAACACACACAAAGGCCACCCTATCCCTCCTGCGCAACCCATCCACTCTTAAAACACTCCCCTCCCGACCGTCTTCACTATGATGCACAACAAATGGGCTAGTCTCCCACACAAATATAGCCACACCTCCTGTCAATCTCATCGAGCGTGGCACAAAAATATTATGCCCCTCAATCGTCAACATACATCCAGGTTTGTGATTGTGTTCTTCCACAAACACAGCGTCTACACCTCACCTTACTAAAAACTCACTGAATCATTTATACTTCATCTTATCTCACAAACCATTAATATTTACAGTTAGACTCTTGAAACCGACATGGGAGGCTCCCCTTTAGGCACTGGCACACCCCGATCCACTTTCCTTTGATTACCACCTCGGACACTTCCCAACCCCCGAGAACCACCTTTCACAGGTCTCGGTTCTGTAGATCCTCCAGAACCTCTCCTCGCTACGTCCGCCCAAACCTTTTTACCAGAACATTGCCAATGTTAGCACATCGTCGGTACCAGATAGAGCAGCCGCTCTCTTCCTCGTCCCACTATCCTCCTCCATTACTACCACCTGAAGGCCATCAAAATGCACGTCCGCCTCCACAGGTGACCATCACTTGAGTCCTGAAGTCTTCTAAAATTACATAAGACAGAATAGGATGTCGCAACATCATTTTTAAAGTGAACATTCGCTCGGGTAGTCCAGCACACACGCCTTCCATCCACTTCTCCATCGTAGCCATGTGAACCGTTCCGTATCTTTCAAAAACAGCTTGTAGGTCCGACTCATCAGCCTCAAAAGGCACATTTCTTATCTTGATCCACGTATAATAACGGGACACGTCGTGTAGTCGCAGAGTCACAGCAGGATTCACATCAGTACAACTATCCTGGTACCTGCCCACCATCTTTTCGTGCCACTAGCATTACGAAGTTTGACGAAAATTCTGTATGGACCGTCAACATACAACTCTTCGTTTGCTATACCGTAGGTTTCACGGATTATAGCAGAAGGTAAAACCTGGGCAGTTTGGGCAGACAGCCCCATGCACCATTTCTATGCAAACTGTTTACAAAACGACGGCCCTGCTGCGCCATTTTGTGAAAACCATGCTTTCACCAGCTGTCAGTAGGAGGCAGGTTCAGCTCACGTCCGCTCCTCCCAAGGGTTGAGCGACGATCCTAAAATAAGAATTAGGAGGGTCATTGAAATGTGTCTATAAAGGAACCAAGAAAAAATCAGAGACAAGTGAGTGGCGACAAAATTTCCACAGCTTTACAGTAATTCAGAATGTGAAATTAGTTAATTCAAGTAACCAGGATGGAGTATATGTGAACCAGCTAAGAAGAACTGAAAATTAATAACTGTATTACACGTTACATTCTTAGTCCACTCACTTCATGCCCATTTTCCTCTTCAAACCCCATTATTCCCTTCCACCACTTCTAACAGTATTCCACCAACAACCATTTCCACTCTCTTATCACCAACGAATTTTCCCCACCTGCGCATATCTTCCAACCACAACCAGAAGTCAGACAAAATGCTCACTATAACCCCACTAAGCATTCACCCAGTAAAAAGTTTCGTAAATTCAACCCGACTTCCCAATATATGGAGAGATGTTCCTATCCCTCGTTCCTTCAACAATGACCCAGAGAAATATAAAAAAATACAGATAAAACCTTCATAAATACATTATTAAAGCTTCTTCCCAGTTTATATACTTGAGGACTCGTTTTACGGTCTTTTAGAAATAAACCTATCGTTAATTGTTAGTTACTGTGTGCGATGAGATGTTATGATTTTCTTGATGTCATTAACCTCTGCACCCAACGAGATACAGTATATGTCCCCAAATACCATTTTCATAAAATCCTCGTTTCCCCGTTTATGGTGTCTTATTGCTACTGTTTATAGTTCCTGTATCCAGGATGGTACCCTTAATATGTCACGTCACAGCTAGTGCTAGTGTTATCTCTCTAAGTGGAGATTTCCAATTGGTGTACGACTGCAGAACTTAATTTTTAAACAGGAAGTAAACCTTAATGGAAAGCTATCGATCACTACAGTTCTCCTTGGGCAATCTACACGATAGCACTTCAGCTAGTGAGTGAACAATTCCTTCTCTTCTCTAAGTTGATGGTACCACTGCATCACTTTTCATAGTGAGAGGAACCACTTTATCACCTTACATAGTGAGAGGAACCACAGCATCACCTTACATAGTGAGAGGAACCACTACATCTCCTTACATAGTGATAGGAACCACTGTATCACCTTACATAGTGGGAGGAACCACTACATCACTTTACATAGTGAGAGGAACCACTACATCACCTCAGAGGGCTGAAGGGGGCTGAGAAAGCTGACAGATACCCCTTTTACTGGAGAATTTTCTCTACAACTTATGCTTTTCATCCATCTTTGTTAACTTTATATATCCTCTGAATTGCCTGAAAAGGCTCGACAAAGCTCCTAGAGAGCGAAATTTTACTTCTGTAAAATGTCACATTAATTGCACTTGTACACTCTTACCTAACATACTGTTGGCAATTCTACCAACATTATTACACAATTCCCTTGCAAAGAGGAATAAACAAACTTCCACTGCCATGAACCTCTCTCACCTCTAATTGTCGATATTTCTTCAGAAAAAAAAGATCTTGTTCACCTCAGAGAAAGTCTTAGGAATCTAGATAAGAATTTTGTCGATCCGAGGCCTAATTTATAAAAAAAATCCAAATTTTAGCACCTGGCTATGTTTGTTTGGGAATAAATACAAATTCCTAATTTGAATAGAAATAGGTCCCACTCAATTGTCAATGAATAACAGCATATGCTATTAGATGAAATATATGTTCTTGCAGGGTTCAAGTCATAGCTCGTGGTACCGCTTCTTAGCTGGTCACAACAAGGTCCACCCTCTCTCGGCTCCAGAAGTCTTTAAGCTATGTATGGATCATACCTGCTACTTCACTCACCAAGTTGTTCCCCTTTCTTACAACTCAAAGGCAGAAGGAATTCTTCTAACATCCTTATGACTCGTCTGAGTTTTCAGCTTCCAGATATATCTCTTTTTCTGTGTCCAATCTCTGAAATATTCTGTCCCTGTTCACCATGTCAGTTGTTCGGAATATTTTATAAGTCATTGACATATACCTCCTTTCTCACTTGACTTCCATTATCATCAGGATGAGTTGCCTTAACTTCTGGGACTAGTCTTGTTGAAACCTTTGCCCTTTCTCTAATCTCATAAAGCGATTGATCAGGTGTAGGTGCTACATACTCCAATAAGGGCCTGATGTACACAATATCGTGAATGACTCCTTAGATGTCGAAACGCTATTACTAGGTTTGCCAGGCGCCCATATGCTGCACCAGTTATTTGGCCGATTTGCGCCTCAGGAGTTGTGCTCCGTATTATACTGACTCCATGATCCTCTGCCTTGAGAAACGCTTCCAATCTTTGACTGCCGCAGAGCCTTTACTCCGTCTGTGGTCTTATTTTTGATTCCCCAAGTTTCATGACTTTGCAATTGGTGGGGTTGTACTCCAGGAGCCATTTGTCGAACCAGACTTTCAGTCTGTCTTGATCCCTTTTGTAGTCTTTCCTGATCCTAGTACGTTTGTATTCTCCTCATTAGTTTCAAATCGTCTGCGAACTTCATTCGTATATGCTAGAAACAGCACTGGCATTAGGAGCGACCCATGTTACCTACCTTGTTACCTACCATCACTCACCGTTTCTATATCGTCAGTTATTCCCCGATCCATTGCAGTGCTGTTCCTACTAATCGTGCTTTCTCCTCTAGCTTTTGTACCAGTCTCGTGTGTGGTAAATTGTCGAAAGCCTTTTTAAAATCCAAAAAATGCAATATGCTCATCCCACTCTCTCATCTTTTACTTCAGTTTCCTGGTAGCAGAACTTCAGTAGGTTTATGACATAGGGTTTCCCATCCCTCAAGCATTGCTGTATGCCAAGTAAGATTCCATTTTAGGTGGTTCACGATCACTCTTCTGCCTTTTTTTCTGATAATACTTTTACAAAGTATACACGTCGGTATTGTTATTTACATAAAACTACTCGTCCATGGATGCACTATATATATATATATATATATATATATATATATATATATATATATATATATATATATATATATATATATATATATATATATATATATATATATATATATATATATATATATATATATATATATGTATATATGCAAAACAACCACTCTGAAAGAATAGAGAAATTCCAAGCGCTTTCGTGACTACTCACATTATCAAGGAACTATGAAAGTAAAGCATCCAAGGAAGCTATATAAGGGGTCCGGCCAGCACCTCACTATCAGATCCCACAACGGATAAACACGTGACGCGCGGCGACCCAACTTGTATAGGTCCCTTGCACAACTCACCCCCAAGCTATTCTACCCAAGAAAATTTAAAAATTATTATTTGTCCAGTGTATTATTTCTAGATGTTTTAATTTTTAAGGGTAATAATGAATTCAAATTTAAAATTTACAGAAAACCTACAAATAACTGTTCCTATGTCCACTATTATTCCTCGCATCAAGATAGAGTCAAACTGTCTGTTTTCTCATCAATGTTTTTGAGAGCTTTACGAATTTGTAGTCCTGAGTTCATAGATGAGGAAATATCCAAAATTTATGAAATAGGTAATGATTTAAAATGCCCAAGAAATGTAATTGATAAATCTTTTAAAGTTGCTAGGAACACTTTTTATAATCCAAAAAAGGGCAACCAGCCTTATTCAACTAAAAATATGTTGGTTCTCCCTTACCATGAAAACTTGGTTGATATGCCTTCTCTTCTTAAGACTTTTAATATTAAAGTTGTATTCAAAAATCTTGATACAGTAAAAAAACTTTTGATTAAGAATTCCCCCCAAAATGCTGATGGATGTGTCTATAAGATTCCTTGTAAAATTTGCGATAAAGTTTATTACGGTCAAACTGGTAAAAATCTCGAACTAAGATTAAAACAACATAAATATAGCATTAGAACTGGACAAGATTCCAATGCTCTATTTATTCATGTAAGAGATTTTAACCATCCAATTGATTTTCAAAAAGTTGAGAAAGTAGTATCAAGCAAGTCCATGGTCGACAGGAATATAATTGAATCTTGTTTCATAAAAAGCAGTTTTGACAATAATATGAATATTTCCTTTGGTTTATATAAATTAGATCCATTTATAATTAATAGAATTTGGGAAGAATTTAATAATACACTGGACAAATAAATAGCTTGGGGGTGAGTGTTGCAAAGGACCTATCCAAGTTGGCTCGCCGCGCGTCACGTGTTTAACCGTTGTGGGATCTGATAGTGAGGTGCTTGCCGACCCCTTATATAGCTTCCTTGGATGCTTCACTTTCATAGTTCCTTGATAATGTGAGTAGTCACGAAAGCGCTTGGAATTTCTTTATTCTTTCAGAGTGGTTGTTTTGCATATATATATATATATATATATATATATATATATATATATATATATATATATATATATATATATATATATATATATATATATATATATATATATATATATATATATATATATTTATATATATATATATATATATATATATATATATATATATATATATATATATATATATATATATATTTATATATATATATATATATATATATATATATATATATATATATATATATATATATATATATATATATATTCCTTTCGTGGCTTCTCACATTATCAGGGTGCCCCGGTGGCCTGGTGGCTAAAGCTCCCGCTTCACACACGGAGGGCCCGGGTTCGATTCCCGGCGGGTGGAAACATTTCGACACGTTTCCTTACACCTGTTGTCCTGTTCACCTAGCAGCAAATAGGTACCTGGGTGTTAGTCGACTGGTGTGGGTCGCATCCTGGGGGACAAGATTAAGGACCCCAATGGAAATAAGTTAGACAGTCCTCGATGACGCACTGACTTTCTTGGGTTATCCTGGGTGGCTAACCCTCCAGGGTTAAAAATCCGAACGAAATCTTATCTTATCTTATCTTATCAAGGAACTATAAAAACAATACATCAAAGGAAGGCATACAAAGGGCCGAGACCACA
>NC_091361.1:6305476-6308997 GCF_038502225.1 Cherax quadricarinatus | reverse complement strand
TTTTTACTCGTCACACTAAGTGCCCCGAAGTCCTGTAGGAATAAATTTGACATGATTTAGCCCCGAAGATGTAATAGAAAAAACAGAGGTAGCTGCCGGAGGCACGGCAGGTGTTGGGTTATCCCACTGCAGGTGTGGGATTATCCCCCAGCAGGTGTAGGGTTATCCCAATGGGATAGATATTATGCTGCTCAAGCAGCAGAATATCTATCCCATTAATACTCATCCTTCCATAGAGGCATGCCAGCTTATAGGATAAGAGTTAATGAAGGATGAATAGTTCTTAATATTTTCTACTAGTAAAAATCATTATGACTCCAGATAACTATTAGAGTGAATTCCTGCTTCTGTTATTAAATATGCCATCTCCATTCCTATGTCAGAATGTGGAGGCTACCAAGCAGGAAGTTATCAAGGAAAACGTCATCCGCACGACACCTTCTCTTTCTCAGTGCACCTCTACGTGACAGGAAGTAATTAATTTCTACTTGTATGTCCCTCCTCGCTTTCTTATGCTTGTGCCAAGCCATTAATCGGGTTCGCCTCTGGTGGCATGTCAACGCGATCCCAATCTCATTCATCTACTCTCATTAGCAAAAGGGTGAGTCTCTTCACCTACATCTTCACCCTTTTTGCGCAAAATTTAATAGGAAATCATCATTAAGCCTTCTTCGAAGCCAGCTGGCTCTAATGAATAAAAGTGCGCACCTGCTTTCTACCAACCAAGAACTGTGAAAGATACCCCCCTCAACTACATTGCCATTTCAGTCTTTAAAACATATAATTATTAAGTACGGCACATATGCAACAATTAGGTATCTTCATTCTGACACGTATCGCTTACACATGGTGATGGTCGTTACATTTCTACTGCTTCTGCTGCCTCTGTACTCGAATGAAGAAGTGTTCTGTATAGGTGAAATGTTTCGGAATAAAGTTATTTAATTGTTGCCTAACTTGTTGGTATTGTATACCATTATCAGATACATCTAATTATTAGTTCCCTATCATTTAATACATTCGAGTTTGGCATATGTTACTCATCCACTCAAGAGCAACTTCTCCACTGTCCACCGAGTTACATCATTCATCAGAAAATCATTATTCCTTCTGCCCAACCTGTTTATGTTTTTTTTCCGGGATTTCAGTTAAAACTGTGAAAGACCTTGGTGCAAAATGCAAAGGAAGTAGATTACCAGTCAGTAGCTATAACTCATATTAAAACAATATACCTCACTCATAAGTGTGTACGCGTTCATGTCGCAAATTTAAATATATTCGGGCGAAGACGGCATAATGTAGATATTATGTAACTATTAAATATTGCTTACAACAGCGTCGTGGAGAGGAAAAATCGTGGCTCCATATCGTTATACATCAAAGAAGAGCATTATTAAAATATTTGATTCATTATCCCTTGACAGGAAGTTTTAATGTTTCTCAAGTAATCAATGTTATTTAAGCCCTTTATCCAGGAAGAGATGCATAGGTCAGCTATACGTGGTAGTCAGAGATAGACACGTGTGTTTGTGTCTATATAGTATCTTTATACCTTAAGCGGGTAGAGTAGTACGTCATTAGTAACTTTAAAGTAATGATCGACAGCTCCTGTGCCTCTTAAACTTTAAGCCGTAGACTTCATTAGTAGCGTGAGCTAAAGCTCTTGAGCGTTTTGAAGACAGTAATCTCATCTCTTTGTCTTCAAGAGAGAGTTAAACAGCAACTTACCTGGTTCTTGAGCTCTTTGAGATAGAGCAATTTTGCTTCTTATTTGCACTACGGTACAGAGAACTGGTGTTAATTGTGTAGGGGATGCCTGTAATTCTAGGCTTGTCTAACAACACTAATATATAAATAACAAAAAAAGGCACAATACCGTGACTGGAACGATACACAAATAACCCGCACATAGAAGAGAGGAGCTTACGACGACGTTTCGGTCCGACTTGGACCATTTACAAAGTCACAGTAACCAGAAGTGGAGCACGACGGCTATATATAGGCAGAAAGATGTAGTGGTAGTAGTAGTAGTAGTAGTTGTAGTAGTAGTAGTAGTAGTAGTAGTAGTAGTAGTAGTAGTAGTAGTAGTAGTAGTAGTAGTAGTAGTAGTAGTAGTGGGGAACTAAGGAGGAGGAGCCAGTCAAATATAAAGACAGGGGAGCACTGCAAGGGAGCTAGGTGCCCACAGAGGGAGAGCAAGTGCACAGAGGTGGGGGGAAGGGGAAGTGATGAAATAAATAATGAAGGAACAGAAACACACGTCAGAAGAAAGACAAAAAAAGGAAAGAGGAAAGGGGAAGAGGGAGAAGAAGAAAAATGTGGAATTAGGTTAAGTCAAGGGTGTTCTGAAGTTAGGAGCATTTTACAATGTAGTGGGAGAGGAAGGCATCTACAGAGACGAAGCCAGGACTAAGATTCATACAAGGAAAGTTGTGTATTAGAGAGGATTCAACAAGACGGCGACTGTTAAAGTTGGAAGTAGGGAAGACAGTTTTTAGCAGAAGACCAGTCTATAGGATGGCTGTGATCTCTGACGTGACAGAAAAGAGCATTGTTAGTGTCGGCAAGCCTAACACTATTTTTGTGCTCCCTAAGTCTGTCAGAAAGAGAAACTGGCCGATCTCTTTCTCACCGACTTAGGGAGCACAAAAATAGTGTTAGGTTTGCCTACACTAACAATGCTCTTTTCTGTCACATCAGAGATCACAGCCATCCTACTACTACTACTACTACTACCACCACTACCTCTTCCTGCCAATACATAGCCGCCGTGCTCCACTTCTGGTTAGTGTGACTTTGTAAATGGTCCAAGTCGGACCGAAACGTCGTTGTAAGCTCCTCTCTTCTATGTGCGGGTTATTTGTGTAACTAATATATAATAACTCAAATATCTGTTACGACCGTTTTTATCTTTTACTCTTTTCGAGATGCCAGGTTCTTACATCAGCTGTCGTGAAGTATAAATAGTTTTACTGTATCTTCATCAGAATTTCGTAAATGCATTTCCTAAAAGAACTCCCGAGATTTAATGTCATGTAAGTAACCCAAATATTCACTTCCAACAAGTTTTTTGACTGAACTTCTATCGATACTTTGAACCTAGTTAAAGTTCTCGTCTCCTCGTTTAGCCAATAATATGGAAATTTCATGCAGAAACTTTTGCAATAGAGCGAACACTGTCATTTCTTTTGGTGGTATAATCCTACTCTGAAGAAGATTTAAGATAAGTTGAAATTTTTATCTCAAGACTTTTTGACAAACTAAAATGGCTGAACGAAGGTTCATACCGGTCGTGGTAAGATTTGCACTGCTGCATATTTGATGTTTGTGTGATTTAGTGTACAATAGGAAATGTCTTACAAACACTACATCAGTTCTCTCTTAACAATAAACATCATAAACAGGAGAGCATGAATACCCTTTAACATTAATATGTTCATTAATATGGGAACAAAAAAACGAAGAATTGAACGAAAAACGAACATTAATCTAGGTTCACAAATAACCCGCACATAGAAGAG
>NC_091361.1:6292976-6302976 GCF_038502225.1 Cherax quadricarinatus | reverse complement strand
AAACAAATCTAAAATATATTTAGTTGGGTTAGGCTAAAATAAATTGTTTTTGTTATAATAAGGTTAGGTAAGTTTTCTAAGTTCCTTTAGCCACAAAATTAAAAATTTTTACGTCAACATTAATGAAAAAAATATATCTTTAAACCTGTAATAGAAAATTTTAGAAAGGAGTTAATTTTAAATGAGTTCTTGCTAATTGACCAGTTTTACATATTCGGCACGATATATATATATATATATATATATATATATATATATATATATATATATATATATATATATATATATATATATATATATACATATATATATATATATATATATATATATATATATATATATATATATATATATATATGTCGTGCCGAATATGTAAAACTGGTCAATTAGCAAGAACTCATTTAAAATTAAGTTCTTTCTGAAATTTTCTTTTATGCGTTTAAAGATATATTTTTTTCATTAATGTTAATGTAAAAATTTTTAATTTTGCACCAAAAGAATCTTAGAAAACTTACCTAACCTTATTATAACAAGAACAATTTATTTTAGCCTAACCCAACTAAATATATTTTAGATTTGTTTACAATAATTTAATACTAAACAAACACAGTGAAATATATTTTTTTCGTTAGGTTCAGAATGATTTTGGCGAAATTATTGCATACACAAATTTTCACTTGTCCTATATGGCAAGATGAGCGTTGCTATTTAAGCCAAGATCGCAAGTTCTGCCTATTCGGCACGACATTTATATATATATATATATATATATATATATATATATATATATATATATATATATATATATATATATATATATATATATATATATATATATATATATATATATATATATATATATATATATATATATATATATATATATATATATATATATATATATATAAATATATACTACCCAAGAACGGAACTACCCAAGAACGGATAATTGTGTCCCTCTGCCCCATCATCGCAGGAATGAAAGAGGTAGACCCAAGAAAAGTCCCACTGAGAACGAAAAAATCTGAGCACAGGTTAGCAAAAAAATCGAAGAAGGTAACACAATGGGAGCAATAAGAATAATTACAAGTGTCGGCACTGTAGCTCCCAAAGATGAGACCACTGCCCAAGTACTGAGAGACAAGCATCCAACCACGGACACCATAGCTATCAACGACAACCCTGAGGAAGACCTCATCACTAAACCATTAATTTTGCCAGAATCGGAAGTCTATAAGGCGATCGTGTCATTTCCAGCAGGATCTGCAGGAGATTACACTGGAATTCGACCTCAGCACCTCAAAGAGATGGTAAATAAAGTACTCGGTGAATCTGCATCAATTCTTCTCACCGAGTTAACAACTTTCGCCAACAATTGCCTGGCTGGGCGAATCCCAGAAGAAATTAAACCTTTCTTTTTCGGAGCCTCACTATGTGCTTTGAAGAAGAGGGATGGGGGAATCAGACCCATTGCAGTTGGAAACACTCTTCGCCGTCTCGTTGCCAAAGCAGCATTAAGAAACATTCGCCTAGAAGCTGCCACTTTACTCCAGCCACACCAACTGGGCTTTGAGGTCTCTCAATGCAGTGAAGCCGCAGCTCATGTCGCAAGGGCCTACATCAGGGACCTACCAGAAGACAAGGCCATAGTCAAACTTGATTTTAGAAATGCCTTTAATATGGTGAAGAGAGATGCTGTCTTCCAGCTGTTCGGGATCAGTTCCCCAGTCTTTTTCTCTTCTTTTCAGCCGGCTACAGCAAACCCTCAATTCTTTTGTTTGGAGAACATGAAATTCAATCATCAGAGGGTGTTCAGCAGGGTGACAAACTCTCTCCACTTCTCTTCTGCTTGCCAGTAAGGAAACTAACTTCCAGCCTACGCAGTGAGCTCAGTATCTGGTACCTGGATGACGGCACTCTGGCAGGTACTGAAGAGTACCTGCTTGGGGGACCTACAACCGGTGAAAACGCAGGGAGAAGTCTTGGGGCTCATCCTCAATCCCTCCAAATGTGAAATCATCACAGTGAACCAGGAAATAATCAATGCTGTGCGAAGAATCCTCCTGGAAGTCTCTACTACCACTCCGTCCAACAGTACTCTCTTGGGAGCACCGCTGGGTCACCAGGTAATCGGCACTGTCCTCAGGGACAAATTGAATGACCTGATGAGAATGGAGGAGAGAATAAGCGATTTTGATGCCCATGATGCTCTGTATCTCCTCACAAGGTGTCTTACTATGCCAAGACTCACTTATTTCCTGAGGTGTGCACCCTCTTTTGACAACCCAACACTCAATGAACATGACGCACACCTGAGATCAACTTTTAAGAAGGCACTGAACCTGTCACTAGAGGATCAGCAATTGGATCAGGCAACCCTACTAGTGCGACTGGGAGGTATAGGTGTGCGCAAAGCAACGCATGTTGCTTTACCTGCTTTTCCGTCTTCGTGTTTGGCTTCCAGTGCATTAGTCAAGAAGATAGTTCCCGAATGCTTGAGAGACTTGGTAGGAACTCAAGACCCCAGGTTTACTGAAGCAGCAATTCGGTGGGACACCCTTACAGACTCCTCGAGTAGATCAGCTCCTCCCAAAGAGCACAAACCGTCCCACTGGGACAAACCGATCATGGAAAAAATCGCCAACACAATGCTCTCCAATGCTTCAGGAAAGGACAAAGCTCGTCTCCTGGCAGTGAAAGCACCACACTCAGGAGATTTCCTGTTAGCTGTTCCCAATTTCTCCCTGGGCACCCGTCTCGACCCACAGGCCATTCGGATTGGTGTTGCTCTTCGCCTAGCCGCCCCCATCCTCACCGAACATAGGTGTATTTGGGGCAGGGCGACAGCTGATCAATTCGGACTTCATGGTCTCGTGTGTCACACAGCACAAGGGAAGTATGCCAGACATGAGGAGGTCAGTGACATCATAAAGAGAAGCCTCGCCACAGCCCGTTACCCAGCTCAACGGGTAACCCCAAGTACAGAGGTCTGATGGAAGTCAAAAGCGTCCTGATGGAGCCACTATGCTACCCTGGAAGGATGGAAAGCAGATTGCCTGGGACTACACCTGTGCTGCCACATTGGCAGACACCTACTTGCCATACTCCGTAGTGGAAGGGGGTGGAGCTGCCAGCCACAGGGAGACCCAGAAGATCCGAAAATATGAAGACCTTCCCCCTTGCTATAACTTCATTCCAATAGGGTCGGAGACCCTTGGAGCATGGGGCAAGTGTGCTCTAGATTTCCTCAACGAGCTGGGTGAAAAGCTCATCCTAGAAACCAAGGACCACAGGGCGGCCAGCTTCCTCTTTCAGAGACTCAGTGTTGCGATCCAGAGAGGAAATGCCTGCAGCATTCTGGGCATGCGGCCCACCTCACGGGAGCTGGACGAAGTATTTGAAATGTAGCTCTGAGTTACCTATGTTGTTTTACTTTCTGTTGTATTTTTGTGAATGTTCGGCCAATGTATTTTGTCTATAAATAAAACATACTTGAAATATAGGGGGTGGTAGGAGAAAATTCTGAAAGAGCTTCAGGGAGAACCTTGAGTTTTCCCAGAAGCAAGTTAATTCTTTTCTCTGAGGATGCGGATCCCCAGGACAGTTCTGGAGGTGGTACCTCCCTATATTATATATATATATATATATATATATATATATATATATATATATATATATATATATATATATATATATATATATATATATATATATCTATTAATAAATATATATATATATATATATATATATATATATATATATATATATTTATTAATATATATATATATATATATATATATATATATATATATATATATATATATATATATATATATATATTTATATATTAAAATATATATATATATATATATATATATATATATATTTATATATTAATAAATATATATATATATATATATTTATATTTTTATACATATATATATATATATATATATATATATATATATATATATATATATATATATATATATATATATATATATATATATATATATATATACATACATATGCACAATGCACCACGCAGAAACAAGTGGGTATTTACAGAGAAAGATCGCAGTCAGGAGGACTCGACACTGCTACTGCATGAGGAGCTCTCACTGCCAGGAGGCAGGCTCTATCCTTCCCTGACACACCCTGAAGCATTGTTGAGGCTATTTTCTCCACTATCGCGCCATCCCATTGTGACTGTAGTTGCTGGCGGGAGCAGGTTTTTTTTTTCAGAGCCCATTACACTATACCAGATGATGGCTACGTCAATGAAATTTTGGTCCTGGACTCCAATCTTGTCCCTAAGATGTTCAGGGAGATTTGCTGCTACAAGCCCTCTGGATGCAATGCATGAGGACAGGAAATCAGGAAGTGTAATCTGTGATGACTTGCAGACACCAATGCCTCCTAGTCTGACTGGAAGTGTAACTTGGTTCCACCGTCCATCTTCTAGAGTAAGGTTAAGTACTTTCGTAAAAATCTGCCTCAGGATACTGTCATTTTCGTGCAGTATAGGGTTATCATATGAAGGTGCACATCTTAGGAAATATGTCAACTTGGGCAGACTCAAGGACTTTGTGAGAAGGTACATGGCATTGTGGGTGTCAAGATTGCCTATTCGTTGTTCCATTCTCCTCAATTCTTCCAAATTCTTCCTGAGAATTGTGTCACTGGCATCGCTTCCCAGAGGTGCTCCAAGCAAGATGCTATTTGTAGGGGCAATGACTGCTGCTCCTGGTAGTTTGGATCTCACTGCATTCATCACTTGTTGATTGATTGAAATGATTTCACGTTTGGATGGATTGAGGATGAGACCCATTTCCTGTCCCCGTGTCATCACTTGTGTAAGATCACCTATGAGGGACTCCTTTGTACTTGCTATTGTGCCATCATCCAGGAAAGAGATGTTTAACTCACTGGTCAGTCTGACTGTGATTTCCCTAACTGCTATACAGAAGAGAAATGGTGCAAGAGGATCCCCTTACTGGACAGCCTCTGATGATGTGATTTCATGCTCTCCAAACAGGAGCATTGATTCCTTGCTATATCCAACTGAAACAAAGGGGAAGAGACAAGGGAAATGTTCTTGTACTGCTGCTAATACCACATCTCTTTTCAGGAGATTAAATGTATTCTTGAAGTCTAATTTTACCACTGCATTGTCCTCAGGCAGGTTGTTGATATACGCCATTGTTGCGTGAACCGCTGCTTCACTTCCTTGAGAGACTCCAAATCCAAGCTGATTTAGTTGAAGCATCATGGCTGCCTCTGCGCGAATGCTTCAGACAACAATTTGGAAACGAGGCGGCATAAAAGTGTTGCCTACTGCAATAGGCCTAATTCCTCCATCCTTCTTTTTAGGTGCACAAAGTGTTGCACCAAAAAACAAAGGTTTAATTTCGTCAGGAATCAGACCAGCCAAGGAATTGCTGACGAACCTTGTGATCTCTGAAAGCAGTGTCTCTGCAATCTCCCCAATAACTGGATTAACCATTTCCTTTAAATGCTGTGGCCTTATTCCAGTGTAACCCACAGCAGACCCAGATGGGAACGACATTATAGTTTTGTAAATGTCTGAGTCTTCCACGATCAATGATTCCACAGTGGGGACAGAGGTGTTGGAACTGTTGGTGCCCCTGGTTTCCCTGGCAGGGTGCTTTCCTCTAAATGCTTCCACCGTGTCAGCATCCCTCGGGGCAACTGTATCTTCACAAGTAATAATTCTGATTGCCCCCACTGTGTTGCCCTCTTCAATTTTCTTGCTCACCTGGACTCTGACTTTTCGCTGTCAGTGGAATGAGTGGGGGTTCTGCCTTTCCCGTTTTTGTATTGACGGGGAAGGTGAATGAGGTTATCAGTCTCTTAAAGATTTAATGATCATTGAAGCTAGCCTCTTTCCCCTTCTTTCCGGCACAGCTAAGCAGACATTGCCAACAAGTAGCAAGTTATGCCATGCCTTGATGGTTGGTGGAGCATTTAGGATGGTGGAACCATTGTTTACTATTTTTAAGAGGTGTGTGTTTCTCAGCTGCGTGTGGATGGGCTGCTTTGGGAATATGTGTGAGTGTCCTGGTACCTGTTGCTTTAATTGCTTCCAAGATATCTGAGATGAGGTCTGTTGGATTGGGTTCAGATGCCCGAGGTGGATCTTGATCATCTCTTTCCGCAGGAGGACATCCTGAACCAGGGCAACTACCGTGTTTGCTGAGGAAACCATTAGAGTTGAGACAACGAAGCTGTAAGCACGACCGGCACTTGCCTCTCCTAGCATTGCCAACCGTATCATTTCCCTGTCTGCTCGCTTCCTCCTGGCTGGCATCCATCTGCCTAGACTAGACTGTAGGAGTGGAGTATGACATACTGGGAGGGTATGGTGCGTGGAAGGTAGTAAACTTGACCGTGGTGGTCTGGTGGAGTTTGATGGGCTGGTGAGGGGCTGGGAGGGGAAAGGGAAATCGGCTGCTGGGAACTGGGTAGGGAAAGCCCTGGTAGTGGGTGGGGAAGGCTCAGGCTGTTGGGTGGGGTTATCCCAGGGAGAGGGGTGAGGGGGAGTACAATACACATGAACTTGCACACTATATATTGTTCACACTGCCTTACAATACACACATCATTATTTGTTTGCCATGTACATCATGATCGAAGTGGGTATGGGCACTGCTGTACCCATGTGTTCCCTCACCACCTACACACCGCGCCCCTTTCCCCCCTTCGTGGTGTGGGGGAGGTAGCACTGACTGGTCACTCCCTCGTTAACATTAATCCCACATTGTTTTTACATAACATATGCCTCTAATTATTTCAAGCATCAACACGTAATCAATTCTAATAATTCTAGAAGAATGACGCATGGTGGTGGAGGTGGATGTTTTCGTGAGAGCATTTGGAGGTTTGTATATACGATAATCTTGGCCGCTACTGACACACAGTGTAGGCCTTATTCTCCCCCACCCCCAATGTCCGTCCTCGCTACCACCACTCACCAACATTCACAAACTGCACAACATTTCCACTATTTACATTGAAACGGTGTATCGAAATGTCTACTCGCTGCACTGAAGTCCTGTTCAGTCTTGACCTGGTCAGTGTCCTTGATCAGGAGTTATAATTGAAAATCCCGCAGCTAGCCCGCCACACGTCTTGCCATGCCAGCATGTCATATATTTATAGTCGCAATCTTGTATGATTATTACACATTTATCATTTTTTTGGCCAAAAGGAGTTGTAGGGGAAGCAGTTTGCGAGAGAAACCTCTAATTTTTTTTCCTGAAGTACGTTTGTTCATTTCTTCGAGGCTGTTGGTTTCCAAGGAGCAGTAGAGGTGCACAAGTCGTATACACCACTTATATTCAGTAGTTATTCTCATCAGAATTGTGCCCACATGTGTGAGAACCAGATGTGCAGGTCCTTTACCCTAATAATCTGCGTGCAATGTATCAGCGCTAGCTATTTATTACTACGCTTTCTCTTTGATAGCTAATCCTTTGGATGAGGAGATTTACTTCTTAATTTCACGGTCACTGATTTGGACATTTCTGGCATTGTGAGAATATTTAATGTATCCAAGGTGGTGTATCGGATACATTCTGTAGGGAAAAAACTGGTAATATTTAGAGCTAGAGAATATTGATTACAATTATCAATGATGAACGTTATGCTTTTAATATTGAAATTCTTGTTATTATTCACTAATGCTACAAACTATAAAACCAAAATGATGATAAATTAATCAATTTTTAATTGATTTTCTTGTGTCGTATGTTTACTCACGAACCTAACCTCTTTTAAAACCTAAATCATTATAAATAAAAGTGGAAGGGGAAGGCATTAGAATGAAGCTCTGTGTGGATCAGTTGAATTGCTTATCTATATATATCGGGATGGTGCGGAAAAATGGTCTTCAGACAAATGAGACAAAATTATCATCTTAGGAAATAGGCTGATATTTGCAGTAATGCAGAGAAAATTTCAGATTTTTCTCTCGGTAAGTTGCATTGGACGTGGAGAACACGAGCAAAAATACTGTTTCCATTTCCTGAAATGCTCGTGGCAGTGGGATCCTGAGTGTAATGAAAGCTACAGCCAGTTAGGTGTGTGAAAACTGAAGCCAAGTGGTGGAGATGCAATCAGTTTTTAAACACACACACACACACACACACACACACACACACACACACACACACACACACACACGAACACACACACACACACACCCGAACAGACACACACACACACACACACACACACACACACACACACACACACACACACACACACACACACACACACAACACGTACACACACACACACACGTACATATACACACACACTTACACACACACACACACACACACACACACACACACACACACGCGCGCACATACACACACACACGTACACAAACACACACACACACACACACCCACACACACACACACATACACACACACTAGACACAAACACGTACCACCCCTTCCCTAACCACCTCACCTTAGCCACCTACCCCTCCCCCAAACAACCTAACCCCTCCCCAAACCGTCTAACCCCCGCCCAACAACCTCCCTCCCTCCAATAACCATCCTCCCCCTCCCCCATAACCATCCATCCCCTCTCTCCCCCAAACCATCTAACTCCCTCCCCAACTATCTCTACCCCTCCAATAACCATCCTCCCCCTCCCCCACAACAATCCATCCCCTCTCCTAACCATCTATTCCCCTCCCCCTAACCAGGATGAGGACAAGGGGTTCCAAGGACGAATCTCAGAGGGAGGAATGGGAGATAGAGCTCAAAAAAAGGGAGGAAGACTGGGGAAGGAGACTAGATGAGCTGGAAAGGAAGATGGAAGAGAGGTTAGCAGCAGAATGCAGAAGGTGGAAGCAACAGGCCACAGAAGCAGAAATCAAGATAGAGAGATTAGAAGAGGAGCTGAGACATCTGAAACAGACATCGAACACAGACAACAGGTCCGAAGGAAGCATGGAAACTAAACTGTATGCAGAGGTCCTGTCAAACCCACATGGGGCCAAAACAAAGACAGGGAGCACTCTAGGACAGAAAGAGAGGTTGGAAGACACCGAAGGAACTAGGACATGTGCAAGGACCTTACCAGATACCTGTGTGGGCCAGGAGCAGGTGAGCAGGAAGGATAAACCAAGAAGCATAGGGGCCATAACGAGGGAAGGGACTGAAGGAAGGAACACTCCACGGGAAGGAACTAAAACACATCAGAGGATGCAATGGGAGTCACAGTGGGAGGTGGAAAGGGAGAGATCCGTGTTTGTCTATGGGCTAGACGAAGCTAAAGGGGAAACTTATGATGAAAGAAAGCAGGAGGAGAAAAAAGCGATTGAAGACATCATGAAGGTGATAGGCGAGGGGGACATGACCCAGGTGGCAAATTTTCGGAGAATTGGGTGGTTCACAAAGAAAAGGAATCGGCCTCTCAAAGTAATTTTCAAGGCAGAATCAACCCGAACCACGATCCTGCAGGAGAAAGCACGGCTGAGAGGCAAGCAGGAGTTCCGGAGTGTGTACCTCGACCGAGACAGAACACAGGACGAAAGGAAGACAATGAAAGAGAGAGTTCAAAAACGAAAGGAGAAATGGGAGGAAATGAAAAAGGAGAGCAGAATGACCCAGGATCAAATGGAAGGACAAGCGCACCCCCCAGAAACACCTGCAGAAGGACTCCAGCCACGACACCCCCAAGGCAACTGAACAATCCAAACCAACCATCACACACCGATCCCTCTGTTTCCACCCCCCGCACCACAGTTACAGTATTAGAACAGAAGTTGAAGGTTTGGTACACAAATGCAGATGGATTAACGAATAAACATGAGGAATGGCAAGAAAGAATCAATGAGAAGTCCCCAGACATCATAGCAGTTACAGAAACAAAACTCATGGAGACAATAACAGATGCAACCTTCCCACCAGGATACCAGATCATGAGGAAAGATAGAAGGGGCAGGGGGGGAGGTGGG